>NC_042628.1:10733611-11069732 GCF_901001135.1 Rhinatrema bivittatum
AGGTTCTTATGGCCTGGATTGGCCTCTGTTGGAAACAGGATGCTGGGCTTGATGGACCCTTGGTCTGACCCAGTATGGCATTTTCTTATGTTCTTATGTTCTTATGAAGGAAAGAGAAAACCTGGCCTGGCTTTTTTTTTTTTAAAACATGGAAGAAGGAAGTAGTGGGGGGATCAAGGCAGCCCAGCTGTTTCAAATTATCATTTGGAGTTGGGTTTTTTTTTTAATTTGATAGGAAGGAGGAGAATTGGGAATGGAGATTACAGACTTGGTGATTTGTTTATTTAGGAGGGTTTTTTGGACTTAGCCAGTTAGTGTAACCAGCTAAGTATGACCAGCCAACAAGCAGCCACAAAATGCTGTGTTTACTCTAACCAGTCAAATTTAGCTTCATTTTCAGCTGAAAACCTTGCTGATTAGGTTCAGCTGAATATTTGCCTAAAGGTAACTGGTTAAACCTAACTGGTTATGTTGACCAGCTGTTTGACAACTGATTTCTATATTGACAGGCTCATCCGTATCCACATGTTTACGCTTTCAAAACATTTTAATAGATTGGTAAGCACTGATTTCCCTTTGTTAAATCTGTGTTGGTTCTTCCCCATTAAAAACTAGGTCTATCTATATGTCCAGCAATTCTGACCTGCACAATAGCTTCGTGCATTTTGCCCTGCACTGACATCAGGTTCACTGGTCTGTAGTTTCCTGGATCACTTCTGTGGTGTTACGTTGGCTACCCTCCAGTCCTCGGGTACAGTGGCAGATTTTAATGATAGATTATAGATGACCATTTCATATTTGAGTTCTTTCAGAACTTTGGAATGAATACCATCCGGTCCTGAGGATTTGCTGCTATTAAGTTTGTTCTTCCAGTTTCACCATGATTTGTATCATTTCCTCAGAGTCTTCTCCTCTGGTATGGATATCTCCCCTACATCCTCCTCAGTAAAAGGTGAAGCAAAGAATTAATTCAGTACTGCTAATACTAATATCTGTGTCTCCAATGTATGTAGCAGTTGTAAACATTTCTGTTTGAATGTAGCACCAGGTATGTTAAGTCTTTTTCATCCACTAAGTGCCAACATGTAAAAGAAAATTTATGGTCAATAAATTCTAATTTTATATTTGTGATTTTCACTTTTTTCTTTTGCACATCTCCATGCTGCCTCATGGTACCTTTTTGACACTGTTTTTATAGACAGAGGGCTGTTCAGAGGTCTGTAGTTCTCCAAGTTACTGTGGACTCTGCACAGATAAGGTCATTGAACAAATACAATGAGTTTTATAACCAGCAGGAAGCTGAGGTTTTCATGTGGATTTCCAGATAACATCTGAATAGAGCAACTAAATATAGCAAAGCATAGACTGTCAAATTTGACAAAGGATACACTTATAAAATTAAATGAATTTGGTAAAATAGTCTGACTGCTGTTAGTCCATTTGAATGCACAGAAATAAAAGGTTAAAAATGAAAACAAACACAAATATGTAATGATACTAAAGACCAGGTAATAGGTAATCATATAAGGTGCTCAATAAACAAGCAGAAAAATATTCCAAAGGAATGGACAAAAGAGCACTAGTATTGTTGATATGGTATTAATTAAAACAGAGATCTTTATTAATCATTCACAAAAAATTAAAATAAATGAACACCTTAATGTTAACAAATGTGGCATAAACAATCATGTGACCCTTATACAAATAAGTATTGATAAGTTAAACATGGATCAATTGCAGACTGTGCACTCCTATGGCAGAGTGTTAATACATTTGTTGTCAACGCTTGGCCATCATGGCCAGGGGCAGTTCTATAATGAGACAGGGTGAGGCGGCTGCTTTAAGCAATAGAATTTTGAGGCAGCAAAAAATGCCCCTCTCAGAATGCCACTGTGGCAATGAATATGCATGAGGTCTATTTGCATGCACTGTCTCCATTATATGCAAATAGATCTCATGAATATTCATTGTAGAAATTCTGCAGCACCAAGGACCAAGTCTGGGGACCACTAAGTGCATGATTTTTCGAGATATCACAGGTCCCTTCTTCAGAACTGCAGTCATGTCTGAAGAGACCCATGAGGCCTCAAAAGCTCATACACTATAAAACTGTTTTGTTGATTTGATTTGATAGTCCTGTAAAGGTATCACTACCAGCAGTGTTCTCCAGGGCCAATATGGCTACCAGAACTCTACACCAGTGGTTCTCAAGACATACCCCACTAGATTGATTTTCAGGATATCCACAATGAACGTGCATGAGATAAATTTGCATACAATAGAGACAGTGCATGCAAATCTAACTCATGCATATTCATTGTGGATGTCTTGAAATCCAGGCAGGGTGGGTGTGTCCCAAGGACTGGGCCATGAACCTCTGCTCTACACTACTGATAATACAACAAATAAGTTTCCATAATGAATATTCAATGCCTTGCATCCCAGCCTGTGAGCTGTGCTAATAAGTCTCTAGTTTCTAGCAGGCAGCATCTAAGCTGGATCTTTGTTGATGCTGTAGTTAGTAACATAGTAAATTATGGCAGAAAAAGAGCTAATGGTCCATCCAGCCTGCACAGCAAGTTTATTTTTTGGGGGTGGGTTGCATCTGCCACTCCGTGCAAGTTACCCACTGTGCCTTCTGTTAAGGATAGTAAAAGCGCTGCCTTCTGTGCAGGGTAGTAACTGCTACGCCATACTGGTGGTTACCCCAGTTAAAACAGGTCAACCTTTTTCTTCATTTCCATCCTTTAGCTATTAGGGATCCTCTGTATTTATCCCGTGCCCTTTTGAATTCCATGTCCATTCTTGTCCTCACTACCTTTTTCCGGAGGGCATTCCATGCAACCACCACTCTTTCCTTGAAGAAATATTTCCTGATGTTGTTCCTGAATATACCCCGTTGAAGCCTCACATTATGTCCTCTAGTTCTACAGCTTTCTTTTCACTGAAAACAGTTTGATTCCCATGCATCATTAATTTCCTTCAGCTAATTAAATGCCTGTATCATATCTCCCCTGTCCGTCCTCCCATCCAGGCTATATCTCCTTGTGCTTCTAGTACTTATCTGTGATCTAAAAGGTCAAACAGATTCGTCTGACCCAACCTTCTTCTGGTAAAACCATATTGCCTCGGATCCTGCAACCTATTGCATTGTAGATATTTGACCATCCTTTCCTTCAGCAGCATCTCCATTACATTTTCCACCACTGAGGTAAGGCTGAATGGGCTGTAGTTTCCAGCCTCTTCCCTGCTCCCACGTTTGTGAAGTGGGACCATCAACACACTTTTCAAATCTTGTGGCATCATGCCCGTTTCTAGAGATCTATTGAATAAATCTTATTCCTAGAGCAGATTCCATATGAAAGTAGCCCTAGCTGTCTAATGCGCTTATTTACATTTAAACAGGAAGAAGAGCAAAAGCTTTTTCTAAAGCACTCAAAAGGCAGATAACAAAAGGGAAAGCAGCCAACAGCTTTGCAACAATATTTCCTCAAGTAAACACAGACTATGAAATTCTATTTCAAAAAGCAGGAAGAGATACTAGCAGCAGTATTCAAACAAGCATGCACAGATAAAGAAATTCTATTTCAAAAGCAAAGATTATGAAAACTATTAAATAAAACAAGTAAAACGACGCTTAGTTTTGGGAGGGTGTTTGGGCCTCGTCTGGGAACACAGACGCCAAAATGTTAACTTCTATGGTTTCCTAAGCTATACCTATGTCTATTTCAGGTATGGCATCTACTGTGCCCCAGGATATTAAAGGGAATTTCAGCGGCGCATTCAGGTCATTCATCCTATCACCCACAGAAGTATAGAAAGCAATCATTAACAATATCACACCAGCTCCATTTTAAGGACTTGGAACCTTTCTACTTGCTGTTCAGATAAACCTCCTTCAGCACTGAGCTGTGTGACATCACCGTCTGCACTGAGCTACGTGACATCACTATCTGCAGTGTGCTACGTGACATCACCGTCTGCACTGAGCTATGTGACATCACCGTCTGCAGTGTGCTAAGTGACATCACCGTCTGCACTGAGCTGTGTGACATCACCGTCTGCAGTGAGCTGTGTGACATCACCGTCTGCACTGAGCTACATGACATCACCGTCTGCACTGAGCTGTGTGACATCACCGTCTGCAGTGTGCTATGTGACATCACCGTCTGCAGTGTGCTGTGTGACATCACCGTCTGCACTGAGCTGTGTGACATCACCGTCTGCAGTGTTCTATGTGACATCACCGTCTGCACTGAGCTATGTGACATCATTGTCTGTAGTGTTCTATGTGACATCACTGCATTGAACTATGTGACATCACCGTCTGCACTGAGCTACGTGACATCACCGTCTGCAGCGCTGCCCCTTCTCCATTTGCTTGCGCTACAATTTTGTGTTTTCTGCTGCTGTTATTAATGCAGCAGCAGAAAATGTTAAAATTACCTGAGAGAATAGCCAGGGCCAGAACAGAAGGGTAAAGATTTTTATTTTTATGCTTTTCGGTTTGTGAGATCTTTCCTTTAAAGCACCAACAGTAAGCCAGGTTCAGAAAAACAGGAAGTTCACCCAGCCGGGTCCCGTTTGCGGTCACCCCCCCCCCCCCCCCTCTACTTTCTCTTTCTGTTCCTCTGATGCTGAGAACTCAGGCTGCCTGAAGCAACATAACCAAGGCCTGGGTTAAATTTGTCATCACTTACTGGAAAAAAAATGACACGCAACAGAGGAGCAATGTGAGAATGGTCCGAGGGTAAACATCTGTAGCTCTGTGGTCTCACCTTCCCCTAGTGGCTGAGCTGGTGTTACAGGCAAAGGCTTTATGACAAACAGATTATATAGTATTGATTATATTTTGTAATGCTGAGAGAGAAACAGAGAGAAAAACTCGTCCCTGGGAGACACAAGGCTCCAGATAAAGCCTTGATCATGTAACAACAGGATCAACGAGATGAGAAAATCTAAAGAGCCAGAGGGAGGTGTGGACGCATCAGAATCACAGTGGCCTCTGCCAGGACACGCATGCTGTGATAGCGGGAAGCCAATTCAGTTTACAGCACTTTCTGTGCTGCCTTCTGGCCAGACTAATGGGCCAGTTTCCAGTCTTGAAGTGTAGGACCTGGAAACCTCAGTCCAGCTTTCACTCCTCCCTCTGAATGAGGGAACGGTTTTTCTGCAATGAATTGCTAAGGGATAAATTCTCAAAGGGTTTAGGGACAGAGCTTCAAAAGTTTAAAATGCTAAATTGGCTCCCTTTGAAAATTGACTAGGACTAATCGCCTAAATGCAGATTGCCGAAAAGTGGGCACCTATGGGCGTGGAGTTAGGGCAGGGGAAGCGGGCGCTTAGCACTGATTTTCAGCACTAGGCACCTGGAGCTCAATAAAAACGAATAACTTATCCAACTGAAGTTAGCCAGATACGTTATCCAGGATATTCAGCAGGATAAACTTCCCACTGAAGACTGACAAAGTTATCCAGCTAACTTTTAAACCTAACTGGCTATGTTTGAATAAAGCCAGTTAGGTTGGAAGTTATCCGGCTAAAAATTATTAAAAAATTATTAGCATCCACATCCCAGTGTGTCCAACATTGATCTGACAGCAACGCTGGTCCCATAAACTACCAGCGATTCTGCCGGATAATAAGTAAAATGTGGCCAGTCCGGAGAGGATATATTTAAACACAAGTCTGGGTCTTAGCCAAACAAATCCTTTGGAATATAGACCTCCAGCTTCCTAAGTCAAGGCTAAGTTTTAGGTGCCTGATTTAAGTTCATTTTCAGATGAAAACTTAGGAACCTAAATACTACTGAAAATCCTCCTAAATTTAGGCCTGCATTCCGAACCTAGGCACCTAAATGAAGCGCTGAGCAGGTTTTGAAAATTGATCCCTAGAGTCCTAAGAGAAGTGGGGGGATGAGAGGAAGGACACAGCTGGGTTCAGCTTTCACCCACTCGCCTTCCTGCACGTTCGTCCTTGCTGCTGCCGTTCAGGTCAATGTTGCCCTGAAGTTAAAACCCATTTTTTTAGTGCATGGCTGAGGGGGTGCAGAGCGAGGTTTGCAGGGCAGGTTGCTTTGCTTCTGTTTGGTGCTGCCCACTGCATCAGTACAACAACAAAAAACAAATCTCATCTGAGGCTACAGCAGGGCCCTTTGCGGTGGTTTATTGCAATCTATAAACTCAATACAGGTACCCTTGAGAGAGAAAGGATTAGGTTTGCAGGCACGTTCTCAGGACTCATAGAGAAACCAGAGACATAATATTACATAAAATCTCTAGGAACTAAGTTAGAGTTGAGGTGTATAAATTCAGAAAGGTTTACACAGTTCATTAGCCTGCTTTAAAAAAAACAAAAACAACCTTTATTCTCATGAGAAACTCTGGAAGGTGGATAAAAGCTGTGTAAACGGTAAACGATCGTTTTTTTTCTGGTGATAAAGAGAGGTAAAAAAAGCAAGTAGCTTTCCATCTAGGTCTGTAACAGAGGTACCTGGGACAGCAGGCCCTGAATCCAGTGCCAAGGACCGGGGCTCTGGGGCTCTGGGTAGTGGCTGCCTTTGCAGCTGAAGGCTACTTGGGCACCTCGAGATCAACTGGGGGGAGGTGTATTTTACAAAATCCCTCTGCCCCCAAATGCCAAAAGTATATCTCAGCATCAAGACCCTGTGAGAAAGACAGCAGCACCACGAATGCTAATGGGATTTCTTCTTTTCTGTCAGGTGACAAGGTTCTGGAGTCAAGGGTTATCATCGGCACCAGTCCTGGCTGGCTGCAACCTCGCGAGCTGAAATTAAAGCTAACAATATGCAATGTTGGACTTGGAGGAGCCTGAACGCCCACTTCTTCCCGTTAAAATGGTATCTATGAAGGCCTACAGCTATGGGAAAGGGGCACGGCTAAGCCCTGATCTTCAAGACAAGGGACCTTGCAATCTGCAGTTCTCAGAGCAAGAGCTCCGCCGCGCATTATTACTCTATTTATTTATTTTATGTATTTATTAGGTTTTGTACAGCGTCACTAAGCCACTCCATCGTATCGGTTCTCTAATGTTGCTCCCCTCGTGCACCCTTTCAGCATTTCTCAATAGAAAGCTGGAAGCCGCGTGGTCTACGGGGTCCTCCTTCTCTCGCGGCGCCCGCGGCAGCAGTGGAGGGCGTGGGATGTGTCTGCCCGTCAGGAAGGAGGAGAGCTACGAAGGGACAGAAATGGTTTGGGTTTTTTTTCTTTTCTGCTGTAGGCTATAAATAATCCCAGTTCACAAACGTGGGGGGGGGGGAGTCAGCAGGTGTTTTGGGTTTTGTAAACGTTTTTTTTTTCATTAATAAATGCTCTCTTCACTACTGAAAACCCAAGCTGCAAGTTTCCATAACTCTTTCTCTGGTATTACTGGAAATGTAGGTTCACCCTCACCCATGAGTTACTTTCCCATCAATGCGCTTCTTTGATATCTATATATACATCTATCTATATCTATATATATACAATTCTCTTCATCTGAACAGCTGCTACTTAAATGGGAAAACCCTCCAGAGGTTTTCTCTCAATTAACCCAATTTAAACTGCATTACAGGAAGCCAAGAGGATAAGTGGGGAAGCCACAGACAGGCATTGGACTATATAGACGTACGAACGCATGCATCATGTGGTCGTGTCCATGCTGGGAAAACTCCTCTCCTCCCTGACGTTCGGGGAGCTCAATGAACAGAACCTGGCTCAGCTTCCATTCTCACTGCGATGAGAGCGCGGTGCAGCCCTGGGAAGCTACAATGTCAGATTTCAGAAACTATGGTGAAAATAAAACCAGAGTATGCCAAAAATGTTATTTGAATTTCACAGTGCTTCACTTATGACGACGCCTAGGTACATTGCACAATGAATTTCTGCAACAACAACAACCAAAAAAAAAACCCATTTCCAGAACAGACTTTCTCAATTCAAAGCACATTTCTGTGATAAAAAAAATATCACTTGTGTGCATTTGCTGTTTAGGCTCTGCATGGCCACTGTTTAGTTGTATTTGTGAGTTTGTAAAAGATGCCCAATCCTCCTGAAAAATCAAGGTTATTCTAGTGCAATTAAAGAAACCCTAACCTGTTAGTTAATTAGCAGGTTGTGCGATGCGAGAGAGCAAAGGGACCATGAGGGAGAAGAGCAGGAAAGGTGCCAGAGGGTAAGAAGGTTTGAGAACCGTCAACAGTCAAAAATGAGATGGATGAGCTACATTCTAGAGATTTCTTACACATTAATTCCCCACTAGCCATGTAATCTTTCTTTAGTTAATCAAATGCCCTAAAATAAAATTATTTTACATCTTCAGTGAAACAGTGAAGCGCTGCCTGGGTTCTCAGTGTCCAGAGCCCTCAGCAAACAGTCAGTAAATTTACATTCTGTGATCAAATTCCTTAAAATAATCGTATGCAGACGCCCACCAGTAAAACAGATTTAAAAGCATGCATAATGAAGGAATGCAGATTAGCATGTGCTAGGAACACTTGCAGGATGCCTTGTGTGCACTGATGTACATATATTATTAAAGAACGTGGCGTATAGTGATAGCGCTGATCCTGGGAATTAGAAACACAGAACACGGAAATCTAACGGCAGCAAGAGACCCCACAGCCTTACCTTGCCTGCCCATCCACATAGCTCCACCAATCCCGCAGAGATCCCTCTGCTTGTCCCAAGCTTTCATGACTTCAGGTATTGTCCTTATCTCCACCATTTCCACTTGGAGGCTGTTCCATGTATCCACTACCCTTCCTTACATTACACCTCCATCTCCCCCCTCTCACCTTCATGCCATGACCCCTTTCCAGTGAAAGAGAGACAGCTCCTGTGTTTGGAAACTTTGGAGGTATTTAAATGTCTGTATCATATCTCCCCTCTCTCGCTTTTCCTCTAGGGTATACATGCTTAGATCTTTAAGTCTGTCCCCCATATGCTATACATTTCAGAAGCCTCTCTCTGGCCCGACCCATCCTGCTTACATCCTTTTGATGGTGATAGCACCAGAATAATACAACGCTATTCCAAATGAGATCTCACCTCCTTTTACTTCTCACCATTCCTCTTCCTATACTCCCAAGCATATTTTAGCATCTGCCATCACCTTATCCATCCGTTTGGCCACCTTGAGATCATCAGATACGATCACCCCTGCTTCATGCATAGAAGAATTTCAGGCCCTTTGGGTTTTTGCCACCCTAATGCATGACTCTGTATTTCTTAGCATTAAATCTTAGCTGCAATACATGAGGGGGTGTTCAAGAAGGAATTATTTCATTGTGTTGCAGAACTTGCAACAAATAAACTCTGCATTATTCGCCGGTTAGGAATTCAGAGTTGGTGTTGGGTGAACCTCCAGTCTTCTTATAACATGATTATGCAAATAAAACAGACTGTCAGTGAGGCCGAGTTGTCATGCTCATTATATTCTGCAGTTTGTTACCAATGATGAACCGGATCGATGGGATAAGTTGGGATACTGCAGGTACGCTTATACAGATTTAATAATTATTATTCCTACTGTGATGTGTGCAGTATTGCAGTCAGTTGCTTCTGCGCCTAGAATCCAATGGGATCCACACTACCTTTATTTTTCACTTCGTCTCCGATCATAAGGAGTTACAGCTCCCCCTGGTGACAAATTTGACATGCTGACGGCGGAGGTGAGATGGTGTTTGTGAGGAACAATTTCGGAAAAAGACAGAGTGCTGCAGCCTCAAAAGGGAGCCCGACGCTGCTGCAGCACCCGAGCAACCTGTGCACGTCTGTCATCCATTTCCACACATATTTTCCCTAAATATATAATTTCATTAATGTAGAGTGGAGGAGTAGCCTAGTGGTTAGAGCAGTGGACTATGAACCAGGAGAGCAGGGTTCAAGTCCTGCTGTCACTCCTTGTGACCTTGGGCAAGTCACTTTACCCTCCATTGCCTCAGGGGGTCATTTTCAAAGGCTTATCACATGTGGCCTTTTTTTTGTGCGAGAGGAGGCGGACTCGGCGGTGATAAGGTTAGTAACGTTATGGCTGCCAGTAGTGCGCCCAATAGCAACACCTTTCACGGTGGCGCTATTGGGTGTGAAAACACCGTGGTGGTGCGAAGGCCGCCGGCTTTCGCAGGCCCCCCCTGTTTTCGCTGGATTCACCATTCTGCGATGGAATGGTGAATATCCATAAATAAATACATTCTGCGATGGAATGGTGAATGCAAGCCCTCTGCAGATAGGGAAATACCTACAGTACCTGAATGTAATCCACTGTGAAGTGCTGAAAAAAAGTACAGAATATGAATAAAAAAAAAAAATATATATATATAGCTATTTGAATTTGAACTTAAAAACTGTGCACCGAGAAAAAATAAGAATGCAAGTGAACAAGCTAAGGAGTGAA
This sequence comes from Rhinatrema bivittatum, assembly GCF_901001135.1. Classification (NCBI taxonomy): domain Eukaryota; kingdom Metazoa; phylum Chordata; class Amphibia; order Gymnophiona; family Rhinatrematidae; genus Rhinatrema; species Rhinatrema bivittatum. The sequence goes on from NC_042628.1 coordinate 10,744,007, forward strand.
TTTTCAAAGGAATTATGTGGGTAAAATTAGGATGTATCTTAGCAATTTTCAAAAGCCCATTTATACACGTAATACCTTTTCAAAAGTCAGTCCTAGGGAGTGAAATGTCCACCCTGTGCCCTCTTCCTCCTCCCAGAAGGTTCCCTCTCCCCACAAGTCCTAGGGAAATAAATGATCATGATAGGAGAGTCCCGAGTACCCTCTTGGCACCGGTTGACCTCTTGCACGACCTTGTCTAGTGCTAAAGTAACTTTCATCTGAAATGCTAAGAAGTTCTAGTGGATGCCTCTCCCTTCTCTACTTTTTAACCCTTGCAGAGCCTGTCAGGAAGTTCCTCCAGTAGTGCATAGCTCTCGGCTAAGGTTGTACCTCTGGGAATTTGTAGAAATAAGGGGTCAAACAGTTGCTGATGATAAGTTTTTATTGGACTAACAATACCTCTGTGATGAGCTTTTGAGAGCTGTGCTCCCTTCCTCAGTTCAGTTACATTGCGCTGCTTTTTCACTGACCTGATGGAGGAGGGAAGGTTTTTGAAAGCTAGTTACAGATGTATTAGGTTAGTCCAGTAAAAAAGTATCTCTAGCAATTGTTCGTTGACCTTTATTTCTACATATTCAAGTGCACTAATCCAGAAACAATACTTTACCACTGGGAAGAAATCAAACTTGATTTTATGGTATATGTATTGTCTTATAGTTTTATGTATTTATTTATGGATATTACCATAAATACCCACTGTTACTCGCTTAGAAACGAAGATAAAACAGGTTATACGTTTTGAAATAAAAAAATAAACAAATGTCTTGTTATCCAAGCATCAAATTTCAAGGAAAATATTTTTAGAAATGATTTTCTCCTTTTGCGGTTGTGGAGCATTATATTTTACTTCCATAAATCTTTAGCAAAATGTCAACCTAACCCATCTTTTAGTCAGCTTGGTTGAAATGTTTTTTCAATAGGAATGTGTGAGCTGAAAGGTGATTGCTGCTCAGTGCAGAGCTGGAATCTGGGAAGAATCACAGAAGCATAATCCTATCCATTGTAAACTCGATTCAACTGTGATCGCAAATATCCTTCAAGCAATGCACTGTAACTGTTGAGTTAAAACTTGTTTTGTAATCTGCCTGGAGGCCATTCCTGGAAAAAAGACAGAACAGCAACTGTCTGCAAATAAATAAATAAATGTTAACACTGTAATACAGTAATTGCTAACAGATAAGGACCTCTTGGCCACCCAATTTTGTCTACTCCATCAACAAAAGCCCGGACTTGATAGCTGGTCAACATCCACCTTTGCCCTTAGTACTGCTGTCTGTGTGGACCATCTGTTCCATGCCTAATTAATTCCATCGCTGTTTAGGTTACGAGCATTTCTGCTTGTAGACTACTCTAAGACTCCATTCCCCTCTCAGTAAAAGAGTATTTTATTTCAGCCTCACTCCTTCCACAATCTCCTGTCCTTGAGCTGCTTTTTCTAGTGAAAATGGACTTTATCGAAGCTAGTTCAGGATTTATTTCTGTACTGCTTGCATTTATTACTCACCTGTTTGAATATGGAACTCACTCAAAGTGGGTTTCAGCGTATTAGAATATTAGCTTATAAACAGGTCATTTGTAGCTTCGCATTACAAAGGAGTAAGCAATTTTCAATAGCAGCAGTGTCATAATTCAGTTTAAAAAACAAATTAGATGTGCCTTGCCTAACTCTAAATAGATCCACAATCCTGACTAAGCTCTAAGAATAAGTAGCTCCATAGCAAGACTCTGGATTGTAGCAGCAGATTTAAGGCAATTCGAGACAGTTTCAGTCAAATTGAATCTTCAATCACATAAGTCACCTACAGTAGCTTATCCTCTAAAAGATGGAAATTGATAAAAGATAAAAACTACCAAGCCCATCCGCTTTGCCTGTTTTGTTTACCTCTTGTAATAATGCACATGGGGCTTGAGTTCTGGTTATCATCTGCTTTCTTGAGTTCTGATACAATCTAGAACTTTATCCTTTCAGTGAAAAAAATACCTGTTATTCAAGTCCAGTATATAAAAACAGACAATAGAAAATAACAGGTTATAGGGAATAAAGAAAGAAGACAGCCGAAGACATTTGTGGTACATGAAGTAGGGTAGACAAAGGTCCTCATTGGGTTAAAAAATAGAACCGATGGGCAAAATGGCTCTAAAACTTGTTCTATCCCTTCCCGTCTCAGCATTCACATCCACTGATTCTTGCCTGCTGTATTCCATTCTTCATTAATGTTGATGACTATTATCATTTAAAAGGCCAAATCACCAAAGGCTGATAGAGGCAGCTGAATCAGTAACAATTTAGCATGGATGAAAAACAATGGCCCCTATAAGCTGTGCGTGTGGGCAGGTGCACATAGATCATGAGATAAGAGCACACAGGAAAACATAGCACGGGATTTCAGAGAACACCGTACACAAATCTGTGCAATATGTTTGCACACAATAACATTTCTGCAAGCATAATCCCCCCGAAAATTAGAGGGAAGGTTGCTGAAAACCTATGCTAATTTGGACATGTGCTTGCTAAACAATAGTACACGCAGGCATACATAACACGTGCTAGCTAAACATGAGTACACGCATGCATACATAACATTCAAATTGGGTGATAGTGAGCTCATTAACTATTACTACCCTATTTACTAGGGAAGCTAAATTTACTGAGATCTTCAGGCCCTGTCAGTTTAGCACCTGCTCCAAGCTGGCGTTAAATGTAACTTGGGGAGATTGTCTCATTGGGGCATCTCTCCAAATAAAGAATTCCCCCCAAGCAAGCAATCTGGCCTGCTAGGGGGGGGGGGGAACCCCCACAGCCCTCTGGGGCAGTTCTCCATCTCTCTGAAGGAATGAAAGCCTTCTGGGGCGCCCCCACCACCACCAACTAAACATGATCTCCGGGTTCCTCTCAGAACCCCCAACTCACTGCCGCAACCCCAGAAACGTTTGCCGGCAGGTTAACCACTGGTCTCTAGACTTGCAAGCCTGACAACAGAGCAAGGCAAAATAGTAGAAGCTATTCTTAAAAACAAAACTGCTGGCCACATAGATAGACCTGGCTTAATGGGGAAGTGTCAACATGGTTTTAGTAACGGGAAGTCTTGCCTTATCAGTCTTTTAGTGAAGGGGTAAATAAACCTGTAGATAAAGGTGAGCCAGTTGATATAGTGTATTTGGATTTTCAGAGGGGATTTTTAACAGAGTCCACTCCTCAAGAAATTAAAAAGTCATGGGATAAGAGGCTGCGTCCTGTTGTGCATGGTAACTGATTAAAAGACAGGAAACAGAGAGTAGGACTAAATGCTCAGTTTTCCAAATTTTATTTATTTATTTATTTATTTTTAATTTTTATATACCGGAATTCCTGTATACAATACAAATCAGTCCGGTTTACAATAAACAAAAAGATTGCCCCAGTCTGGGAGGTCAGACCGGGGTTGTTTACATCGAACAATGAACATCGAACAATGAACATTGAAAAATAACATTGAAAAATAACAATTAACAATTAAACATTGAATGTTTTCGTGACCTAAATTAAATTAAAATAATTAAAAAGTTAAATATTGCATATATATATGTTGAATATTGTTAACTGTATAAAACAATAAATTTAAGGTTCAATCAGGATAAGGTGCTTAGTTGGATTCTGTAAATTGGAACGCTTGTCTGAAGAGCCAGGTTTTTAACTTTTTTTTGAACTCTGGCAGACTGGGTTCAAGGCGTAGGTCTGGGGGGAGAGCATTCCAATGGTGTGGTCCTGCGGTTGAGAGTGCTCTTTTTCTTAGTAAAGATGTTGCTGGTGGGGCGAACAGTGTGCCTCTGTAGGCGCTTCTGATGGGTCTGGAGGATAGGTGTGGACGAAGTTGCGTTTGGAGAGATATAGGGGCGATGTTGTTTATTGATTTGTGAATAATGGTGAGGGTTTTAAAAAGGATTCTCTGTTTGATGGGTAGCCAGTGGAGGTTGCTCAGGATAGGGGAGATATGTTCTTTTTTATTGGTGTTTGTTAGGATTCTGGCGGCGGCGTTCTGTACCATCTGAAGGGGTTTGATACTGTTAGCGGGGAGGCCAAGCAGGATTGCGTTGCAGTAGTCGAGTTTTGAAAAAATAATGGATTGTAGGACAAGGCGAAAATCATTAAAGTGAAGGAGAGGTTTTAACTTTTTGAGGACTTGTAATTTATAGAAACAGTCTTTGGTGGTGGTATTTATAAATTTTTTCAAGTTAAGTTGATTGTCAAGCCATGCTCCTAGATCTCTGACGTCTGAAGAGAGATCAATATTTGATGAGGTGGATTGATAAAGGTAAGGTGAGTTGATGTGTGGGTCGTGTGAGATAAGTAGCATCTCTGTTTTGCTGGAGTTTAAAATCAAGTTAAGGTTGGAGAGTAGTTGTTTAATTGGTTGTAAACAGTCCTCCCAGAAGGATAAAGTTTTTTGAATAGATTCTGAGATGGGTAAGAGGATCTGGATGTCGTCTGCGTAGAGGTAGTGGGTAAGCTTGAGTTTTGATAGCAGATGGCAGAGGGGGAGGAGGTAAATGTTGAACAGGGTGGGAGATAGAGATGAACCTTGTGGAACGCCTTGGTCTGATAGGATGGGTTCAGATTCCTTGTTGTTTATTCTGACTTTGTAGAACCTTTTTGATAAGAATGATTTAAACCAACTGAGAGCCGTGCCTTTAATTCCTATGTTTGATAGTTGGTCTAAGAGTTGTGAGTGATTTACCGTGTCGAATGCTGCGGATAAATCTAGGAGAACCAGTAGGTATGATTGTTTTTTTTCCAGATTCAGAAGTAAGGTATCCGTGAGAGAAAGCAGAAGGGACTCTGTGCTTAATGATTTCCGAAAACCGTATTGTGCGGGAGAGAGAATGTTGTGTTCCTCGAGGTATTCGGAAAGTTGTTTGTTGACAGCTTTTTCCATCAGTTTGGAAATCAATGGTAAGTTAGCAATGGGTCTGAAGTTAGCTGGGTCAGAAGGTGAAGCGTTTGGTTTTTTCAGTAGTGGTTTGAGAATTGCTAGTTTCAACTGATTGGGTACCATGCCTTGGGCTAAGGAGGTATTAATGATTTCTGCAATGGGTTTTGCTACAGTGTTAGTGATGGTGGTGAGCAAGTTGGTTGGTACTGGGTCTGAGGGATGAGCAGCTGGTTTAATTTTTTTGAGTATGTTTTCGATCTCCATGGCAGATGTGGGTTCGAAAGCCTCTAGTCTGGCGTTCTGAGTGAATTGAAAAGCGCTCATAGGTATAGGTGGGGAGTTGTGGGTTGTAAGGTGTTGAGTGAGGTTGGAGATTTTGTTTTAAAATAAGTGGCCAATTCGTTTGCCTTGTTGAGTGCTTGTTGGTCTGGAATGGATGGGGGCATTGGTTTGGTAAGAGATGAGACGTATGAAAATAGAGCTTTTGAATCGAAGATGAAATTGTGAATTCTTTTTGCATAGAAGTCTTTCTTTGTTTTGTGGATGGCATTTCTGTAGGTGTTGAGGGTGTTTTTGTAGTCCAGTTTTGCTGAGTGTGAAGGGTTGTTTCTCCAGCTTTGTTCTTTGTTTCGAAGTTTTTGTTTCAGGGATTTGAGATCTGGGGTGAACCACGGTTTTCTGTTGTCTCATGCTGGTTGAATAGTTTTGGAGGAGATTGGGCAAAGTTGATCAGCTATTTTGTTTGTGAGTTTGATCCATGAGGTAATGGCTGTGTCGGCATCTGAGAGGTCTAGTTGGTTGAGATCTTTGGAGCATTGTTCGTTAAGTTGATCAATCGAACATGGTTTCCTAAAATGAATCTTGGTTTTGTTAATGTTTGGAGGTGGAGTGTTTTTCATTTTGAGAGTCGTGTTGATGATCTGGTGATCTGACCAGGGGACTGGAGAACAGGAGGGATTGGAATAGGTAGATAAGCTGTCGTTGATAAAGATGAGGTCTAATGTGTGACCTGCCTTGTGTGTGGGACCGCTGATTATTTGTGAGAATCCTAGGTGACTGAGGGAGGTAAGAAATGTTTCACAGTTTGAAGATTGAGGGGTGGAGTCGACGTGTAAGTTGAAGTCTCCTAGGATGATAGATGGTTTTTCTGAGTTGAGGTGTTTGGTTATTAGCTCTATTAGAGGAGAGGGGTTGGTGTCTAGGGTTCCTGGTGTGGCGTAGATGAGAAATATTTGAAGTTGTTGTGATTTGAATAGGGAGCATTCCAGTTTTGTAGTGGAATATGATTGTTGTAGGGTTAGGCCCAGTTGTTTTTTTGCGGCAAGTAGGATTCCTCCTCCTTTTTTTTTGGGTCTGGGTATTGAGAAGAGGTCAAATGTTTGAGTTGGTAGCTGGTTTGTTAGTGTTATGTCTGAAGGTTGTAACCAAGTTTCTGTTATTGCACATATGTCTGGGTTGTTGTCGATGAGGTAATCATTGAGAAGGTGAATTTTTTTGGAAAGTGATTGAGCGTTGAATAGGGTTAAAGTGAAAAGAGAGAGGCCAAGAAGTTGCGTGATGGGAGAAGTCATGATGGATATGAGTCTTTGTTGTCTTGGTATGGGGAAGGGCCTGAATCTATGTGGGCAGTTGTGAAGGTGGGGAGTGGGGGGTTTTGGTGCTCTCCACTTGTAGTTATGTATAATGGGAATTGTGATGGGGTGCATGTTAGCGGGTGGAGGTAGCTGAAGTCAGATGTCTGACGGAATCGTTGTAGTCGAACGAATGCTGGGAGAATGTAATCAGATGAATGCTGGGTGTATGCTGGGCGAATGCTGGGTTAGTGTAGTCCGAGAATAGTCTCCTTTTCTAAGATCTCTGAAGTTCCTCTGTGGAATCTGTTGCCACTCCGGCAATTCCACTGGTTCTTGGATTGAAGCTGGCGTGGTCTGTGCGGGTCTGGAGCTGGAATCTTGGACGCGGTAGTATGGAGTGGCTTGGTAGGTTTTATTGTGGGAGGATGGAGATTGAAGGCTAGTGCCGCTGTCTTTCGGTGTTTGAGCTCTGATACTTCAGCCAGTAGTTGATCCGCTGTTATTATGAAGGAGCTGAAATGGTGAGCAGCTGACGAGGAGATGAGATATAAAACCAGAGCTGGAAGACCGAGGGTTTGACTTGTGGCTCCTTCGGGGCGCGCGACGAAGGGGCCCCTTTGTCGTGCTCCTTCATCGCGCGGCGCCGGTTTGAAGAGGATTTAAAGCCCCTCTGGGCTGTCTGCGATTGGAGGCTTTGTTCGGCGGGCGGGGCTTCCGATCTCGGCGCGTTTATTAATTTCTCGCCGCTTTAATTTTTGCAGTAGGGATTTTAGCAGCGCTGTCGGCGTCTAGTCCGCCCGGGTGGGGAGAGCAATTTACTGACCTTCCCCCGGCGGGGCTCGGCGCCGATCGCGCAGGTCTTCCCCGATGGTGGCAGCAGCGATGAAGAGGAAATGGCGTCGGTTTCAAGAGGATTTAAAGCCCCTCTGGGCTGTCTGCGATTGGAGGCTTTGTTCGGCGGGCGGGGCTTCCGATCTCGGCGCGTTTTTTAATTTCTCGCCGCTTTAATTTTTTGCAGTAGGGATTTTAGCAGCGCTGTCGGCGTCTAGTCCGCCCGGGTGGGGAGAGCAATTTACTGACCTTCCCCCGGCGGGGCTCGGCGCCGATCGCGCAGGTCTTCCCCGATGGTGGCAGCAGCGATGGAGAAAGGTGGAGAAAGGTCATTAGTGGACTTACCACAGGGATCAGAACTGGGACCTGAACTCTTTAACATAGTCATAAATGATATGGAAAAGGGAACAACTGAGGTGATCAAATTTGCAGATGATACAAAATGATTCAAAGTTGTTAAAATCACTGCAGATTGTAAGGAATTGTAGAAGGACCTTGCAAGACTGAGAGACTGAATGGACAACTGCAAAGTGATGAACATAAGGAAAAACGATCTCAACTACAGGTACACAATGCTGTGTTCCTCATTAGCAATCACAAACCAGTGAAAGGATCTCTGAGTCTCTGTGGACGTTGAAATCCTCAGCTCAGTGTGTAGTAGCAGTCAAAACATCAACTAGAATGTTAAGAATTATTTGGAAGGGAATAGAAAATAAATCTGAAAATATCATAATGCCTCTGTATCTATCTGTGGTGCGAGTGCTCCTTAATTTAATTTAATTTTTGATTTATATTCCACTTTTCACTACTGGTGAGCCACTTCAAAGCAGATTATATTCATGTTCCCTAGATAGAAAGACTAGGGGGCACTCCATGAAGTTAGCATGTGGCACATTTAAAACTAATCGGAGAAAGCTCTTTTTCACTCATCGCACAATTAAACTCTGGAATTTGTTGCCAGAGGATGTGGTTAGTGCAGTTAGTGTAGCTGTGTTTAAAAAAGGATTGGATAAGTTCTTGGAAGAGAAGTCCATTACCTGCTATTAATTAAGTTGACTTAGAAAATAGCCATTGAAATTACTAGCAACAGTAGCATGGGATAGACTTAGTTTTTGGGTACTTGCCAGGTTCTTATGGCCTGGATTGGCCACTGTTGGAAACAGGATGCTGGGCTTGATGGACCCTTGGTCTGACCCAGCATGGCATGTTCTTATATTTCCAATCTCAGGGGCCTATTTACCAAAGGTTTTCCTGCCATTTTGTACCTACTGGAAAAAATGCACCTGAGTGAATGGAAGGTGAAGGGACTTGTCCAAGATCCTAAGGAATGTCCGCAGCTTCCCCGGTATACAGGCTCCTGTTCTCACCACTAGGCTTCTCCACCACAAACAAGTCCTCTGTGAAGGAAATCCCTTGTCCGTTGCTGTCTAGACCCCATGAACGTCTGTGCTTTGGGGAAGCTTCCCACTCCCATTCTCTTGAAATTAACAGTGCAGCAGTTGCCCCCTGATTATTGTGCGCAATTCTGGTCGCCCCCCTCTCATAGTGGAATTAGATCAGTGCAGAGAAGGGGATGGAGCGGCTCCCCTCTGATGAGAGACAACGCAGCTTAGGGCGTTTCAGCTTGGAAACGAGGGCTGAGAGGGGACATCACAAATAGGGTGCAATGGGTAAACAGGGAATAGTTATTTACCCCCTTGGTTTTATTACACAAAAGCTACTGTTATTTAACTCACGATGTAGTAAGCTAATAGTATGCTAATACATCGGGAGTTATAAAATGCTCATAAATCAGAACGTGTGCGCAAAGAGGGCGGCTTAGCATGCAGAAAAGCAAGATTTATGTGCAAATAATTCTTACTGTGCAGGTAGCATTCCTCTGTGCATAAATGTTTATTTATTTGTTTATAACACTTGTATCCCACCACTTCCTGTACAAAAGTTTTCAGTTGTTTTCTAAACGTATTTATGTCACATTCATTTCTTAAAACAACCAGAAGAGCATTCACCATAAAAAAATTTAAAAAAAAAAGCTCTTAATTAGCTGCAATTGATATTCCTACCTGGGAGGTAAAACAAGCAATCCTGGTCCTTATTGTTTTAATTTGGTGGCAATCGTACACTTATTACTCTCTGAACCAAGCAAGTCAGGCACCGCTGTCGTCATTTTAAATGGCGATCAATGGCCAAAGGGAGCCGGTGCGGTCCCTTCAGTACTGGGGTTATACGATCACACCTTCTCTGACCACTCCTAACCCTGGCAGCAGTGTTTTGTACCAACTCCAGGACCGTACATGTTTTCTACGCCTAAAACACGGACTACAGGTCTCCACGCCAGAACTCTTTATTTCTCCCATAGACTAAGGCTACCGCCGGAAACTTTATTCCACCGCAGACTGGGAGCACAATTTCCAGACATAAGACCGTGGGGGTTAAGCCAGCTCGCCTCTCCGCATTGAGAGGTAATAGCTGCTAATGCCTTCATTTGCACCGGGTTTCCATGCCAGGGCACCTAAGCAGCGCACAAACGGGCCGATGCAATATAGAGCGCTCAGTGGAGCACACGGCTCTGCACGTGCTTGGACGTGCGTTTTGCACGCACGTCTAAAAACCCTCGTGCAATAAGGGGATTAGCGCATCCAAATTGCCGTGTCCAAACCAGCGCGCTGTTAATAGCATTCATCACATGTAAATTCATGTCCATGAGGTTATTACCTATTACCCCCATGATGAAAAAAAAATTAAAAAAAAAGGTCGCTGGCAGACAGGTTAGGAAAATTGAGCGCCTGTTTTCCTAACCTGCACCGCCGGCCTCTTCTCCTGGATGCCCGAGGCCGAGGAGGCGCTAGTGATGCACAATTTCCCCTAGCGCCTCCTTTTACCGTGGCAGCCCATTTAAATATTAAAACCGGGCGCCTGGGAGAGGTGGAGCGGCGCGCAATAAGAGAGCGGGCGCTCGGTCACGAGCACCCGTACAACGCTTGCCGATATTGCATCAGACACCTGACAGTTCCATGCACGCACCTTGTTGTGCATGCAACTCCTTGCTGCCGGTGTGAGTAAAACATGCGCACACCTGCAGGTGAAACCGCGCATCTTCTTACTCCATTGCCCTTAGCTTGCTGCCTGGTGACTAACAGTCCTTCCCAATCTAATTATCCCTTTGGTGAAGTTCTCCTTGCATATCATGGCAGGTAACACTGGGCTTTCCTCAGTCCCTCCTGACTTGATCTCCTTTTAATCCGATGCTCTGTTCTCATGTCCTAGACTCCTGGGAGAGCCCTTCAGCATTTATCATGCTGTGATTTACAATCTATCATAATCTTTTACAATTTATCCCTTGATCCCCTTTCACTTGCAGGATGCCAGGCTCTTCAGTCGCGTGGGTTAAGGCATTGCCTCACCTGTCACTTCCTTCCTTGGGTTTTGGGTCTGATTGTGGAGGGTCCGGGGTCGTTTTCCCCCTCAAACGTCAGGTCAGCCTTCTCCACTTTGTGTCACCGGGCCGGTCTGAGCTATAAATTAAATTTCAATTTCATTAAAATTGTAAGTAATCATTCCCTTGATGTCATTAATGACAATACTGTACCTGGGGATCGGGCCTGAATCCTGCAGCTGTAATTCAATTGTGCTGCTCAGCTGTTGTTTGCAAAGCGCTGCGGCTGCACTTTCTCACAAATTTATGACATGGCCAGCGCTCAGAGATTGAATTACAGCTGCCGGTTTGATTGGGGAAGATATTATTCTTCATCTAATCCTTCAGTCCTGACATCAGCTACGGGGTAACCTTGCAGCCAGAGACCTAATATACAGTAGCAGAGGGGATTATTCCCCACTGAAGTCACAAATTCAAATACAGTTTAGAGCAGAGAAGCTGTCAAACTCTGAACCTTCAAAGAAAACAAACCAAATTACAACAGGACAAAATTTCGGCTGTAAAGCAATCGAACATTCATTGTGAGGGCGCTTGCAACCCTCACAGGTCCTATTCTTGGCAGTGGTTTTCATGTAAGAGCTGCACAGAAACAGCCTGATGCCTGATTGGACCTAAATTACAGTTTCTAAACTGCAGCTCCTCTGCAATTCTCATCTCCCTCTACCAGGGTAACACAACAGGAGACTGCATGCATGCAGCCCGTACCACAATTAAACTGTCACTACAAACGCTCACGGGCTACTTTACAACTAAACACTACACACATACACACACACACACACCAGCAAGATACTGCAATTATCCGGGCACTATCCATGTTCCACTCACTTCACCTACCCAGCACACAAGTCCTGGGGCCACACTCGCCAACTGCAGTCACTCAGCCCCGCTTCACAGTGGGAAAAGCACAGGCTTGAGGAGGATCACTCCTCTTTTCTTCTCTGGAACTAACCGATTTATATCCCCCTCCCCATCTAATCCCCCCCCCCTTTCCTACAGGTCATATGTATATGACCTGTAGGAAACAAAAATTCAAATCACTACTCCAAAAGTATCATAAAGCAACTGATGAAGCTAAGAAAAACTTTTACTCTACAAAAATCCATCAATACCAGTTTAATCCACGAGCTCTCTTTCAATACGTTTCTAATCTTATCTCTCCTTCACCTAACATTTACTCTGAAAATGAGAATGAAAATAAATGTGAGAAAATAGCCGACTATTTCCAGGATAAGATATCCAATATCATGGCTCGATTTACATCTCCATATAGGCAAACAACCATGACACCCACAAGCTCCCAAAGTGTTTCACCCGAACTCTCAAATTTTGAAACTACTTCAGCTTCGGAGATTGAGGCAATTCTAAAAAGAATCAAACCAGCATTACACCCCATGGATATCATGCCAACTAAAACACTCTTGGCCATTCCTACTAGAATCGCCCCTGCAATATCAAACATCATTAACAAATCAATTAAGGAAGGAGTCTTCCCCACGCAACTCAAACATGCGATAATAAAACCGACACTTAAAAAAGCTGACCTAGATCCATCAGAACCGGCAAACTTTCGTCCTGTATCAAACCTCCCGTTACTATCAAAAATCCTAGAAAAAGTCATTAATAAACAACTAACTGACTATCTAGAGGAAAATCAATTACTCTTCTCTTCCCAATACGGATTCAGGAAGAACCATAGCACCGAAACACTGCTGGTGTCGCTTTCAGACTCCATCCTAAAATCACTTGACACTGGTCACTCTTATATTCTGGCCCTTCTTGATATATCTTCCGCATTTGACACTGTCAACCATTATACACTCCTCTCCCTCCTAGCTCAAATTGGCATCACTGGCACTGCATTATCCTGGATACAATCATTCCTGACAGATAGGTCTTATAGTGTCAAGATGGGACAACATACGTCTAAACCCAGAAATCTTTCACAAGGTGTCCCTCAAGGATCCTCCCTTTCTTCAACCCTATTCAATGTATATCTTTCTCCACTCTGTAATCTACTGAAGAAATTGGATCTCCGGCATTTCATTTACGCCAACGATGTCCAGATCATTATCCCGATCAAGGACTCAATTGCTAATGCCATGAAAAACTGGGAATCTGCACTTACAGAAATAAAAAATCTACTCATGGAAAACTTTCTTGCAATCAATACCAACAAGACTGAACTCCTCACCATAACGCCTCAAAAGAACACCACATCGCACAATCCTCAATCATCTTCATCAACTACGGATCATTTTAAACTGAAACATGTCCGCAGCCTTGGGGTCATAATTGATAACCAGTTCTCAATGAAAGATTTCATCTCAACCACCATTAGGAGTGGCTTCTTCAAGCTACATACCATGAAAAGAATTAAACCATTACTACATTCTCAGGATTTCCGGACTGTATTACAAGCCACAATTTTACCGAAAATTGACTATTGTAATGCACTTCTACTGGGTCTTCCTAAAAGCACAATTCAACCACTTCAGATGTTGCAGAATGCGGCTGCTCGTTTAATCACTAATACAAGACGATATGAACATATTACTCCAGCACTCATGTTCCTACATTGGCTGCCAGTATCCTACAGAATTATATTCAAAGTTCTTTCACTCATCCACAAATCAATCCTCAACCAAGAGATGCAATGGTTTTCTGAACAGTTCATAATTCGCACATCCAACAGACCTCTAAGAAGTATACACCAAGCGAAATTAACTGTACATACTCAAAAACACATCAAACTCGTTTCCACCAGAGACCGCTCATTCTCCATTGCTGGGACCAATATCTGGAACAACATGCCGCTAGACCTACGTATTGAATCCTATCACAAAACCTTCAAAAAAAACCTTAAAACATGGTTGTTTGAACAAGCATTCAAACTATGAACATTTATCTTACAACCAATCCATACCCTTTCCCACTGTCTTTTAATCCTATTTTTTGACTTTGAGATGATTTTAGTATTGCTATTTGACAGTTAATTTCCTCCTACATAATACTCAAATATTAATACTTATGATTTTATAGTTTAAAAATAAATAAATAAATAGCATATTTTGTAAAGACTTTACTGTTAATTGTTTCACTGTTCCAATCTGTTATATGTAAAGCCGGTTGCTAAATTATTGTTTTATTGTAAACCGAAGTGATGTATTCCTTTACGTACCTCGGTATAAAAGAATCTATTAAATAAAAAATAAATAAATATATATATATATACACACATATACATATACACACAAACCATTCACTCCATGGTGTCAATCATTCTCACTGGTCAGTCTGCTCACAATGCTGCCTTTACATCACAAATTGTAGTGACTGACTAGCCCTAGCAACTAAAAGGAGAGGAAAATAAAGAGTTTTACCACTGCATAATTAACACTGGGATTGCTAACCGATATACAATTAAAATTTAACCGATATACAATTAAAATTAAAACTGTTCCTTGTAAACTGTTCCATGTAAACTGCCACCCGGCAGTAATTATTACTGTTCTCTGTGAACCGGAGCGATATGTATTGTATACAGGAGCTCCGGTATATAAAAACCATAAATAAATAAATAAATAAATAAATAAATAAAAAAAATAAACTATGTCACTGAGAGTTTTCCTTCTGTCATATGCAGCAGATAATGGAGGTGATATAACCAACATACACAACATTTAAATGGCAGCTGTAGAAGTCTGGTTCCTGTTTGGAGAGCAACAGAGGGCACTATTCTACCTCAGAAACTGTCAAATGACCTTGTAGAGTCTCCTTGCCAACGTGGGCTATGCACACTTCCCAAATCTCCTGTCTGCTTCCCGAGGACATCAGAGTGCGAACCACGAGGACGGGTGGAGAGTGTGCCTGGCACTCAACACAACATTTACCTCTCAGAGTTTTGCAAAATATTCACCTTACACAATCCAAATTTGGGAGTAATTTGGGGTACAGCAGAGAGGAAAAACAGTTGCTAATTCCAAAGGTCACTTATTAGGTGCACCATAGTTATCGATAAGCACACATAACAAGACTAACTATAAATAGCTGCTACTACTATTTATCATTTACTAAGCCCTACCAGCCATACCCAGCTTGCATGCTCTGGTCCAGTGGAGATCTTAATGGAGAGGCTATAGATTGCATTATGCTCTACATGTACTGCACAGAATGGTATAAATTCAGAAGGAATTTTTATAAGCTACAGTACCTATGTAAACTTCGTTCTGACTGATAAATGTCTTTTGGTAAATAGTTGTTTCTTCCTGTCAGTGCTCTCAAGGGACTCTTGCACCTGCTTTGTGTGTATTCTGTCCTCTCTTTGTGAATGTAAATGTATTTTTCCACTCCTAATTAGCTCCCTGCCAGCCTGTCCACAGTACAGTCTGATTTATCTTCGCTTTCCTGCACTTGGGATAGGATATTTAATCTCCCTTGTGTGGACTGAAGCCCTAATCACTCATGTGGTTCTCTTTCCTTACATTGCTGCCAGCGTCAGTCCATCTTCCCAATGTTCCCTTTCTGCAGTACTATTTACTGACATTTTTTGCATCGCCCAGACCTTTCTTTATCTACCATACAAGCGTAATACCATGCAGGTTTTTTTGGTTCCCTTGGTCTATCTCCGTCTTTGTTTTCTGCGACTGGCTTTCGTGCTGGCACTGAGGACAGTGCCATGGTGGCAGACGTCCAAGCTGGCAGTCTGTCCAGTGTAGCAAAGGCCAGCACCAATGCACGCTCAACCTGGGGGCTCAGAAGTCTCCTATTTTAAAATATCTCTTTTCCATGAATAATTGCATATCCATCTTATAAACCTCATATAAGGAGAATGGATTACCTGCGTTATCTATTGAAGCCCGTTAAGTATACAAGCCAGAGTAGATCTCCCTTTCCTATGTGATGCTACACTTTCATCACAGATACAGATATCTGCTAACCGCACCTTTGTCAGCACAGTGGCAGTGCAGATAGGATAAGATTTGGAAAGCTGCTGTAGAAAATGAGCGAGAATCAAAGATCCAGTTAAGAGTGCGCTGGTGATATCATTCAAGGAATGAGGAATGTGGGAGCAAGGGACGGCTTTGATCAAACACAGCACAAAACCTGGGAGCTGGCCACTGGGATTCACGCCAAAACTTCTAGCTTCAGTAACTGCTGGAAATGTAACTCGTTCTTTCCTCCCCATCCCACCCAGAGCTGAGAGTGGCATTTCTATAGTCGTTCTAGCCCCAGGATGGTGACATTTGTGCCCATCATTTCATTGGGGTAGGTAGTAACTCAAATAAGAATAGAGTGAGAGAGAGAAATGTGACAGATAAAGACGGCAAGAACCCTCTCATCTGCCCATTTTTTCCTTCCTGTTGGAACACGGCAGACCCGACCTGATCGTCAGATTTACCCTTGCTTCTCTGAAAAGAAAGCCTTCAAAGTGGTCTTTTATGGCAATAAGGTGACGCCTGATGGCACCCTAGTCTTGGAGTGATGCCTGATGCCACGTTAACTTTCGAGGACCATACAGAAAACGTGGCTGGCAAGATAAAGTCGAGGTTCGATCCGATCCATACATTGGCAAATATAAGCTGGAGAGAATCTGTGCCCGTGCTTAGAACACCAACCGTGGCACGGAGCAGCTGCAGAGCCGTAGCCAGCCTGTAGCCGAAATGGCCGCGACCATAGGCACCATTTATTAGGAGCTGAAGCATCGGTGGATTCCACCCCCCTCCCTCCGCAGTGAAAAGCAGTGCGGCCCACAGGGCAGTTTGAGGTCTCGGACTCCTCCTCCCTCTCCCCGGCCTGGCAGTAAAGAGCATAGGGGCCGCAAGAAGGAGCCCTCAGGGCTGTGAAATGTATCAGCCTCCTCCTCCTCTCCCTCATATGAGCCACGGGGCAGCGAGATGCATTGGGCTCCTTCTCCATCCCTGCCCCTCTGGTAATGAGGAGCAGTGCGGCCCATGGAGGCCACGAGAAACATTGACCTCCTCCTCCCTCACTCTGCATTGGGAGTGAGAAGCAGCATGGCCCACAGGCTTCAAGAAGCATTGCCTCCCTCTGCATACTCCAGCCCCCCTCCCCCCCCCCCAAGACCTCTCCAAGTCAGAAGCAGGAGCAGCACTGCACAAATGAGAGAGAGAGCATAGGAGCCTGTGTGAGTGAGCAAGTGAGAAAAGAGCGTGTGTGTGTGACTGAGCAAATGAGAGAGCATAGGAACCTGTGTGAGCATGTGAGAGAAAGAGTGTATGAGCGTGTGTGTGTGTGACTGAGCAAGTGAGAGAGCATAGGAGCCTGTGAGTGAGCATATGAGAGAAAGCATGAGCATGTGTGCATGACTGAGCATGTGAGAGAGCATATGAATGTATGTGTGTGATATAGCAAGCGAGAGAGAGAGCAAATGAGCCTGTGTGAGAGAGTGAATGAGCATGTTTATATGGTTGAGCATGAAAGAGGAAGTATCTGAATTCTGAACATGTATATGTATGTCTGAACATGAGTCAGAGAGAACATATGAGCTTATGTGTGTATAGTTCAGTATATGCAACAGAGAGGGAACGAAAATGTATGTATGAAATTGAGCATGAGAAAAAAGCAAACGAGCATGTTTGTATATATATGATTGAGCATGTGAGAAAGTGAGTGTGTGTGTGTGTGTGTGTGTGTATGAATGAGCATATGAGAGACAGCACATGAGTAAGTGTATGTGTAAGATTGATCATGTGAGAGAGGAGAGCATGGAGAAAGTTTGTGTGAAACAACCCCCCTTCCCGCCTGCTAATCCATGATAATCTCAGGGCATCTGGAAATCATCAGTTCCCAGGTATGAAAAGCAAGGGATTAATTTTTTCCTTATTAGATTTAATTATTGGGTGTTATTTTATGTATCAGCGGTTTTGAAATATTTTGTCATTTGGAAGTTTTATATGATATTTAAAATTATTGGATGTTCTATTTGTCAGTTTTTAAAAAAATATTTTTATTAGTAATAGTATGGTTTTAATATTATAACATTTCTTGTAGTTTGGTGTAGGCTCTATAGTAGCTTGGCTTGTTCCTTTTTTCTTAATAGGTGTATTGGTGGTTTAGGAGTTGGTGTAATATTTAGTGTTGCCTTTAAATAAGTAGGATTTTTACTGTTTGAGTGCTGCTTTGTAGTGCTGTTTTGGTATTGGAGATTTAGTATATTGTAATTGTAATTCAGTTTACGCATGGCTTTCTGAGGGCCAAGCTAACACCTAAAATGCATTACCATAGGCATAATACCACATAGGTTCCAATTGCCGTTTTTCTTTTACATTTTTTGCAGGGTTTCCTGCATGCAAATATAATATGCATGTTGTTGTGAGTGATATTTTTACTTCTGAATGTCGTTTTCTTGTAAAACCTGGTATTATGAATGCAAAATGTTTAATTGTGAGTGGGGCAGGCATGGCTGGGAGGAGCTGGCGCCTAGTTGTCGGATTACGGGCCAATGATTGCAAGGTTCTGAAGGGAGCCCTGGTGTATGGCCCCAGCCCAGGACTGACACTGCAATGGCCGGAGTAAGTTGGGAGGAGATATAAAAGATCCTCGGTGTTTGTGAATGAAGGCTCATGACACCAGGATCTCCGTACTGGTTCCAGTTGAGCTGGAAGCCCAAAGAAGCAGCAGTAAACTGCTGGGTCGAAACAGAAACCAAAGCCCCCAATATTTAGCAGCGTCTCCTGGCTCGTGCTGTTGTGTGTGGTGCTCAGGGTGAGGGCGCATATTTTCACTAGGCCATAGGTGACAAAAGGCTTAGATAGGACTCTGAGAGAGTGCTGGGCCAAAGGTTAACCACAATTACGTGTCCAGTGATGAGATGTATCTCTGAATCCCTTAAATCTACTCCAGAACTATGGCTGCCAGTGCTGGCAAACATAGATCCTCCATTTATCCTTGGAAAAGACCAGTGAATTAAGGATGAAATATTCCTATACACCAGGATCTTATCAGCAATATTCCTCAATGCTTAAAGTCACAAAACCCAGTCTAGACCCAAATAAAGCTATTTTAACCTTGATGAAGCATGGACAGCTTAATGAAGATTACAGGCGTTTACAAACATCTGGCGGAAATAGTCTCTGGTTCTGATCTATGGAAGGCTATGGACATCTCTAAATTGTATCCGTATAGGCCATTGTAGATGTGGATATACCTCATGCATAAATGCTAATCAAGATCTTCACCAGAGTGTGATTGAGGCTAACAGAATCAGATCATGCACCATTTAATAAACCAATGCTGGATTCATAAGTAGGACAAAGGAGATATTAGTGATTCACTTAGCTACCCATGGGACAATCAGCTGGCTTCAACATCTCAGTATAAAATTAGAGTGGTTGCTCTGTTGATACATCAGCCATAAGCAGGAAGAAGAATGCAGCTGTCAGAAAATTCCTACGCTCCTTTAATATCTGAGATGTATCCCATCTGGACCCATTACCTTGTCAACTTTCAGTTTTGCTAGCTGCATGAACATTGTGCTGTAAATGGAGTGGAATCTATATCACTTACTACACAGTGCATCCCAGTGCACACATCCAGATAGATATAACAGTTCTGTTTTATTATCTAATGCTCTGGAATAAGAATGCATGAAATGCAAAATTTCCATTTTTCAAATAGTCGTGCATTTTTTTCATACAGTAAGAGAAAAGGAAAAAATGATCAAATTCACCAATATTTTATTTAAGAGAAAATATTTGACTACAGAAAAAAGGTGAATTGTATTTTTTTTTCTGCTTGTTTCATCAAATGTTTTCTCATTAAATTCCATGATAACCCTCCCTCACCCCACAATAAAAAAAAAAAATTAGATACTCTGCAAAGACAAAAAACCTGGGTTTTGGGGGGTTTTTTGTCATTTTTGCTGTGTATATTTTCACACGCCTCTGCTCTGGAGAAATGAGTAATTTATCAAAGCAGAAACAAACAGCGCCCTTCCTCGTTGACCTTTTCGGATTCATTGTGTTATGACGGTACCTAAGGCAGGTCTCATATTTGGGACTATGCAGCTACCATCAGGTTTAGTTAGGAATCTGAACAGAAATCACATATGAGCGGAGCTGCAGATCTCCAGGGTGCAGTGGCGTGGCTCGCGCTCGCTGCTGGAGTTAGATGCTGCACATTATCCAAAAACAAGAAATTCCCGGAGGTCCTACGCAGAGCTGAGGCTGTTAGGAGGTTGCCAGGGAGAAAATTAACACGGCAGAGGTGAAAGATCCGCTCGGTTTGGTTTTGCCTGCCCCAGTAGTTGCTGTACGTTGGGGTAACAGTGACATCTAGTGGTTATGCAAGAGAAGAGCAGGCAGTGCATGCATTCTAGGCTGGGGGTGAACGCTAATCAGATTCTTTTTCTATTAGTCTGCAAGGAGTCAATGGGAAGATTAAAATTAGACTCCAGCGGGAATAGACTAGATAGATAGATATCTAGTAGCAACGTAGAATGATATACCAGAACACAAACACACCAACTGCTCCAATAATTGCTATTCTTTGCTATTTTCCATTACTGAACTAGGGCCTCACAAATAAGGTGTTGAAATCAACCCAAACAATAGTTCACTAGTCTCAACACACATATTTGTGTACTGCTACTACTATTATGTGCGGACTGAGGCATATTTTGTAATCTCTGGTTGTTCTATTGCCGTGGAGATGCAACATTCCACAGAAAGATTGATGGATCTAGCAAATAATGGTTGTACAGAATGAAATGCATTACTTTCAGACAGGCAAGTCTAATCCAACAACAGATTGCTATTTATTTTTTTCTAACAGCATGTAAGGGAGAACTCAACTATTTCCAATGCAGCAACTGAATGCTTTTATCTAGCCAAATGCCTGAGGGAGAAGCTGTCAGACATTAGCTGTTTCTTTACAGTTCATGAATAGAGGTCTCCTCAAGTTATTTATATGACTATTTTAAGGATATTTCTCCAAAACTGAGCGATTATAAAATCATTACAAAATCCCTGTGGGCAGGCACCAGAAAAGCCTTTGTGATTATTTGTCTTCTCACTTGCACACTTGTTCATTCTGCTTAACTCGTCCTTGTCTGCACAACTATAGGCCTGCGCAATGACGTTACAGAAATAATAATAACGTATTTAAATATGTGGAAAAACCACAGAAAATGTGGAACCCGAGTTTGCGATGTAATAAAAAAAACCCCACACTTATTACAACGTCCATGGAGAGGTCTATTACACAAAGCCACACAGCCTGACAAGGAACCCATAAATCACTGCACAGCTTCCTCTTAGTGCCTTGGACACTGTTCCATAAACAATCTGGACAGCCTGGAGGTGGTTCCTAAATGGTAAACGGGGTTAGATAATGGCTGGATGATAAAGCAACAGAGGGTGGCAGTTAATGGAGTTTACTCTGTAGACAGGAGGGTGAGTAGAGCTTTGCCAGAAGGATCAATGCAGGGGTCAGTTCTATTCAGTGTTTTTTCTTAGGTAATGCTGCAAAGAGATGAGCCAGGAAGGCGTGTTTTGGTTTTTTGGTTTTTGCAAGGATACCAACGTCTGTAACAAAGTTGATATCTAAAGCAGAGATTCCTCAGACCTTCGGCTACATTCGGTAATCAGAAAAACTAGAATTAAATAAATTAACTTGCTTATCGATATTCAGTGTGGGTAACTTGTTTTTTGGGTAGTTTTTTGTCCTAGCCATTTATTAACTTTCAAATAATTCAGTACATTACAAATCTTGGAAAAAAAAAGAATTATCATAACACAATAGTAAAGCAGATCTTAATGCACATATATAATATTCCTGCTGCTTTTTTTCTCTCTAGTCTCACTTCTATGATGGTAAGAGAAAAGGGAACTTCAGAGATTTTCCCTCTGATTCTGGAGACTGTACCATGGATCAGTACATCGCACGTGGAACTGGGGCTTCCCGGAGGATAACCTCAGCTGGGATGCAGTCGCCCTGACTGGAGCTGGACGCAACTCACCACTCATCATGTCTAAAGTGCTACCAGACATATGCACACAGTCCCTACCCCGTGGAGCTTAGAATATAGTTAAAACAAATAGACATTGCAAACAAGAGTCTATTGGAAATGGAAATATTATAGAGAAGTAGTTAAGTCTTAAAAGAAGCCTGAAAAAGGTGAGTTCTTAGACTGAATTTGAATATGGCCAGAGGAGGATATTTCTCAGCAGCAAGGTGGAACTTGCAGAGTCAGAAGTGGTGGTGGAGGAGCCCAGATAAAAGCAACTTGCCCAATGAGCGGAGGGAGAGAGAAGAGAGTTAATGAGGAGCTGCCTCACTGGAAATTGCAGTCAGCAAGTTTTTTTAAATAAATAAATACGTTTGCATGTGAGTAAGAGAAGCCAATGTAGCAACTTGAGAGGAGGCGCTACATGGTCATAGTGACGATGAAAGAAAATACGTGCTGGGCAATTGAATTTTGAATAGATTGCAGTGGAGAAAGATGGTTTGGGGGATCCTCAAAAAGCAAGTTGCAGTAGTGCAGGTGGGAGGTGATAAGAGAATGGATGAGCATTTTGGTAGGATACTCAAAGGAATGGACAGATTTAAGAGGGGTTATAGAGAAAGAAACAACACACTTTAGCAGTGTTTGGATGTATGTGGAGAAGGAAAGAGAGGAATCAAGATGAACCCAAGCTTTTATTATTAAAATTGTATGTACCACTTGTAAGGCATGCAAGCGGGGATACATTAAAACCAAAAAAGGATTTAAAAAAAGATACAACAAACAAGGGAAATAATAAAACTAAATTAAAATCCCTAGCAGTCAAAAAAAAGTTCTTAATACAATTACCTAAAATAAACCAAAACAGAAATAATATACACATCGATAATAAAATGTAAAAAAAAAAAAAAATCGTTAACAGGAAGATGTTTTCAGCAAAAATTGTTTGCAGGGAGATCTTAAATTCCTGTTTACAAGGAGGTATTAAACGCCTTTTAAAAAGTAAAGCTTTAACTGCCTTCCTGAACTTAGTATAATTACCCAGCAGGAATCTCCAGTGGCAGCAGAGGAGCCGGAAATCTGAAAGAAGAATCTCGAGTAGACTCTGAATGAATCACAGAAGACAAAGGTCTAAGAGAAGGAGTTGTAGTATAAGGAGATGTGCTGAGTGTGCCATCCACAGAGTCAGAAAAAGATTTCCTTCCCCTGACCACCTAGTGTATTACACTTGCAATTTATACATCATCCTCCTCCATAAAGGGCCCAGGGCAGCTCGCAACACAGCATCATCAAAAAACATTAGGGGTAGATTTTTAAAGTTATGCGCGGGCGTAGATTTGTTCGCACAACCCGGTGCGAACAAATCTACGCCCGATTTTATAACGTGTGCGTGCTGCCGCGCGCACTTTATAAAATCCAGGGTCAGCGCGCGCAGGGGGGGTGCACAATTGTGCATCCTGCGCGCACCAAGCCGAGCAGCCTGCTTCTGTTCCCTCCGAGGCCGCTCCGAAATTGGAGCGGCCTCGGAGGGAACTTTTTTTTCCGGCCCCCCCCCCACCTTCCCCTCCCTTCCCCTACCTAATCCACCCCCCAGCCCTAACTAAATCCCCCCCCCCTACCTTTGTTCAGAAAGTTGTGCCTCCCTTGTAACTTGCACGCGCTGGCCAGCTGCCAGCGCGCCATTTCCCGGCCCGGGGGCTGGTTCGGAGGCCTCGGCCACGCCCCCGGAACGCCCCCGGGCCGGCACCATGCCCACGGCCCCGGAACGCCCCCGCATGCCGTGCTGCCCCCGACACGCCCCCAAGCAAAGCCCCGGGACTTACACGCGTCCTGGGGCTTCGCGTGCGCCAGCGGCCTATGCAACATAGGCACGCGGCGCTCAAGTCCCCTGCGCGCGTAAATCCGGCTGGATTTACGCGCGCAGGGCTTTTAAAATCTGCCCCTAAGTATAACAGCATATAAACACAAAACAGACATCAAAAGACAACAACCCCACTCTCACAAGGGGTTGGGACAACTTATATCCAAATACTATTCCCACCCAAAAAAGAAAATACCCCAACTCTCTCACAGTCCCACTTGAAGGGGATATCCTGGGGGACAAGGCTGCTGAAGAAGAGAAGCAGTTAGCATCTGCAGCCTGGAAAGCAGGAGAAGCAAGAATGGTGACACAGGAGGACTTAGCAGTTGTCAGACCTAGAACATCTTCACTGCAGGAAATGCACGGCGAGGAACATTTATTGCTAACTGCTGGGGGGAGTGGGAGAACCCACCCTTAACTTCTCCCCTGCCTGCTTCCTCTCATGCTGAGAGGCATAGCACCCGGAAGAAACCCGCCGAGAGCATCTCTCTAAAGTCTACCTGAACACCAGCAATCAGCTTGAAACTGCCTCTTTCACTCCATTTGTGGTCTTAAATCTGGTTCTCAAGATCTGGACTACACAGTTCGCCTTAGGGTTTTGGAGAAGCAAATTAATGCTCTCCAGCAAATAAATGTGTCCGTGATTGAGGACCGTATGGCAAGGTGATTCTGTAGAACTCTGCCCAACAGTTTAATCTCCAGCTCTGTGGGTGCACGTGCAACCCCAGTACTGAGCAAACTCCTTCACTGTTTGTGCTGAGTTTGGCACCAATCTTTTTTTTTTATTATTATTATTTGAGCTGGTATAGTTGTTGGCTCCTGTACCTGTGCTTTCAAACTATGTGCATTGAAAGAAAGACCACACATACTTTCTACACATGGGCTTTTCCATTAAAATTCTCACAGCAAACGTTTGTGCACGCAGCGTAGCTGTCAAACCTGCAGTGAGTACAAAATATGCACCACCATTTGTAGCTGCATTTTCTGCAGGAAGAGTTTTGCTTGAAAAAATGCGTACATACCTTTGAAAGTGCTGGCTATGTGTGTGCTTTCTCACCCCAAGCCCTTCCCAGAGGGGAACATGCAAACTTTTAGCTGCATTGAAGGAGAAAAATTCAGACATTCAATTTATGTGGATAAAATGCTTTTTACCCATGTGAATTCCTTTGTAAATTTGCATTAAAAATTCTCCTAGGACTAATATGATACCAAGAGACATTTTTAAAGTATATTTACTGGAAACTTTGCAGGTATCTTCAGCAGCTACACTACGGATGTAAATATGGTTTAAAAAGTTAACCATTTAAAGTACTGGAATTGATAAATGCATGCATGGAAGACGCATGCCCCCATGGACTCTGGTCATGTCTGCTCACTCACTGCCTCTTTCCTGATAGCAATCCCCAGGCTGCTTATTAGTGCCGCACAACACACCAGAAAAGGAGAACCCAGAAATCAGTTGCGAACTGATCTGAATGAGTTCCCTGACTTGTGCCAGCAAATATTAAAAATTAAATAACTAAACAGTAAGACATTTATTTATTTATTTATTTAAATATCTTTTATATACCGACGAACGTTGGGAACATCTCATCGGTTTACAGGGAACAGAACTTAGCAACAGGCTTTACATTTGTCACATGATTATAATAGGAACAGTAGAAATAACAATAATAACAAAAACAATAACATACGAATAATATGGAAGTTATACAAGTAATAATTAACTAAGTGGGATACATGATAGTGGTTAGTCAGAAGAGGGGCAGGGAGATTCTGCTAGATATGATTGATACCATTTAATCATTTAAATGGCTAATATTTGACATCCCTATGCTATACTGTCCAGGGCCTTTTCTTCCATTGGGTGAACTATGCGATTGCTTAGGGCATCAAAATTTGGTGGGGGAGACAGCAAAAACCCTGGAAACCTCCTGGTGCCACCAACCCACTTTTAAAGCAGAGCAATGCGAGGGAAGAGAATGAATCCTGGGTAGTTGTCAGGGATGGATAGGTGGGGATGGGGGTGGAGAGTGAGGCAGAGATTTGGGTGATGCAGGGCTGATGACCCGGGACTGAGGACTGGAAAGAGGAGAATGCTGGGCGTGGGTGGGATACAGAGAAGGGAAGCCTGCGACTGTGGACAGAGGGGGGGGGGGGGGGGTGTGCAGGACTTTGCAGAGGGTGACAGGAGAGGGGTGGGTGCTGATTGGAGTGAGAGAGAGAGAGATGCTGTGCAAAAGCTGCCATTGGTAGGCAGATGTGTACGAGGGAGGGTGCAAGACGGAAGGGCTTGCCTAGGGCACCAGACGCCAGCCCTGATACTGCCACTTTCCAAGAAATGTTTTCTCGTTAAAAAAACAAAACACAACCATGGACTTGGAAGCAAAGATGATCCAAGAGAAAAGCACTGTTTGTTGTCTGACAATTTGGCCTTCAAGTCCTGGAGAGTCTTGGAATAGGATGTAACCAGAGCCGCTCTCTTACCACTCATCCTAGGAGCCCGATGGGGACTGAATTTTAAAATTACTTTTTGGAAATCCGATGAGGGTTTTCCCTATGCAGGGCAGAAAGAAGCTTTTCCTGGCCGTGTGCCAGGAGGCCTCCTCTACGGGGATAAAGAAGCACTGGAAAGGTACCCGCAAACATTTAGAGGAAGCCCTTAAGTTTCTAGTTAGCCCAACAATTGCGCGTGTTTTTGAATGCATGGGCGGGGCTGCGGTGGTGGCTTCCTCTGCTTCTTGATGTTCTTGTTAAAACAGGGAGGAGTCGTATAAACGCCAAGTATTACTATTTATATTAAACAGTTCCCATTGCGTCAGTCAAACCGTAGTAATTGTAATGGTTGCAAAAGAAACTCCCATGTATTTTTTTCCCTAGTTACCTCTTTCTTTTGGTGAGAGTTGGAGGGTCCTCTCTCCCCCCAGCTCTGAGAACTTGATTTAACGTACACCTGGCTATTTTTTCCTTTCCGTTTTTTTGAAGATTTGTGGTGGGGGTTTTTTTTGTTGTTTCTTTTTGTAGCATTAGGGTACCCCCGTGTTTTGTTTTGTTTTTTCCAAATATTTGATTTGAAATTGTTAAAAATGTGAACTTCTGCAACACAACTCGCCGGTTGTAAAATAATATCCTTTTTAGCATCAGTTTGATTATAAACTGCACAGAACAGAAAATAACATTCTTGACCTAGTCCCCAATTTTTTCTAGCAAAGCAATCATATTTTTCAATTTTTTTTTTTTAATAAAGGGTTTCTATTTTACCTAAGACAAGAATTAACTACTAAAATTAACCACTTCAAATATCTAAACTGCAAAAAAAAAAAAGAAAGGGAAAAATGGAGAGAAGTAAAACAGTAGCATAGACAAAAAAAGTTAAAATGCATTTAGGATATGTAAATGTTCTTTGCAAACCATGAAATACCATAATGTTCATATTTTGATATGACTACCTGCGAGCGGATCCTAAAAATACAAATATAAGAATGGCTTGTGAATCCCCAAAGGAGAGTTCAGAAGACAGGTCATTTTAAAATAAATCTCTTTTGGTTATGGGAGGCTGAGAGAAGATAGAGGTCCTCTCTCTCATGAATCTCATTAACAATGGTGCTGCACCAGTGCACTGGAAATGAATGTAGCAGAAGCAAGCTTTTGACATCTCTTACAGGAGAATCTAACCTGAAAAAAAAAAAAAAATTACACCCCAGCTGACTTCAGTGGTAAGCAAGGGATAGATTTGCTTTTGCACTGAGTGGCCCTCTGGTCTCTATGCCTGTGATGCAGAGAGAGGGCAGCACCACACTAAGGGGCAGATTTTCAAAGGCTACGCGTGTAACCTGAGGAAATCTGCCCCTGCGCGCGCCGAGCCTATTTTGCATAGGCTCGGCGGCACGTGCAAGCCCCGGGATGCGCGTGTGTCCTGGGGCTTGCAAAAAGGGGCGGTTCGGGGGCGTGGTGTCGGCTCGGGGGCGTGGTGGCGATCCGGGGCGGTCCGGGGGCGTGGCCGAGTGCCCCGACACAGCAGCCTGTGTCGGGGCCTGCCGCGCCAGCAGACATTCGGCGTGTGCAAGTTACGACTGCCCGGAGGCAGGCGTAACTTCCTGGATAAAGGTTAGGAGGGGGATTTAGGTAGGGGCTGGGGGGTGGGTTAGATAGGGGAAGGGAGGGGAAGGTGGGGGGAGGCGGAAGGAAAGTTCCCTCCGAGGCCGCTCCGATTTCAGAGCGGCCTCGGAGGGAACGGGCAGCGCGTGCAGGGCTCGGCGCATGCAAGGAGCACAAATGTGCACCCCCTTGCAAGCGCCAACCCCGGATTTTAAAAGATATGCGTGGCTACGCGCGTATCTATTGAAATCCGGGGTACTTTTGTTTGCGCCTGGTATGCAAACAAAAGTACGCGCTCGCGCTTTTTTTTTAAATGTACCCCTATGTGGGTAATAGAACACTTGTTTTTATAGTGCTTCCGGATGTACACGATGCAGTAATACATCAAAATAAAGAAATCTCACCACATTTTTGGTAACATACTTTCTCACCATTGTGGTTAATTAACTCCAAGGGGTGAATTTTCAGAGTTCTGAACAGAAAAATCAGCGCACACACGCAAGTAGCCCGTACTCACGCAATCACTAGTTTGTAAAAGTTGAAAGCATGCGTGTACTTCTTTTTTTTATTATTATTTATTTCTCACATTTTAAGAATACAACAAGCATGCATGTACTTTACGTTTCGCGTGCACATATATGCGCATTAAAAAGGGGTGGTCTAGGGGAGTTCGGGGGTGGGGCCAACAGTTATGCACATTATTTGCTATTTTAAAAGACATGCGATTACATTTGGCAACTTACTTGCATAGTTTTACATCTGATATCTTGCGTAATTGATGTCAGACAAGTTTATTGTGTACTATTGGCTGGGTGGGCTCAGGATAAATAACCAGGAGAGACTTGATGACCTGGAAGACTGGGTGAACTGGTGTAATAATTGGTAAACTAGTTCATTTCAATTACTCATGCATGTTTTAAAATATACTGACTTATGTACATAAATTGGGTTTTACGCAAGTCCTACTTTATTTTCATGCATAAAATATATGCACACATTTTTAACATGGGAGAAATACACATTTTCAGTGCATTGCATGTGTATGCACATATGCATATTTATTAAAATGTGTTTATATGATACATGCAAGTTATAAAATACTATTGTAGTTCTATGTGCAGCCATATATGTGTGTATATGCTCCTGCACACAACTGTATGATAGTTATCCTCTAAGTAAGTATCTATGACAATGGGAAATAAAGTGACTTGCCCAAAGGAACGAGTGTCCGTAGGAGAGAAGTGGAATTTTCCCTGGTTCTAGCCCACTGCACCAACCACTAGGCCACAGCTTCTCCATATTAAGAATATGACTAAAGATATCCCAAAAGAAGGGGCTGAGTAAGTGAGGATGCACAATTCTTTCAGATACCTTCATCTACAAAATATTCCAAGTGTATATATTCTCCATTCACAATATTGTTATATAACCCAAACTTGTATAATAACATCAGATGTGCCATGCAAAGGTCCATTGAGCCCAACATCCTGTCTCCAACAATGGCCAGTCAGGGTCAGTAGAAAACTACCCAGCAGATCCCAAAGAGTAGATCCAATGTCTTACTGCTCACTCTGAAGAATTATTTATGTATTTATTTATTTAATGGTGTGCTTTGTGGATATCCTGCTCTGAAACATTCACTCCTGAGTGATTATTGGCTTTCTTTCTGATCTAGTTTACAAGCTGCTCTATCCCCATTTAAATTATTAGCACCTGCTGGAATAGGCTCCCCCTTCCCAAAACGTTTCCCAGTTCCTACTGAATCTAAAGCCCTGATCCCTGCACCAGAATCCCATCCCCCACATTGAGACTCTGGAGCTCAGCCTGCCTCTGGGGTCCTTCATATGGAACTGGGAGCATTTCCAAAAATGCTACCCCATAGGTTCTAGATTTTAGTTTACTACCTAGAAGCCTAAAATTAGCCTCCACACCACCCTCCTGTACCTTCCTATGCCACCGATACCCACACAGACCATGACAGCCAGCTTCTCCCCAGCAGTCTCTAAAATTCTAGCTAGGCAATGCACGAGATCCATTACCTTTGCACCAAGCAGATAAGTTACCAAGCGATCCTCACAGTGCCAGTCACACAACTATCTATATTCCAAATGACTGAATCACCAATATTACAGAAGTCCCATCTCTTCCCTCCTGGGCACATAGCCTTGAAGATGCATCATCATTGTAAGAGGATAACACATTAGCTGGAGGGCAGATCCAGACTACTGAAAAGTGATGCTGTCCTAAACATCCAAAGCAGCACAAAAGCTCTACTATGTCCTTCAAAGTCTCCTCTATATAATTATCTGTCTGCCTCAGTTCCTGGTGACCTTGCTCCTCCAAAAGTAGCATGGGGGCTTTGTGGAGATGCAGCCACTCTGATTTGTGAAGTACAGTGGAGATGAGAGCTGTCCCTGATGCATTTCTAGTGGAATCCATTAACTTAAATCATCAAGAACGGCTTTGGAATTTTCTCCCATGCTATTCTTCATATAGAAAGCAGCTCTCATCATTACAGCTTAACCAATACTCCCCCTGTCTGCAGTAGCTGCAAGTCTTGCCTTCAACTCCATTTATTTTCCATTACATGGCTTCTCCCCGGATCCCTTCCAATCCAGCTTTTATCAGGAAAGAAGTGGAATATTCTAACCAAGCAGGAAGGATGCAGGTTTTTCCCAACATTCCTCTGACAATCATACCACTAGAAATAAGATCAATATGAACCTCAATGCTTTCTCTCTCATACCGTGTGCATGTTACTTCTGCAGCACTACCAGCCTTAGGAGCCGATGCAGTACAGTGTGCCCAGCCTAGTGCACAGGTTTACGCGTGGTTGGGCGCGCTAGACTAGCAGCCGACGCAATAGGAAAACAAGCGTCCAAAACGAGCACCCAAATAAATGCGTAGCTGATAGCGCTCATCACATGTGAAGTCCATGTAGATGAGGCTATTACCCCCCTCCCCCCATGCAGAAATTCGCTGGGCACCCAATGCACAGCAAATTTAACTCCAGCCCCGGAGGTGGTGTTAAGTCAATCTGCAAGTCAAGAGGGGAAAATTTTAAAAATATGATCCTCTGTGGTTCCTCCTACTTAATATCATTGTAACACTTAACTCCACTGCATGCAGTGTTTAAAAATAAAGATATATGGTGTAAATAAGTTCTTGATGTAAAAATAAAAATTTGGGATGCACAATATACACACACAATATACATGCTCCGGACCAGTTTTGCCTGTATATTGGGCAAAAATCAGCCTGAACGGGATAAGATGGATGCTCATTTGAGCGCTAAGGATGCACAATCCTTCCCTAGTGTGTCTTTTTTACCGCAGCAGTTCATTTACATATTGCATTGGGCACCCAGGAGATGTGGCTGGACGTGCATTAGAAAAACAGGCGCTCAATGAGGCGCGTCTTCTTGCATTGGCTTAAGGTTGGAGTCAGACCAGTCTGTTCATTCAGTAAGACAGTGCAGTGCAATAAGCCCTACACCATGGAAAGTCATTAAACTAACCAATGGACTGAACACCACTACTAAACATTATCAACTTTCTTTAAATCTGTTCTATTGTGTGAAAATACATGAAAATCTACAATATGAATGGGATGAAGATTTTCACTTGGCAAAGAAAATAGTTTAAAGAAGAAACATTACAATGGTATAAAACACAAAACCCAGATTCTTCTGAAGCTTGTCTGTAAAGCAAATATTGACTTTAGCTTCAACTTAATCAATATTTATTTACCTCGTGTCAATCTCTAGCTCACCTCAGCTGAAGTCAATGTTTGCTGAATATCTCAGACATGGACATACAACTGAACGTGTTAAACATCTTCCAGAGAACTGTTTTATTCCTGAAACTTTGTTTACTTATCAGATTTCTATTCTGCTTTTCAGGCACTTTAAAGCAGATTACATTCAGGTATTTCCCTGACCCCAATGGGTTCACCATCTAAGAGGTGAATTGTAAAAGCTGGATGCGCGCCAAAATCAGAGATGGGAGCGCATCTAGCACGTGCCCAACCCTATTTTATCAAGTCGGGCAGTGTCAATGCGCGCACACCTCGCATCAGAAGAAAGAGAGGCACTAATTATGTGGTTGTGATGTGGGCGGGTTATGGACCTTCTGGGGCAGGACCAAGAGATGTGTGCGCAAGTACTTACGCACCTGGGCACGCGCCCAGATCCAGTGCCGCTATAGCGAAAGTGTAAATTAAAAAAATAAAAATACAGTCATGGGGGCTTCGAGGGATCATGGATAACCGGGGGGAGTGCAGGGTGTATAACCAGGGGGATTGGGAGGACCTAGAACATTGGTAGATAAACTGATCTTTAGCTGGACGCACGTCCGTTTTAATAAACAGGCAGTTACGCTGCTGGGCGCGCACAAGCTTAAAACTGGACACGCACATATGTACGCCTAGGTTATTTCATAACATGCACACGTTATAAAATGGCCGTGTCTCTGGGCGCACGCCGACCCACACGTATATATGTGCACCCATTTGAAAGTTACTGTCCCTGTTTGTACCTGAGGCAACGGAGGGTGAAGTGACTTGTCCAAGGTCACAAGGAACAAGAACAGGATTTAAACCCTGGCTTCACAGCCAATGCTCTAACCACTAGGCTACTCCTCCACTCATTAATCACTTAAACCAGTGGATTGGCCACTGTTGGAAACAGGATGCTGGGCTTGATGGACCATTTGTCTGACTCAGCATGGCACGTTCTTATGTTCTTTTAGTTAAACTGCAGGCCTTCATAATGCCTTTAACATGATACCCTATGACAGGGAGAGCCAACTTTTCACACATCAAGAGCCACAAAACCAGAATTCCCAATAGCAGAGAGCTGCCGTACATTTCACGAGCATGGGGGGAGGTGGGGAGGGAGAGAACTGTCCCACTCCCCTCCAACTCTCCCAGCCACAAAGACACACACATTCCCTCTCTCTCTCTCCCAGCCACAAAATCACACACACACACCTTCACTTTCTCTCTCAGGAACAGACACACATACGCTCACGCTCTCTTTCATAGCCACATAAAGACACACACACTCCATCTCTCACACACATTCCCTCGCTCTCTCTCTCCCAGCCACAAAATCACACACACACCATCTCTCCCCCACATTCACTCTCTCTCAGGTACAGACACACACACACTCGCGCTCTCTCTTATAGCCACAAAAAGACACACACACACACACACACTCTCTCCGTTATAAATAGTTAAAATTTAAAACTGAAGTACAGTACTGATTATCTTGTTTTGTCTATTTATTAAAATCTGTTGATAAGGTTCTGTTTATCAGTATCTAATAAAATATACTTAACAAAAAACTATACCCTTGTGCAGTGCAGTATTTCAAAACTGCACAACAAGCAGTAGTATTCACCCATTGTCAAGTCAAAAAATGTACTACTCAATAACTCAGTTATTGACAGTTGCTTTAGACTGGGCAGATAAGTTGTAGATATCACGGGTACATTGTTTTTGTCACTATGGTCCAGTAAGGAGAATGCACAGCCTGTAGAACTATGAATGGAGAGAGATCTGAACATTTTTCATAAACAAGTGAAAGCTTTGTATTTTGCTGAAGCCTATGGTATAGAACAGTGTAAATTAGCAATTATTTTTATTAGTTATTGTTGTTACTGTTATAAATAATCTTATTGAATTACTATGTATGTTTAACTTGTACTCTGCACAAGATGCAGAAAATAAGAACTTTTAAATAAACAAGTAAATAAAATAAATAATACTCAAATTATTTAAGATGCATGCTCCCAAAAGTTTAGCAGACATCTAAATACTACAGTCATAAATTACAAAAGATGAGTAAAATAATGATAAACTATGAGTAATCCAGGAATGTGCTAATATGCAATGTTTACTAGATTGTAACAATTAATTATCAAAATAAAAGAATGCAATAAAATTGAACTAGATCCTTCTGGACTGACCTTATGCTTCTATAGGGCTCAGAGCAAACAGAATTGCAGAGTCCATCCTACTTTAAAATGCAGTATCGCACTGACCCGGTGAACCCATCAGTGTTCCAGCCATCAGAGCCAGCGCCGCAGCCAAGGATTTTGGCATCTGAGATGAACCTTAAATTTGGCTCCCCTCCAAATTACACATTAGCAGAACATCTAACCCTTATAACACATGAAGAATACAGACAGCCCATCACCAGATATGTGATCACAAATCAGAAATAGAAATAATGTAAATACACAAAAATTGAACGGGAAACCCCAAGAAGCCAGTCTATGCGTGCAATGCAATACTAGAAGAACAGAAATAAAACTGCATCTCCTCTTGTACTCAGCAAAATACAAAAATACTAGTGTACAGGCTCATCAAAAATGACGAGAAAGAGATATGTACTATGCATAGACATTCGTTCTCCCTCTGCTCCGGAAATACATCTTTCCTCAGTGGCTGAAAGTATGCACACTGAATAATAGTGCACAAACTTTTCGCAGAAGATGTGTGCTGAGTACTCATCTGCACCTCTCTCAGTAGGTAAAAGTACACAGAGGCTAAGCACTCATCAGAACGCCATTTTATGTGCAGAAACATGTTTTTACAGGTATGAAACATGCAGAAAATTGCCATCGTTGTTTCCCATGAGAAAATCATTTTTATGTATTGCAGCTTCAGTTATTAAGTCACTTCTCTTGTGTATCTTCTCCTAACTCATTTTCCAGGGTCTCCTTTCCATTTTCTGTTTCTTCTATCTCCTCTTTCACTTCAACCGCTACATCTGTCTCGGCTATTGGTCTTTCCCTTTCATCTTTTTTCCTCCATTTCTTTCTTCTCAACCTCTCTATGCACAGCTGGATTTCAACCTCTCTTCTCTCCCTCCTGCTCTCAATCTCCCTCTTTCACCTGGCACTTACCTACCAGCTTTTCATCTCCTTCTCTCATGCCCTTGCCAGCTCATCTCAACCCCTTTCCAGCCTTCCATATCCTTCCCATCACCTCGACTCCTCCCCACCTTTCAATCCCCCCTTCTCTTACACCCATCTGAAATTCATTCCATCCACTACTCGTCCCCTCCAAGTCCAACACACCTCCTTCAAACCCCCACCCACTGGGCAAGGCCCCACTGCTCTGCTGCCTCTGAATCTCAGAATACCCTACCTGAAAACCTGTCACCTTTCAGCCACAAGAAATGTACTTCAAGTCTTAAGGATTTTGCCGAAATCTCTATTTTAGTTTAAGTAATTGCTTAATGTTACAATGTCCAAAAATTCATTAGCCATGATCCCATCCAAACATATGCAAATTTATTTATTAATATTCCATCTTTCAGGCACTTCAAATCAGATTACATTCAGATATTGTACTTGAAAGCGTTTTTCACTATCCCCAGGAAGGCAATTTTCAGAAGCATTTATGTGGGTAAAACATTTTATATGTAAATTGGCCGGCTGAAAATTTACCCTTTACTGTTGTTGCTACTACTTCATAGTAACACAGTGATGAGGGTAGAAAAAGACCAAATGGTGCAGTCTGCCCAGCAAGCTTCCTCAGGTAGCAACTGCCACTCCGTGCAGGCTACCCCCATGTTTCTCTTTAGTGCAGTAACTGCCACTCTATGCAGTTATCCCAAGTTTCATGATAACCCATAAAAACATCAGTTAACAACATTTTTTAGTGGGTGATGAGCTTTCTTGAAAATTCAGTGCTGCTTGACATGTGCCGTCTATGGACTTTGCCGTAGCAGTCCTGTGCTTTTGCCCTTATGCCAAGAAGCCCTCACACCATAGAGGTCGGGGCCCTCTTGGTTATTGCCAGAATCCAATTCCCCGTTTCTCCCACTGAAGTGGGGAGCATTGTTCCAATTGCATTAAAGGCATCAAGGCTTATTGGTTAAGGGTAGTAAATCTCCATGCCCTCTGCTAAGGGTAGTAACAACCGCACCAGCAAGTTACTCCCCTACATGCATTCCTTCATTTCCGTCCTCTAGCTTTTAGAGCTCTAGTGTTTATTCCATGCCCATTGGAATTCTTTGACTGTTTTTGTCTTCACCACTTCCTCCGGAAGGGCATTTCATGCATCCACAGCCCTCTCTGTGAAGAATTATTTCTTGATGTTGGTTCTGAGTCATACCCCCTTGGAGTTTCATTTTGTGAACCTTAGGTGTCTATTGTTTTCTTTCCAACGGATAAGTTTCAAAGTTTGTGCGTTCTTAAAACCTTTTAGATATCTGTTGTATCAGTTAGCTTTATGTTCTCAATTTGATTTTATTATGTATGTTCATTGTTATCCACTGAGATAAGCAGAATATAAACTATTGTTTAAATAAATAAGGGCTAGACACCAGAATGGCAGAAAAGCTTTAGTAAATGAGGCTCTAAGTTTGTACCTGAGGCAATGGCATGTGAAGGGACTTGCAAAATTCCTGAAAAAATCTCTAGCTGAATCCTGATAGTTCTGGGGAGAGGAGAGGAGGATGCAGCGCTATGCAAATGCCTGGGGTGAAAGGGCTAATGCTGTGGGATGGAAACAGCTTTCTCCCACCTGCAAATGTGGCCTTCCTTATCACTAAATACACCAGGGGAGACAGCAGCAGGCTCCGATTTTGAAGGAAGATAGCGCAGAAGCCCTCCCCTTCCCCCATTCCAAAGCAACAATTTGCCCAATGCAGCATGGGATGAAATTTGCCACTGCTAAGCTTCTGTTGCAAAAATGCATTACCACCCCCAGCCAAAACCGGATGCGACCACAACTAACCCGGCCTCCCATAAGGACCCGCTGAAAACAGCACTTCTGCGCGTACTTTCCACGTGCACCGCGCCTAAAGTTCATAGGGGGGGGGGGGAGAACGTTACTGCTCCCGCCTCGCTGGAGACAGGAGACCGATCCCCCATCGACGCTCTCCTGTCACCCGGAGCGAGAGGCCGGGTTTTATTTCGGGGTTTTCTCCCGCCTTGGCCCGTCCCTTCTAAAAGTGTGGTACAACCGAGAGAAGGCGAACACCATGGACAACAGCCATGAGCTGGCAGGCGGCTCCCGCGCTCCCGGCACTTTCCGGCCAGAGCCGGTCCTCCGCCCGTGCTCCGCCCTCGGGACTTTTTTGTGTAATTATTATTATTATTATTATCATTATTATGGTAAATCACGGTTCCTCTTTCTCCTTCCAGACAGGCCCCCATCGGCAGCTCGCCCAATGAGAGGCCGCTAGACATCTGATGGAAGGGTCCATTGCCCAATGAACTTGACGAAGAGGGCGTGGCTGCGGGAGAAGGCCCGGCCTCCGACTAGGTCCCCCGTCCCACCCTGCCGCCGCTGTTTCACCCCCACCCCGTCACCCTCCGCCTAGTCCTGGGCTCCAGGTGCCCGGCTCGGTCCGGGGAAGGGCGTTCGTGCTGTCGGGTTCGGGGGCTAAATAAACCGTTGGAAGTCGGCCGTTTTTTTTGTTTTCCCGGGGGAGTCGGAGCCTTGAGGGTCCGCCCGTCGGGACTTTTAGTGCCGGAGGGAATCTTTAACAAGCGGCAGGAAACCAAGCCGAAGCGGGTGGCGCGCGGTCGACTTTCTCGGTAACTTTTGCTGCCTGAATTCTCGCGGAGGGGCGGGAAGGGCAGATAAAGCCCCGGGCGGGTCTCTCTTCTCCCCCCCCCCCCCCCCCCGCCAGGGCTGACCTTGCCTCGGTGACGCCCCGGAGCTTTCCTCTTCCCTTTGCCGGGCCGCCGGACTCTGGAAAGTTTCCCTCCCCGCCCCTGGGTGAAGGCGCCGCCGCCGCCATGGCCGCCGTGGTGCGGAGCCTGAGCCGCTGCCTGCTGCCGGCCGAGGCCAGCCGGGACCGGGGCGGCGGCGGGAAGGAGGGGAGCCGGCACTTGGAGCGGGAGGCGCGGCGCCGCAGCCGGGAGATCGACGCGCTGCTGTCCCGCGAGCGGCGCGCCATCCGCCGCCTGGTGAAGATCCTGCTGCTGGGGGCGGGCGAGAGCGGCAAGTCCACCTTCCTCAAGCAGATGCGCATCATCCACGGCAGGGAGTTCGACCGGGGCGCGCTGCTGGACTTCCGCAACACCATCTTCCAGAACACCATCCAGGTGGGGGCCGCCGCCGCGCCCCTTCCGGGGTGGGGGCCGCCGGGGATGCTAGGGATTGGCGCCTCGCGGGGCTCCTTTTCTTTTCTTTCTTCTTTCCTCCAAAAAGATCTGATAGCCCAGAGCCCCTACCCTCAGGGCCCCGAGACAGGTGATTCTCTTTCTCCTAGGAGGGGGGTAACTTTTTTTTTTTTTTTTTGCTGCGCTGATTAAAGAAAAGATCTTTATATACCGTATTTATATATATATATATATATATATATATAAATACAACTTCTGGAAACGCGATTCACAACTAAATGGGTGTAGAGGTGGGGCCCTTGACCACCAATTGGTTGATTTTTAGAAGTGTGGGCAAAGAAAGATCTAGAAAGAGTGTCATGCGCCTCGGGGGCTACATGGGTATCGCTTCCCACAAATCGTTAACTTGCAAAAGGAACCTTTTGTGAGCACTCAAACTCGCCGGTATAAGCATCCAGAAGTCAATCAAGTGCAGTTTAATGTAGACAGTTTTGATTTACTTTGCATACTTATCTAATCGTGTGCTATACAAGTCTTTTTTTGCATGCATCTTAAAAACAAACGTTTTATGTTGCAGATAAATGGTTTTGGCAGGTTTGTTTTGTTTTTTTTTATCTTCCCTTAATGGATCCCGATTCTCCAGGTTCAGTTGTTAGATGTGTCAGCAAATGTTACTGTTGGCTTCTCGCTTGCTGCAGGATCCATTCAACAATCTGCTTGCGGTAGCAACTGTTGTGACATCTACAAAAACCAGTTGTTCACAATGTATGCACAATGATTTGTATGGTACATGATTAGATGAGGCTGTCTTAAATGCCAGTTGATTGAAGACAAGGCACCTGACTTGCGCCATTGAGTGGTTATACTGGTTTTTGGATTCTCAAAAAAAACTTTTAGAATTTTATAAAAGGAGCATGACAGTTAATGGCCTGCTAACTGTTTTCACTTACCCCTGAATTCTACCGAAAATATGTATTTTATTTAAAAAGTGGTTTATGAAAATTCTCCTATAGTGCAGTTCTTAGTAGGGAAATACTAATGTATGTGTAAATGTTTATTGTCCAGCCAAATGAGCAAGCTTCTCTAACTGGTTGAAAGCTGTTTTCCTTCTTGCAGTGATTCTAAGACTTCTAAGTGCCCTCCACTTGTTATGCAGTGATTATAGGTTTGCTGACTGACTCTGTAGCAAGAGCCCATTGCTCCTGCTGTTTGGACCATGTAACAATGAAAGGTGACCTAGAGAAGTCTAGTCAGATGTCATGGCTCCTTGGTGAAATTGCTTGTGAATTGCTGCCCCGCTGGCTTAATTTTTGTTAGGTGTTGTACTGGGATTTTGTCCTGTTCCCCTGAATAGAAAATTCAATATGATGGCAGATAAGGCCTATCTAGTCTCTCATTCTCTACTTCTGTAATGCTGTAACCTCCCAGCCTTACCCTCCTCCCCTGCTGATCTGTTTTTTAGCCCATGCTTTATTGAATTGCTTCCTCCTCCACCTCCCCTGGACTGCTGTTCATTCACATCTACTACACTACCTGGATATTTTAAAAGGCATTTGACAAAAGTCCCTCATGAGACTCCTGAGGAAACTAAAAAGCCATTTAATTAACGTGTCCTATGGTGGATTGGAAACTGAAAGATAGGAAATGGAGAATAATACCAAATGGTCAGTTTTTAAAATGGAGGGAGAGGGAAATATTGGAATATCCCAGGGATATGTGCTGGGACCAGTGTTAAATATGTTATTAATGACCTGGAAAAGTAGAGTAAAGTGAGGTGGTCAGATATGACATGAAAACCATAACTGATGTGAGGAATTTAGGAGGATCTTGCAAGACTGAGGAACTGGGCATCT
The DNA here is from genome assembly GCF_901001135.1 of Rhinatrema bivittatum. NCBI lineage: Eukaryota > Metazoa > Chordata > Amphibia > Gymnophiona > Rhinatrematidae > Rhinatrema > Rhinatrema bivittatum. Next base: position 10,783,666 of record NC_042628.1, read on the forward strand.
AAATGGCAGACTAAATTTAATGTAGATAGATAAAGCGCACATAGAGGGGGGGAATCCAATCTAGTACACAGTTCCATTCTAGGAATTCCCACTCAACAAACAGATCTTGGACAATACTTTGAAATCCTTAGCTCAGTGTGACAGCTGCCAAAAAAACCCAGCAAATACAATAGAAATTATGTGGAAAGGAACGGAGTACAACATGGGGAATATTGTAATACAGCTTTATCAGCCCATAGTGTATGCAGTTCTGGTGGCACCATCTCAAAGAGAATTAATGACAAAAATGATTAGGGAGATGGGACATTTTTTAAAACAGTCTACAAAGCTTTTTTTTTTTTTTATTCATAAAAAAAGTTGGATATTTCTAGAAGGCAAGTCCATTAACCATTACTTAACTGGATAGCCTTGGGAGGAGTCTGCCTCCCACTTCTGGGAGTGAGCAGCATGGGCTTTACTTTTGGGATCTGATGGGCACTTCAAGTGACCTTGGCTGACACGGGTTGCTGGACTTCATGGACCACTGATCTGATCCACAATTGGCACTAATTATGATTGTCAACTGTCTCATACTATGGTTCCTTCTTCTAGAATGTCTTTCTACTCAAATGTTCGCCTTTTGTGCAGTATTTATATTGGTAAAAGATTTTGTTTATATCCTGCTCTCCTCCCTCTTTCTTTTAGGGTTTATAAAAAGTCTTCTCTACCCAGGTCTTATCGTACCATTTTGTTACCTCTGCACTGTCTGTACATTGCCCTTTCTTGTGTGAAGGATTAAACTTTATGCCTCATAGCAGAGATCAGTTTAGGATGCCTATCCTCTTATGGTAAAATGCATGTGGGACCTGCTTTCTAAAATGTTTTTCTCATGGGCATAAAATTGGGCAAAACCTTTTATCTGATTCATGAAGTCTCTGCTCAACAGCTGCTTTCAGGCTTCCACTGGCGTTAACATTAAGTAGATGTGAGAATTTTTCCTCTTATCTTAAGAAATAGATTCATGCTAATGAAATTCTGCCTTCAAAATAACTTGTGCACACTGTGTGCTTTGTTCAAAAGATACTTGGTCAAAAATACCATGTCCTATTCTTCCTTTAGGCCAGGGTTTCTCAATCTACTATTGTGGGGCACATCTAGCAATCAGGGTTTCAGGATATCCATAATGAATACGCATGAGTTAAACTTGCATGCACTACCTCCATTGATTGCAAATCTCTCATGCATATTCATTGTAGATATCCTGAAAACCTGACTGACTAGGTGTATCCTGAGGACTGGGTTGAGAATCTGTCTTAAATTCAGCTGCGTGACTTAGCTTTCACTAAAGTTGCTATGCTCGCATAAGCCCCTCTTCTGAAGTCACTGCATTGGCTCCCTATCCTCTCCCAAATTCAGTTCAAGCTCCTCTTTCTCACCTACAAATGCCTTTGCTCTGCAGCTCCTCACTACCTGGTTTTTGTTTTTTTTTTTTAATCTCTCTCTACACCCATCCTAGCCATGACCTTCTCCTCTACTGCCAGTTCCAGACTCTGTGCTTTCCACCTGGCTGCACTGTGTGCTTGGAAAAGACTTCCTGAACTGGTTTGGCATGCTCCCTCTCTTGCCGTGTTTAGATGGGATTTAAAGACCCACCTTTTTGAAACCGCTTTTACGTCTTATGACGTCTGCTTTTGGTCTTGACTAACTTTCTTTTCTTTTAACCAAGTCCCTTGTCCTGTATGTTTATTAGATTGTAAACCCTATTGAGCAGGGACTGTCTTTGTATGCTTGCACAGCACTGCGTATGTCGTGTAGTGCTCTAGAAATGTGTAGTAGTAGTAGTAGAACCCCTGCCTTAGGCTAACAGAGGGCTAGATGTGAACTTTGAAGTTCAAGTGTGATCTCTCCAAAAGATTTTTCTAGCATTGCATGGCTGTGTACCTTAGCAACGCTAATGTTTGTTGTATCCAATATAATAATCAGTAAAACAGTCAGATTCATTGTATAACTAAATAGGCCAGTGATTAGGAAACTAAGGAAAAAGTCTTCATTAAGTGTTTGGTAGAGCCATGGCTATCATGGAAAAAGGAAAAATTAACCAACCACTATTCTTATTCTGTTAGCCAGTGGCACCAATTCTGCCCAATTAGCCCCTGCAGCTGCTCACATATCTTCAGAGGTGCATCCCCCCCCCCCCCCCCCCTCTATTTTGTGGGCTCTTGAAATCATCACTTGGGGATTCTTCCAGAGGTGCCCTTTGAAAAAAGGAAATGCCTCTCATATAATCTTGCATGCTACAGTGCTGATGGAAAAGTAAATTTGTCATAAACTACAGAACTAAAACATTTATTAATAACCACCCAAAAAAAAAACTTTCCATGAAAATTGCCAAAATAGTTGCAAATATGTATCAGTGATAATGTTCACATAAACATCTTCAAATAGCCCACAATTCAGCTGCAAAGCCCAACAGCATTTTGGCAACCAACTGTCTGCATCAGGGATTTATTTCAAAGTTCCACAGGCACAGCTGAATTGTGGGCTTAACCAGGACAGTTTGACATCTTTCATATTGGGCACATGAGCATAGAAAATCAACTTAGTTCACATCCAGTACCACTTTCTTCCCATGTCAAATCACAAAGCTGCAGTCTGAATCTCCAGCCTCCTAGGTGCTTTGCATATTCTGCCGGACAGACCCAAGTGCACGAGTACCCGTTTCCACCGAGACTTGGGTATTACTGTACTTGAAGCCTATCAGATCGATCCAGCTGCATAGCCTGCCGGATCTGGCTATGAATTACTAGACTTACAGTCTGCCAGACAGACCTAGCTACTAGATTAATTTTATCACAGTAGCCTGCGTCGGTGCCCTCACACAGTTTACCAGATTGCTTTGAGTCCATCTTTCAGTTTTTCTCCATGCTCTCTCGGTTAATCCTAGCGCAGGGGAATAAAGCTGTTAATCATGTCTCTCCAATTCTTGACACTGAGTTTGACTTCTGCAAGTTCATTGTCTCCTAGGTTAAGCAGAATAGCTAAAGTTGGTATCAATTTATCTCATCACATACCACAGTCTTATCCTGTGCACTTGTACTAATCCAAAATGCTCTCGCCAACTCCTCTGCAGCGCACTTCTTGGCTCCTAAGATGGAGTCGTCATAGATCCAAACTAACTTCCAACAGTTCAGGCAATATTCAGTTCTCTCCAATCTTTTTTCATTGGTCTGTGCAGTCTCTGGGGAGTTGTAGGCCCTCAGCATCCAAGCTATCTACTTCCATGGCCTGAGGTGTCACTAGGTCGTACTTTTGCTGTTGCGTTTATTTATTTATTTTGCAACCAGTAATCCTTTGTGTGTCCCATGCCTTCTTGAAGTCGTTTACGGTTTTAACCTCCTCCGTTTGCTTCCACTGAAAAAAGCTTACTGCTTGTGCCTTAATGCCTTTTAGGTATTTGACTCTATTGTAGCTCCTGTCTCACCCCTTTTCCATGGTATACATATTTAGGCCCTTAGCTCATATGGCATCTGCACCATTTTTGTGATATTTCTGTGGTCTGTTTCTGTGGTCTGTATCTTGCTTATTTTTTTTTTCCAGAGATACAGAATTGGAAACATTTTTCTAGGTGAGGTCATTATCGTTTTCTTCTTTTTCTCTGTTGGATTTGGGATATTTTTATACATTTTCTATTCCTGAAATTAATTGGCAAACTAGATGGCCCTTGGGTCAAACTCAGCCAATTGTCCTGTTTTGACAGCAGCAAGTAATGGGTGCTTAGAAGGTATAGAAAAAAAATGTGAGAGAGGACAGACAAAACTACACAGTTGTGGTTTAGGAATACATTGACCCCAGCATGACATCCCTAACGTATGTTAAATAGCCCGCGATCTATCTTCCATAAATCCCTCTAACTACTTTTTATCCCAGTTACACTACGTCTCCACTACATCCTGTGGCAGTGAGGTCCACACTAACTCCTGCATTGTGTGGTTAAAGGAAAAAGCTTTTGTTTTTTTTAAACCTGTCATCTGGTAATTCCATCAGGTGCATCATGTATGTTGTACTATGAAACAAAGTTTCTCAGCTTACTTTTGACAAACCTCTCATGATTTTGCATACCTACCCAGTACTTCTAATAACTTGGATTGGCCACTATGCTGGACTCAATGGACCTTTGGTCTGACCCAGCTTGGCCCATTTTATGTTCAGTCATATCTCGAGTACACTTTCTAAGCTGAAGGGTCAGATTTTTGTTGCACCTTTTTTAGGGTCATTTTTTTGAGATGGGGTGACCATTGCAGTCAAGATGTGAATGTACTGTGGGCTTATAAATAGAACAGGATTTACAAATAAAACCAAAAACATTTTCTTAGGATTTCCTAACATTTTATTAGATGTTTGAGCACAGTTGCACACTGCATCCATAAGTTTAGAGAACAATCCATTATTCATTTTTGGTGTCCATTGGAAAGCTTTCTGCCAGCTGTTTTCTGATGTTGTCTTTTTTAAAGTTCAGAAGGGATTAAGTAGTTTCTGTTCATCTTTCAATGGGCTCTGTTGCCAATGCAGTTTTATAACACTGAGAAAACAGTTTGTAAATGCATGCAGCATTCAGAAAAGCAGTAAAAGCTGCTTTTCTGTGCACCCTCCGACGTAATATCATGGCCATATTAAGTCGGAGGTCCCAAAAATTAAAAAAAAGTTTTAAAAAAAATGTTAAATTAGCTCGCGGGTTGAAAACCGGACGCTAAATTTTGCCGGCGTCCAGTTTCCGAATCCGTGGCTGTCAGCTGGCTCGAGAACCGACGCTGGCAAAATTGAGCGTCTGCTGTCAAACCCGCTGACAGCTGCCGCTCCTGTCCAAAAAGAGGTGCTAGGGACGCGCTAGTGTCCCTAGCGCCTCTTTTTACCGCGGGCCCTAATTTAAATATTTTGTATCTGTTATCGCGTGCACAGGACACTGGCTTGTGCGTGCACCGGGAGAGCGGGCGCTTGCCCGTGAACTTTACTGTATCGGCCTGTGTGTTAGGGAAATGATGCAAAATGTCCTGTTGTAGATATGAAATGGATAGTGCGGTTTTATCTTTAATAATTTAGAACACATTTTAAATGTCACGGACAGCAATTAGTGAATTTAATGAAACACAATTTTTTTTTTGGGGGGGGGAGGGGTTAAATCTGGAGCCACGATATGTCTAGGTAGAAGATTTGAAACTTACCCAGCATTTTGGAGCCTCTGTTTTGGTTCAGACACAGCCTACTAATTTGTTGGCTTGACGGTTTTAAACTTTAATACATTCTTTTCTAATTTTTTTTTTAATAGACCTCAGCTGTATGTGCATTCATTTTGCTATGTCGGATTTGTTGCAAACAGCAGTCCAAATGAGATCCATACAGCTTTGTTTTCTGACATTGGAAAGACATTGATAAAATTACAAGTTAAATTGGGGGTCAATAAATGCTCTACTGTTTAACAATTTAAGAGGGTTTTTTTTAGAATTAGGTAACTATAAAACATTTAACTAGATAATTTTGGGAGCAAGGGGAGTTAATGGTGGATAAAACTAATTTTAGTACCTCTTTGGATATAGTACAACATCAGTAAAGATCTTTTCATACGTACAGAATGAGTAAAAGTTGTTAAAAGTGCTCCTAAGCTGGAGTGACTTCAGTTGGTATTGCTTCTGTCGGTCTGCTGACTCCCCTCCCGTGTAAGGAAACAGCCCCACTGCTTGGGAATGAGTGGACTGGGGGAGCTTCCCCCATCTTTATTGTGGATTGCATTTAAGGGATCAGGTTTGTTTAGATTGGATGCACTTGGGTGGCCCTTCAAATGAAGTACATTTTTTCCATTAGTGATCCAGAGAGAGAAGACCATTAATTCATGGGAAATTTCATAAGCTGATGTGTAAAATTGGTTTTCCTCTAACTCTCAAAGCTTGTATACAGATTTAACAAAGCCAGTTTGGGTTGAGCACTGTTTGACTTTCAGCTGTCTTTGACTTGAATTGCAAATCTGCACTGGATTCTGGTTATGGTTCATGTCTCTGGGCTTAAATGATTTTCCCCTTCATTGCATTCAGCATGAGGTTAAGATTTCAGCTGGATGAGATCAGTCTGTAGGAGCAACATACCAAACTTCCTGAATCTGCTGATTTAGTTATAAAATAAATTTTGCTGAATGGAAGGCAAGGTTAAATAATGTTCTTAATGTCAGGTGCAGCATTACTTCACTTTCCCTCAGGTAATAGACGAGCATTTGAATTATTTCCAGACTTGGATGAAAATGTTGCTAGTCTAATAATGGCTGCTTTCTTTAAATGTTTCTTAATTAATCATTGAAAGACCATCATTGAACAATAGAGCCCTGTGTCCCAGAAGAAGTGAACGGCTTGTTCTTGGTTTGCAATTCCCTCTCTCTCAACAACAGTTCATACAATTTATAAAGCATTCTGGTAAGCAAGTGCCCTGAGAGACAACTGACACCACCAAATCATCTTTATAGTGATGTCTGTCCTAATTAGGGATGAGTTTATTTGTGGATGCAGAAACAAGTTCATAGAGCTGACTGCAGCCTCTCGTAGCAGTTTGATTAGGAATTCATAGAGCTTATAATGCTACTCTGGTGCCAGCAGGTTCTGTGTAAGTATAATGTATTAGCAGCAGGGCTCTGATATGTGCCATTCTGATAGCAGAATCTGTGATATCTGCTGGATTTCTTTTTTTGCACAGTTAGTACCCTGTGAGACTGGATTACAATGCTTGGTGTGTGTGTGTGTGTGTGTTTGTAGCAGACTTCATTACATAACTAAGATACTTATCTAGTGATGCCAGCTAGCTGTGTGACATCAGTTACAGTGAAAACAGTCTGGACTTATTTTCTCTGGGAAGCAGCTAAGCATAAATCTCAACTTCTTTTTTTAGAGATGAGTCAGTACCTGTATGATTTCTTTAAGCATTTCAAACAAATTGGTTCTGTGCATTGATGTGAAATTGTATTTATTGCCATTGCCAGTTGGTCTGAGATCCATTCATAAACAGCTTCTCTTTGAAAGCTATTTTCATTTGTAGATATAACTATACAGTGGGTACAGTTTTCTATGTGCATCCAAGAAATAGCAATAATCACCCTTAATTTTAAATTAAAATCAGCTCTATAACACCATGCACATTGTTGCACTCTAGAAGTCCACACAGCAAATTGTAATAACTTAAAAATAGTTTTTTCAGTTGTCGTAATTGAGGCTCTTTAAGCTGCTCTCCTGCAGACTTTCTGTGCCTTTGAGAATAGACTTGATAGTTCATACATAATGTGGTGGTTACTCATGTTTAAAGTGAGAATCTTTGGTGTAAAGTTTAAATGTACACAGTGCTTCTGAGGTGGATGCTTGCTGTAGCCACCCTTATTACTGTGCATTATGGCTACACTTGTATACCATATGTGCAGGCCCGTAAGCCTATAAATAAGCTTTTTGAGCAATCAAGTCTCCCAGGAAAGTTTCCATACTTTTTTTTTTTTTTTTTTTTGTTTTTCCCGGATCTCGCAGCACCGTTCTGAAATTGGAATGTAGTGATGCCACTAATGTCCATGTCAGTCATAGTGGTTAACATCGGTCTAAACTAGACTGAAATAAAAATAGTTAAATGCTATTTTACTTTTGAAAAAAAAAAGTTACATTATGTATTTGTAAGCAAAGAATGTAGTGGTTGTCCATTAGTTTAATTTTCACTGATTCACAAGGGAAGATATTTCTCTAGCTAACTTGTAACTTGCCAGTTTGATAGAAATGCCCCTCTTACTAAAACTTGTATTTAAAGTTCACTGTACTGTGTATATTGATTGTTTAAAACACTTGTTTAGAACATGCTTTAACCTAAACAAAACCAAACCAGAGTTGATTGCTATGTATCCAAGTGGAGTAACATAGCAACTACACCCCAGAAATGGCCTAGAAACCTAGCATGGAGCTGATGACATCTGAATACTGATGGGGATATATTGTAATGGGCAGTCTGTTATGTCTGGGTTTGGTTTTCAGAAGCACTGTATGCTCCCTTTGAAATGTTTGAATGGAGCTGTGAGGATGCATTGAATGCTAGTGGTTGTAACAAAATGACATTTTGAGAGCTAAAGCTTAATCAGACTTTTATAGAAATTCATTAGTTATTGGTATATTTAAATTGACTACTGATGGGGAATAAAATATTTGCTTTCCCCTCATTAGAGATTGCTGTAGGCTATAACACAAGTGTTTGTATAATACATTCTCTTTTCTTGGCTTTTTAGGGGAAACGTTTGCAACCTTGTGGAACTACACCAAAAGAGCATTCTTATAACTGTATAACTTAGTGTCTGCTTGCAGGATGTGCAAAAAGACACCAGGATACCACTGTTGACTTAATATCTTTGATTTGTGTTCTATTATGAAATTATATTCAAATCAAACACAAAAAAATAGGTGGTAGCGTGACCTTGCAGAAGTATATGAAAAGGTCTTTGTGATTCTAGTTATTTGTTAGATAGAATAGGGAATATTCTAGGTAACCGCCCAAGCCAGCTGAGCATCTATGCTGTAGCCTGCTAAATGAGAGAAGGAATATAGAAACGACGTGTAGCATCCTGAAACCCCTAAAATAACCAGGGGTGAACACATAAATATAGTGTGTCTGAGGGCTAGCCTGTAAGAAGGGAACAAAGTTCTTAGCCAGGTAGCTGATGAGTGAGACTTGGTCCGTGGTGCTCCTTTACATGAGTGTTTTACAATGTATAACATCTAGGACACTGTATATGTATATATATATACATTTTTTGCAGAACTCAGTAGTGCTTTGTTTTTGCCCAAGTCATTGATTTTGAGGGTCAGTAGATCATCACAAATGAATGCACATGTGAAAACAGGATAGATCAGACTGAATGTACCATTTCTAATGCTATTTGAATAGTTGCTGCTTTCCTCTTCCTAAAATGTAAATTTGGGACCTAATGCACTAAAGCTTTTCCTCATTTTGACTATGGGAAAATTGCTTTGCACATCTGGTTCTTGGTGACTTTTCTGGATATCCCAGCGGTTGACCAGTTGTTTACTCTTTATTTTCTTTGTTTAGAGTTCAGACGCTTGCATTCTGCTGATTTTTAATTCAGGCTGGATTTTGCAGGCATTGTGGTTGACTTTATTATGAAGTTAATTTCCTTTGAAAGAGTTAACTAGGCTTTGTTTTTCTTTCACTTGAGTCCCTGTGGTAATTATTTAAAGCAGGATTTTTTTCTCACAACTGCTGTTTTCACATTTCTTTCTAGCTCCACTGTTAATTTGTATGAATATGGGTCGGTATAGCTAATAGGGATGTGCATTCATTGCTGATTTGGTTTGTTTCATTTCAACAGTGGGTGCATATCTCACGAATGGATACAACCATCCAAAACGAATGATGTGCGTGTATGTACATGCCAACTATATACACACACCATCCATTTTGGGGTGTCTACTATCCATTTGTTACATACATGCCCACTGTTGAAATGAATAAAGCAATAAATGCACATCCCTAAGAGCTAAAGGTTTTACCTGTTACTACTTAGATGATATCCAGTTTAATTATTGTGTCATAAACCAGATTTAGATGCCTTTCTGAGATGTGATAGGCTACAACTTACTGATTTGTATCAAATTGTTTTCTTGTATGGGAGACTCTTCCTTCTCCCCCCCCCCATGTTACTATCTGAAAGCTGTCACATGTAATTTGATTACTTAGAAGATGGTCTCTCTCTTTTAATATTTCCTTCATTTCTCCTTACATAATATCTGATGGCAGATAGGCCAGAATGGCCTGTTCAGTCTATATGCATTTGAGTTATCCCTTTTGGGAACATACCTACACAAATTCCCATGTGCAGCCTAACACCCTTCTTCCTCTCGGTGTCTTCCCTGACATCTTAACTCTTGTCCTGTCACTGCTGTCCATATCTGTCCAAAGCATGCCCAAAATTTGCTATGGTGATGGCTATTGAAGACCTTGTCATCTTATAAGATGAATACTTAAGCCAAACACCTAGATCCCATTGTGTCTTTATTTTGTTTATTTCACAGTGTAGAATTAGCTTGTGTGTTTAAACATTTGATTTTTATGAATGTGGTTTTTTTTTCTTTGGAAGCTGCCAAGAACCTTGGATTGAGCAGCAGCATACAGTTTGGTATTTAACAATTTGTATAATCCCCACAGCCACAAAAGTTAGTGAGTCTGTTAAATATAGTCTCCCCATGCCCATGGAAGTTTGGGTTTCAACCATTGCCAGGTTCTTGTGACCTGGTTTGGCCTCTGTTGGATACAGGATGCTGGGCTTGATGGACCCTTGGTCTGACCCAGCATGGCTTGTTCTTATGTTCTTATACTGTCGCTGCGACTCTCTGCTTTAATGGCAGGGGGAAAAGAGGTCAAGGGGAATTGGATTTAAACAGCACCAACAAGGACGTTGAATTTTACGGTCTGGGAAAACAAGCTTGGGGGTAACTTGCTGATGTGACTGTTACTACCCTTAACCAATAAGCCTGATACTTTGGATGCAGCTCCAACATTGTTCTCCGCTTCAGAGGCAAGAGGTAACAAGGAATTGGACTCTGACAGCAACCAAAAAGGGCCCCGACTTTGACAGTTTGGGAAATTTAAGTATGGGGGTGACCTGTGTTGCATGGCAGATGCTTTCATAAGCTTGCGGGCAGACTGGATGGACCATTTAGTCCTTTTCTGCCGTCATTTCTATGTTTCTGTCTAAGGTCCTGATTAGTTAAGGCTTTTCGCCTATTCTGTGTCTATGGGGGAAAAGCTTAGTCAATGAGGCTTTAAGTTTGTACTTGAGGCAATGGAGCGTGACACAACCTGCCCAAAATCACAAGGAGCGTTGGTGGGAGAAGCTGGACTTGAATCCTAGCTTTTCCTAGTCTTCAGCCTGCTGCTCTGGCCACTAGGCTAGAAGTTTGATACTGTTCTGCTTCTGCTGTTTAGGACCGTAACTGCCACTCCATGCCGGTTATAAGAACTTAAGATATTCCATGAAGTCAGATCAGGGTCCATTGAGTGTAGCATCCTCTATCGGTGGCCAGTGTGCATCACAAGTAGCTGGCAGATTCCAAAAAGTAGATGTTTCTTGTTACTTACAGGGATAGAATGACTTTCCCTTGTCTACCTACCTAATGTTTTATAAGACCTTTCTTCCAGGAACTTGTTCAAACATCTTCTAAATCCTGATATGCTAGTTGCCTTGACCACATCTTCTGGCAAGCTCTTGATCTCTGAATTAGAGATCTTCATTCTAAACTTTCACAGAAATCACTGGGGAAACTTCCTCATTCCAGTACATTTGATTCTTTTTTACCTGGATTTATGTTCTTCCTTTTTGAATATGAAAATTCACTCAAAGGAGACAACGTATTTCAAACTTTAGCTTACACACAAGTCATTTGTAGCTTCACATTACAATAGGGTAAACAATTATAGATGGCAGCAGTTTCACAATGCAGTTTGACAAAATAGTGTGCCTTGAGGCCTAACTCTAAAATAGATCAGCAGACTAAGCTCAAATAGCTCCCGTTGTAAAAACTATGGATAGTAGCAGTGCGGATTGAGGCAGCTTGATTCAAATGTCATAACAGATGGCCGTATTCGGTCTAACATTTAAGGCTTGATAGAAAAGCCGAGCTTTTATTTGCTTTTTGTAATGGGAGTAACCCTCTATTTGCTTGACCTCTTTTTAGAGGGAGTTTCTGTTCTTTTGATTTCCGTTGTTGGTGTTGCTGTGCTCCATGTGGTGAACTTATTGGTTTGGAGAGCATGTATGAGGAAAGCCTTTTGCTCAGGTATATAGGTCTATCTCCTCCTAGAGTCTTGTAAGTCCGTCTTGAATTTTGTTCTGTATGGAATTGGCAGCCAGTTCACCACTGGTGTGATAGGGTTGTGCGGTGTGCAGTGGAGTTTTGCACTCGGAAGCAGGTGGTTTTTTTAGACTTTGTTGATACTGTTGGCATGTAGTTAAGACTATCCTGGAGCTGTTATGTCTATTTTTTTATTTTTCTTTTGTGTGTGGATTTTTATGTATATATTTTTGTACACTGCCTAGATGTAGGTGGGTTATAAAAGCCACTAATAAATAAAATCTTGAGTTTGTGGATCGCATTGTTTGAGCACAGAAATGGCCAAACTATGGCCTGTGGGTCACCACTGGCCCACAGGATGTTTTCTGGCCCTTGACAGGAGTCATTCCTTATTATGGCTTTCATGCCCAAAAGTTTGCCCATCTCTTAGCAATAGTCTTTTTAATGCAGTTTTCATACTTTTAATATTGTAAGAACACTTTTCTGTTATATTTTGCAACTATTGCTGCTTATAAAAGCCAAATTGCTTATTTTAAGCAGAGTGTGTAAGTCTTCTGCTTTGGCATTGGTCTTTGCATCACTGAAGCCCTAATTATGTCAGGTGGCAGGATTTTAACTCCCCCTGATAGTGTACAGATTCTTAACACCCATCCTTCTAGCTTGGATCGTAGCCAAAAAGCGGTCAAGTAATTTAGCTGCGTTGCTAGTGCGTTTTATTCTATCCAAGTGGTTGATCAATAGCTAAGAATAGTTTTGCTTTGAGTTGCTCGGGTTCAACTACTGTAGCTTATAATGTGCCTCTGTACTCCAAGCTGGTCCTTTATTTCCTGAGCTCTGCAGCTCCCATAATTCCAAGCAGGCTGCCTGTTCTGTCAAGCGTTAGTTGGGATCATGTTACCTAGCTTATTTTTGGCATGGGCCAGTCCAGTATGCTGAGGTCTCTGTGGTGGCGTTGGAGAGAATTTCAGACAGAGCAGGATTAATGTTCCCAGTTTTTATATTCACATAACTTTGTACAAATGCATCTAGTTTTCCTATATCTCCCTGCTAGAACATTTCCTAGTAGCTAGCTCTACTCTTTCAGTTTTGAATAGGGATGTGCATTCATTTTGAAATGAATGTATGGTATGGAATGGATGAAATCAACAGTTCATCCAAAAATAATTTGTTTGCATTCATTTTTCGAAGTTTATGAATGCTGTTCTTAGTTTTGCACAAAAAAAGCCCATCAGAAGTTGTGTGCATATAAAGTATTTTTGTACCTGGAACTATGTACACAAACATTTTTTAAAATGAAATCAAATGAAAAAATGGAGGGAAAAAAAACAAATCCCCACAAGCACATTCCTGCTTGTGAATGAATTTGTATTAGAATATCTGTTATGCAGTGTTGGTGCTCTGCTCTGAAATAGGGAGACAGTACAGAGATAAGGTATGGTGCTGCTGGAATACAGAAGTTTCATAAGAACATAAGATATGCCACACAGGGTCGGACCAAGGGTCCATCAAGCCCAGCATCCTGTGGCCAAGTTGCAAATACCCAAGCATTAAATAGATCCCAAGTTACTATTCCTTATTGGTTTATAGTTTATGGACTTCTCTAGGAACTTATCCAAACCTTATTTTAAACCCAGTTACATTAACTGCGTTAACCACATCCTTTGGTAATGAATTCCAAAGCTTAAATATGCGTTGAGTGAATGAATTTGCTCTGATTAGTTTTAAATGAGCTACTTGCTAAATTCATGGAGTGCCCCCTAGTCCTATTTGAGAGAGCAAATAACTAATTCACATTAACCTGTTCAAGTCCTTCCATTATTTTATAGACCTCTATCTTATCCCACCTCAGCCAAGCTGAACACCCTAACCTGTTTAGCCTTTCCTCATACCCCTTATTTTGGTTGTCCTTTTCTGCTCTTTCTCCAGTGCAACTATCTCTTGAGATGCAACAGCCAGAATTGTGCATGGTATTCAAGGTGCGGTCTCACCATGGAGCAGTTTTATTTGCCATTGCCTTCCTAATAATGCCTAACATTGTTTGCTTTTTTGACCACCACAGCACATCGAGCTATTTCAATATATTAATCACTATGAAGCTTAGATCTTTCCTGGGTGGTAACTCCTAAGATGGAACCTAAAATCTTGTAACTACAGCAAGGGCTTATTGTTTCCTATATGTATCACCTTGCACTTGTCCACATTAAATTTCATCTGCCATTTGGAAGCCAGATCTTCCAGTCTCCAAAGGTCCTCTTGCAATTTATCACATTTGGCTTGAGTTTTAACTACTCTGCATAACTTTGTCAGTTGCAGATTTGATCACCTCGCTCATCATATTCCTTTCCAGATCATTTATAAATATTAATAAGCACTGGTCCAAGTACAGATCCCTGAGGCACTCCACTGTTTACCCTTTTCCACTGTGAAAATTGACCATTTAATCCTACTCTCTGTTTCCTGTCTTTTAACCAGTTTGTAATCCACAAATGGACATCGCCTCCTATCCCATGACTTTTTAGTTTTCTTAGAAGCCTCTCATGAGGGACTTTGGATTTTCAGAAGGCATTTGACAAATACACCACATCTGTCGGTTCACCTTTGGTCACATGTTTGTTCACATATCTTTAAAAAACAAATTAAAAAAAACTGTAGACTTGTGAGGCAAGACTTCCCTTGGGTAAATCCATGCTGACCATGTCTATCTAAATGATTTTTCCTGGCTGATATCAGGCTTACCACTCTGTAGGTTCCCAGATCACCCCTGGAGCCTTTTTTAAATATCAGGGTTACATTGGCCATTATCCCATCTTCAGGTAGAACAGATGATTTTAATAAGTTACAAATTAACTATAATAGGTCTGAAATTCCATTTCTGAGTTCTTTCTTGAAAATAGTTATCCGTTTTTAGGGTCAGGCTAATTGCCAAGTATAGCTCATTTTTTTTGGGATCACCTATTACTTTAACTTGCAGTTATTTGAATTGACTGCTGCTAGAGGCAGGTGGATCAGGACTCTGTATCTATAACTTGGTTAGCAGATGGCAAACACTGAAGATCCTGAAGTAAGACATTCCTTTCAACATTTTTCTGTTCAGGTGTGCATTTAAGTATGACATTCGCTGCTGTTTTTCCTAATGCTGCTTATGGGGGGCTATTTTGAATCCCTGCAGATTTCCTGTGGGCCAGCTGGCAACATGGGTGCAAAGTCTGTAGGGATTTCAGAATTAAACTCCCGCGTGTTGTCTGCTCTCCCTGTCCCTTTACGAGACTTGTGTGCCCATGTTGTTTCAATGGGGAAGAGGGCCGTTTTACCCAAATGATTTAACAGCTACCCAGGTAAACTCGTCTGAACATTGTGCTCCCTGCGTATAGGAAATCTGAATGACTGCTGTATATTGTCCACATATTCTGATTCTATATTCATTCTGTCGTCTCCTGCATGTTTTTATATATTGCTTTAATTGTTGTACATTGCCTGCAGCTGTTGGATAAGTGTTTCACAAATGGAATTAAAATGATCTCTGGTGTCAAAATCA
The DNA here is from genome assembly GCF_901001135.1 of Rhinatrema bivittatum. NCBI lineage: Eukaryota > Metazoa > Chordata > Amphibia > Gymnophiona > Rhinatrematidae > Rhinatrema > Rhinatrema bivittatum. The sequence continues at coordinate 10,799,047 of NC_042628.1, forward strand.
AATGTTTTGCATGGTGTGAGGTTAGTACACTTGATTTCTAGGTTATGGGTATATTTTTGTTATATACAATGTGGATTGTGACTCTGCTGTGACATAGATTAGAAAGTCTCTTAGGCCACCATGGTTTTCCTTCTGGTCCTGGCTAATCATCTATAATTTCCTCACTCTTTAGAACATGTAACATCTTCTTTTTTTTTTTTTAGCTAAGTGCACTTTGTGTTAGGTTGTTTTTTGTTTTGTTACCAAGGTGGAAAAATCTAGTTTAGTTTAAGAATGAAGCCTGTAAATATTTGTGAAACTCAGCCTTAATGGGATGTAAGAACCAGAATGGATTGTAGTGGAAGTGCTAGGACAATGCAAAGCTGTTACTGTTAGGCATGTAAAGGTCCTCGGACCGAACAGTTTCATACAGTAACAAACTGGCCCAGCTGGTTATGTAAACATGTGGCCACCCATATGCAGCCTAGCACCAGTATTTGCCCCTCCCTCTATCAGTTGCATGCCCAGAATCTTTCCATGTGCTGGTCTCCATCTCTGCTGGTAGGCTATTTCAGACCTCCTCTTCAATACAAGTTACCCCAGCCACCTTAAGGGTGCAGTCATAGCACTGCTGCTCCCTGCAAATTACCCTTGTTGCCTACCTCCAGGGTCTGTGGTGCTTCTAGTTCATGCTTCTGCTATTACTTCACTTCTTAAAAGTAAGGATTCTCTGTGTTTAACTCATGCCATTTATTTATTTATTTTTTGTCCATTGCCGTTTTAGCCTCTACTATTTGTCATCCACAAAGACAAATTTGACTTTCTAATCCCACCACAATATCACTCGCAAAGGATATTGACCAGAAATGGGTCCCAGAACCTGATCCTTGAGGAGCTCCTCTTCCTAAAAAGCTGTTAGGTCTCGCCAAAGTAGGTGATACTGTACCTATCTGGTCCACTTTCGTGTGGGATTAATGGGCAAACCATGCTCAGTTCTTTTCTGGTTATTGTGCCATAAGGCTCTCGTTAGTCGCTTCCTTATTTTTGCTGTATACTCCTACTACAGGAACAGAAGAAATAAACCTTTTTTGTCACACCACCAGTCTCATGAATGCTATGCATCTCCAAAGCTTAGATTAAACATTAACCTTGCTGTACAGTTCCCTTCCTCTTGAGTCTTGTGACCTTTCTGAACTTTGTGTGTTTTATTACAGTGTGCTTTTGTTACACTTTTATTTAGTTAGGAATATTGGAAGTAAACAAAATGTTAAGTCAAGCTTTTACAAAGTTTTTCACTTCACTTTTTTCAGACTTTTATACTGTACTGTTGATTTCTTAGAGCAGGTGATTTTCTCACTTTTTGCGTGTGGCCAGGTTTTGACAGTGGGTTTTGTATTTTTTTTGCATCTGCTAAAGGAGAAATTGAAGTGAGCAAGAGAATTGTAGTTAACTGGATTTAAAGCTGGAATTTGCACATGAGAGAAGCATAATCCAGATAGTCCTACAGGGCAGCAAAGCCTGTGTGGGCTGACATTTTTAGCTGCATGTTTGCTACCAAACTTTCCAAGATATTTGACAGAGATGACCTAGCAGAAACTGATAAGGACAAAGTAACTCCACTTCCAATCAGAACAATTTCAGCGGTTCCTGTTCAGAATCTTTTCTCCCCTCTTTAAGCCCTCATCTTCCACCCCAGGTGCTACCAGGAACTCTTGTCCCTGAAGGCTCAAGGAACCTCTCTGTTCTGGGTCTAGCATTGCCTCTGGAGCACCTGACCCCAGGTTAGCTGAGCCAAGGCACTGGTCCAGCATTGCCTGTTTTAAGTTATAATTTGGTGAATCGGACAGCATCTCTTAAATTAGAATTATCATACTGAGTCAGACCGAGGGTCCATCAAGTCCAGTATCCTGTTTCCAACCGTGGCCAATCCAGGTCACACGTATCTGCCCGTTTTGCTAATACCTATGCCTGTCTGGTTAATAGTTTATGGACGTCTCTTCTAGGAACTTGGCCTGACTGTTTTTTAAACTCCGCTATGCCTGCTGTCTTTACCAAATTCCAGACCAGAATTGTGCTTTGAGTGAAAGAGAATTTTCTCCCATTTGACACTTGTATGTCAGTGTTTGGCTCTGGATAATGGATTTTTGTCATAGATCTAAATTGAAACAGGACTTGAAAAGTTATAGAAACATCAGAATGTATTTTAAAATGCAGAGAATGCATTCTATCTTAGCTTGATTCATTAACTTAACAATGTATCCTGTTTATATTTTTTGGACTAAACGTTTGGCTGTAATCCAATAATGTTGCTTCTTGTTAAAATGGAAATGGGTAAGTTTTTTTTTTAATGTTTGCACTCCATGAACATACTGAGCATTCTTCAATCCTTTGTATGCGAACATGCCAATGACACATTTGTCTCCTAGATTCTGTGATGGTCTGCTTAGACCCTTGAGTTTTTAGAGCTGAATATACATTTGCTGTAGGCTTTCTTTATACCATAACCATTCTGGGAACTTTTTTTTAACTAAAAAAAAAAAAATCAGTGTAGAAAAATTTTGCTTGATTAGAGTATCCACTAATAAAACATTAAAAGATAACAGTAAATACTTGAGTATTTTGGGTCTCTATCTATAAACTGAACTACTTGGCACATCAGCAGTGGAAAGAATGTGTGCTTTTAATAGTTGTTTTTTTTTTCTTAATTATTCTTCCAGATGAGCAGAGAACATCAAGCACAGTTTCTTTTGAAGCAGAGAAATTTCCAGTAAAATACTCTTTATAGCTCTGCAAGTCTGTGCTATATAGAATACAGCACTTCATACCAACGCCACTCTTACTTCCTATGGTGCCTGTTTTCCTCCCATTCTTATCACACTTCTATACTTCTGCTAGACACTCCAGGGCTTCTTTCTGCTGCCTCTTCCCTCAATTTTCCCGTTGCTCTGCTAGCATGCGGAAGTGGGGACCTCTCTTCTGGATCTGAATGTGCAGCCATTGCTTCGTGGTGGGTGAGGAGCTGTTTGAAGAGCAAGGTGATTGTGTGTGTGTGTGGGGCGGATCTACCCGACAGAGCCTGAAGGGATATCAGAGCTTGAAAGGGTCCATGGGATTGCAGCCACTTCTGTCCCTGCATGTTTTGCCACTGCAAGACCAGGTAAGAACACAGGATGGTTGCAGGCTGAAACTGAAATTACAGGCAGTAGTATTCTGGAATGTCCTAAGAGAGAGGGCTGGGGGGGCAGGAACAAAAGTGCATCCCAGCGATGTTTGTTCAGTCCTTGAGGGTCGCAGGCTGATCTGATTTTCAGGAAATTCCTAATGAATGTGTGTGAATGAGATTCATACAATTGAGGCAGTGTGCATGCAAATCTCTTGCATATTTATTGGGTATCCTGAAAACCAGACTGGGTTGTGTCCCTTGAAGACTGCACTTTAAGAACCCTGGTGTATCCACTGCAAAGGTTTCTATGATACCAGTTGCCAGGAATGAGTAGTAATCAACACTTGGTTTTAAGAGCTCCGTGCTGTTTCTGAAATGAGGGCAGGAAGAGGACGGAGTCACTCTATTGCTTGTGGTGAATGGGTGAGTATTGCCAATGCTGCATAAATATGACTGGTCTATAAAGATTCAGAGTGAAAGCAAAAAGCTGCAGGCAGGAACTGATAAGATCCCAGGAAGTTGGGAGGTGACTCTTAAAGATGTTGGACCCCTCTATTTTGGGATGGATCATTGTGTTTCAAGGCAAATATGAAGTAGCTTCTTACCTAGGTCTTTTAGTCTTTCTGCCCCAGAGTTCTTGTTACCTGATTTCATGCTTAGCAAAACTCAGTATCCTTGAGCCAGAATGGGACCTGTCCCTGACTCAGATTTAGGCAGTCGTTTTTTGCATTGACAGAGCTATTAACCTGGTATTTACAGGCAAAGGACAGGAAAGCAACTTTTTATTCTGGTGTGGCCTTCCAGATACCACAGTGTGACTAGGGAGATTATAGAGAAAATAGATGCAAATGAGCCTTTCAGAGTGTCCTAAACTGATCAGACTATTGAAGGAAGACACAAACCATTAAAGCTTGGCTATCAAAATTCACAGCATCACTGAATATGTATATATGGACTAAATTAAATGCCTTTGGAATATTGTCACTAACTTGTATACCACATACTGTTACCCTTGTAACATTGTGTTTAAGCCCTTTTTTAAACCATTTATCTGCAGCAAGCCTGTATGTTTCTGGCATTTTATTGCATATGGGCCCTGCTACTGATATTGCCCTTTCCCTAACTTCTCCTAGATGCACTTGTTTGAATGGTGGGAACAGAGAAGAGACCCTTGTTTGCCAATCAAAGATTTCTAGATGGTGTATACAAATGTAATCTCGTATCTAGCCATGACTTGTCGCTGTTGAACATTGATTTTTTTTTTTTTTGATCGAGTGACGAGAGAATTGGATCGAGGAAGAGCACTCTATGTGATCTACTTGGATTTCAGCAAAGCTTTTGATACTGTCCTGCATGGCTTGTGAATGCCATGAGAAGCTTGGGAGTGGGTGCTGGTTGACTGACAGGAAATAGTGTGTAATGATAAATGGAACCTGCTCCAAAGAGAGAACTATTAAACAGACTGCCTATTGGGACTGGTTCTATTCAATATCTTTGTGAGCACATTGCAGGAGGGATAGATTTGTCTAAGATCTGCAACAGAGTGGACATGCCTGAAGGAGTAGAGAATGAAAAGTGGTTTAAGACAGCTTAAAGAGTGGTCGAATATTTGGCATCTTGGATTGTACTACTTGGCATTGAATCATGCACCTGGGTTGTAGTAATCCAAAAGAGCTGTGTGTGATGGGGGGGTGAAAGACTGATGTGCATATAAGGGGTGAAAGTGCCTGGCGATCTGAAGATGGCAAATGACAAGCTGATAGCTAAAGCCAGAAGAATGCTGGGCTGCATAGAGAGGCATAACCAGTAAGAAAAAGGTGATCACCGTGCAGAAGGCCTTGGTGAGGCCTCATTCTTTACTGTGTTTATTTCTGGAGCCCTTATCTCAAAAGGGATAGACACGATGAAAGCTGTCCAGAGAAGGGAAACCAAAATGGTGTGGGGTCACTATCGGAAGACTTATGAGGAGAGGCTGAAGGATCTGAATATGCATAACCTGCAAGAGGAGGTGCGGGGAGATGTTTCAGACCTTCTTCAGATACCTGAGAGGTTTTAATGATGCACCAATGCCAAATGTTGTTCTTTGGAAAGAAATCAGTTTAGGAGTCAAGAAATGAAATTCCAGAGAGGATGACTCAAAACCATTGTGAAATATTTCTTCTCGGAGAGAGTGGTGAGGATGAAAACAGTAAACATTCAGAGGTATGGGAAGCACTGTGGATCCCTAAAGGCTAGAGGATGGAAATGAAGAAAAGAGTGCTTGGGGGTAACTTGCTGGTGTGGCGGTTATTCTTAACCAATAAGCCTTTATGCAACTCCATCATTGCTCTCTGCTTCAACAGAAAGCAGAATTGGATTCAGACAGCAAGCAATGGAAGGCCCCGACTTTTACCATATCAGGGAATAAGCATGGGGGTAACATGCACGGAGCAGCAGTTACTACCCCTAACAGAAGGCATGCGATTATTACCCTTGACCTGTAAACCTCGTTTCTTTCGATACAACTTCAGCATTGCTCTCTGCTTTGGTGAGGGGTGGGCCGGAAAGAGGGATAGGGCTCATGTTGGTGGTTTCTGAATTTAAAAAAAAAAAAAAAGTTTGAACAGTCTTGGGGTACTGATGTCAGACGTAAGAGAAAAAACAAAGGACTACTTCTACAGAAGGTTAAACAGCACTGTCTGAATTTTCAGGAAGGCTCATCAGTAAAAATTGTGCTTGTAGTAAATTTGTATGAGTTATCACAAGGCTTGAGAATAACTGCACGGAGCAGCAGTTGCTGCCCTTAAGAGAAACATGGGGGTAACCTGCTCGGTGCGGCTGATACTACCATAAGAAGCTTGCTGGGCAGATTGGTTGGACCATTTGGTCCTTGTCTGTCGTCATTTCTATGTTACTAAATGTATAGGCACATGACAGGCTCAAATATTTATACATTTAATGGGGCCATATTGCAGGTTGTAGTGTCCTTGACTTATATTTCCAGAGCTGTTCTGAAAATAGAATCAGCAGCTGGAAAGAGAACCTGATGTCAGGGAAAGACACACGTCTCCCACGTTGAGAACACTGGTAACCAGGTTTCTAGTGGATATTGCTTATTTAGTGTTTTTATATTCTGCCTCTTGTGACTGGTTAGCCATTTGAAAGTGGATTACATTCTGGGACAGTGGGTATATCCATGTCCCCGGAGGGTGTACAATCTAAGCTTGCACTTGAGACAGTGAAGGGTGACATGAGTTGCCCAAGGTCAGAGTGGCAGTGGAATTTGAACTCTTAGTTTCTCTGGTTCACAATCTACTGTTTCACCCACTAGGTGGTGGTTCTACTCGGTAGCAATGTCTGCTCTGGTGATAACACACAGGATCTTACTTGAAGGGGACCTCTGGCTAAGGAAGTGGCTGGGTGACATTTTTTCTTAAGGCATCCAGGATGGTTTCCCTTTGAAGGCAAATATTTGGCTCACAACAGGGTAGGATGGTAAGAGATCTAGGAGAGGGGGAGAGAATAACTTCTGTGCCTCAGAAGTCCTTTCCTTTCAGATGGTTTCAGAGGGATTACAGAAACAGACTCAAAGTTTTTTTTTTTTAATTTAACTCAGTTTTGTTTTTTTTAATATTCCACTTTTTTCAGGCACTTCAAAGCAGATTACATTCAGGGTAATGGAAAAATAGAAATCACTATTCCTCATAAATCAAGAAATACAAAATCAATCATGAACTATGAATAATATTTCAAAACATGAGGAATAGAACATATCATTAAGAATAAGGATGAAAAGTTAAATTTCCCAAAAATGAAATATTTTTTAAAGCTACAGACACACCAAACACCCAATTAAACTAAGGATAATTCCCCTCTCCATATCTATGAACTCTTGCTTTCCAGTCACCCTGAAATTGTGGTGGAAATACACACTCTCAAACTCTTCCACTTTCTCCTGTCCCCCCTCAGTCGTTCACCTCTTCCCCACTCCCTTTCCTCGTGGTGAATAATTCACTCCCTTCCCACCATGCATCTCCCCTGCCGGTAGCATTGAGGTCTTCTTCCCACTGGCTGGTTGCTGGAAGCCTGGCTTACTTTGCGCCCTCCACCATGCAAGGCCTGTTCTTGTTGGTGGGGGTGGGGGTCTCTGCACTGCGCCACTCCTCTTCCTGCTGGCGGGGCTTGGGACCCTCACTGACACATCACTCCCATGGCACAGCAGGGCAGGACGGGCTCTCTTCTTCTCTGCCTCACAGTGTGGGCTGCACATAATGTAACTTTTATGCTTCGGCAGGCCAGATTTGTCCCGCGGGCCATAGTTTGCCCACCGCTGGCATAGAGCACTATATGCTGTCATTGTCGGCACTGTCTATTACATTGCCTCTCTATACCCTCAGCCTTGGTCACCTTTTTGAGTTTGCATGGTTGATGTGCCTATTCTTACTGATTACTACAAATACATTCTCCATTGACCTATATTGATTATCCATTTAAAAGGAAGCTGTAGGTAAAGAAATATATATGTTTGTAAATTACTGTATGCAAGGTCATGAACCTTAACTATTTTCTCTATTACTTGAACTTATTTATGGAGGCATTTTGTTGCTGGCATCTTGATTGACCTAGTTTTAACACGATGCTGTATGTTTCTAATATGTTTGTATTGCTTTTAACAAGTATTTTACAGAGATATGTAACAAATGCTGTTTGGAGTGCAGGAAGTTGTGGCTTATATTTTTATTCCAAGTCATAGCCTTTGTATGAATATAATTTGGATATTCCAGAAACCCACTACAACTGCATTAAAAGTGAAACAGTGTCTATTTACATTATGTATAACCCGCTGACCCACCAATCTCAGCAGATAACACACACAAAGTAAAACACAAGCTGAGATGAATTCACAGCAGCAAAAGCAAACATTAAAATCCTCAGACTAGGTAGGGAAAGCGAAGCCAAACAAGTGGGCTTTCAAGAGCTTTCTAAAATGAGCAGAGTCCTTTTCTAGTCTAATCACCTCCAGAAGGGCCTGCTATGTTAAATATCTTGTCTCCAGATTCAGATAAGTGGAACATCTTAAGAGAGATGGCACTTCTAAACAATTTTGTTGAAGAGCATAGGTACCAAGAAGGTAGATATTTTTTTAACTAATCCTTGGATGCTAGGAGGAGCAAGATCGTAAGCCTTAAAAATGAGAGAATTTTAAACCGCACTCTCCATTCTGTTTGTTGGAAGCCAATGAAGACTGGCTAAGATGGGAGTTATATGATCACAAGAGGAAACATTGGCAATTAAAACATGCAGCAGAATTTTGGATGAGTTGTAAAACTTTTAAACGAGATTGGCGAAGACAGAGAAGCAATGCATTGCAATAATCCAGGGATGGGAATATCATCATAGCTTGGGTCACTGTACAAAAGTTGGTGCAGTCAAGAAATAGTTTGAGAATGAAGAATCTGCATTTTGAAGTATGAAGACTGAATTAGAGTTAATGTGCGAGTGATAGTGATGAATCTTCTATGATAACCAAATTGATTGAAGTTTAATAGGAATAACATGATTATCCAAGGTGAAATTAGGGTAATTCTCAGGAGAAGTGCGTGATAGTAAAACAAAGTTCTTACTAATATTAAGGGCTAGTTTATTGGATTCAAGCCACTTCTTAATTTGACCGAAGCAAGAGACTAGTTTTTGTTGAGGTTGATCAATGGATGAAGAAATAGAGTAAAATATATATGAATATATAGTTTGGTTTGGGGTTTTTTTTTACGAAATATCTGGGCCTGATAGAATTGCACAGTGAGACCGAATAGATATGGTACTTTGTACTTGCCTTCAATTCAGACTGTTTATGCTATTCTGTACCATATTAAGAACATGAGTTGCCATAATGGGTTAGACCAAGGGTCCATCAAGCCCAGCATCCTGTTTCCAACAGTGGCCAATCCAGGCCATAAGAACCTGGCAAGTACTCAAAACATTAGGTAGATTCCATGCTTCTAATGCCAGTAATAGTGGCTATTCCCTAAATCAACTTGATTAATAGCAGCTAATGGACTTCTCCTCCAGGAGCTTATCCAAACTTTTTTTTTTTTTTAAACCCAGCTACTAACTGCCCTAAAGCTTGACTAGTACCTACAGCCCTTGGCTCTCAAAGCAGAAACTCCTCACTGCCCCTTGGGTAGATCTGTTAATTGATACTATAAAATTGCACTTTTAATAAATGTATGTCACTGAATCCTGCCCTAATTGCACTAAAATGTGGTTCTGCATTTACAGTTATCATGACTTTGTGCCTTTTTTCATTCACTTTCTGCTATTCTATACCTTCTACCTTATATACTGATGGAAACGCATGAAACGAGTACCTTGTTTGAATTAATCATCCATTCTAACTTATACCATGTATAAGTGAAATAGTATTGATTAATTATACCCAATTTTGTTTCTTTTGTAGGGTACCAGGGTTCTAGTTGATGCACGAGACAAATTAGAAATTCCCTGGCAATATTCAGAGAATGAGAAGCATGGGATGTTTCTGATGGCATTCGACAATAAAGCCAGGGTGCCCGTGGATTCGGCCACGTTCCAGCTTTATGTGCCAACGCTCCAGTCCCTCTGGAGGGACTCTGGCATCAAGGAGGCTTTCAGTCGCAGGAGTGAGTTTCAGTTGGTGAGTACATCTAAATCTATAGCATAACTTCATAGCAGTAGGCAGATATTTTCCTTAATTTTCAAGCTTTGCTCCCTCCTTTCCAAGGACAAGTGCTGGCCGCCTTGCTAGCTGAGAAGTGGGGGTGGAAATATTTCTTCCACGACTGAATCCCTCTGCCCCTTCTGAATCCCAGCACACGACCTTTGTAACACATCCCAGCCCTGCCAACAGCAGACTGAAATATGAAGCTCCTGAGCCACATCCCCTCGGCTTCTGCTTCCAAAGTTACATTGGAAGCAAAGTGTGCTTAGGATACAGCAGTTGCTTCTGTTAGGGCCTTTTCTTACATTTAAAAACATTTTCATCCCATCTGTAACAGTATTTGCTTCTTAGGTATTGTTGCAGTTGCATTAACTTCTTCCTGTTCTTCTCATAGCTCTCTTTTCTCCAAAATGTTCCCTTGATATATGATAAAACTATAACTGAACGTTTGTGTCTAGTATTGCCGGTATTGTAAGTGCTTTAAGTATCCCTCTGCTGATCAAGTTTCCTGCTAGACCATAGGCCTAGATTGCCCACACTTGGCTGCTACATGACTTTCAGCTCAGACGTAAGTTTTCTGATGCTAAAATTCCTTTTTAGCATGCAGCACAGGGGAATGAAATCTGATGGTATCTTGAAAGGAGGATAGTCCTTGCTTGAGGTTACCCTTTCTGTAACTGATGTCAGATCTGATCTTTTTGGGGTATTTTCCCCTTGTCTAGTAAATGGGTGTGTGCTAAATTTTAGCAGACTTGCTTTAATCATGCACTGACAAAGTGAGTTAACGCTTCATGCAGTATGCTAATAGTAGGTAAATTATACAGCATTAAGTGCACCACTAGAAAAATGATTTGCATAAAAGTGAAATGTTGCATGAGACGAGCATAGAGTGAAAAAAGTTTCTCTTTTGGGCAGGCGCTTTTAGTAGCACAATTGTCAGCATTGTGCAGTGCTTGCTGTAGAACTGTCTGTCACCACACGCTTCTCATTTCGGTGCGTAAGACCCACCATCCCTCCATAAAATTGCTGTTCTGCAGCTCCTGCCTGATCCACAGTTCTGCTGCCAGATGTTCTCCCAGGTCTAGCACACTGAGAAGTGAGATGAATCCAAAGAAGCATTTGGCGACAGTGATGCACTTGCACTATGTACAACTGTTGTACTGTGAGTTTAGTTGCAAAATGTATCCTCCCTAAAGCTTACATAACAATAGACAAATGTGCATAAAACAATTCTGTCTCTGACTCAGGGCTCCTGGGTCAGGAGATCTTTTGCTTATCCTTGTGCGTTTAGGGTTGGCTCCTAGGTCAGAGATGGAGTAAAGTTAACATTCCTGGTCTTATTCTAGTCTCAGATCTGGGGTTTCCAGATGTAATGGTCCAACTGAGCAAGGACTTTTTTTAATATGTATTTTTTGTATAGTGCTATGTACATTTTAATAACTATATAGAAGTGATTGGTAGTAATTGTAGTGGCACTTTGGATCCAACTCCATCCAGGACCACATTAGGGCACAGTGGCCAAGCACTCTGGCCACTGGTATCACTAAAGACCAAATCCCACTGCTGCTCCTTGTGACCTTGGCAAGTCACTTTATACCTGGGGCAATAGAGGGTAAACTTAGAATGTGAGCTCCTCTGGTGATAGGGAAGTGTTGAAAAGCAAAATATAAATCAAATTTACTTTACCTGCACTGAGGAGGCTACAAGAGGTGACTTGAAACAGTAGACCTCAACTATATTAAAGGACTTTTCACTTCTTTACATTGATAAGGGCCTTTGCACTGGTACCGTACTACCCTTGCCTAGAGAATGTGTAGTAATGGACCCAGCACAAGGTCACTGCTACAGCTGGGCCAATAGCAGTAACCACACTCTGACCTGACCAGTGGCATGAGTTGCACTCCTTGGGTGAGCCTGCAGAGCCAATCGTAAAGACACGATTGTCACCACATCAGAGATGGACCAGTGAAGAGAGGTATCCCAGATCAGTGCCCAAGTCTGCATAAAGAGACATTTTGGGGAAACACCCAGTCTAATGAAACCAACTAACACAAGCGAAGGCAAAGCGGATCAGAGATGACAGCTCCTCAACCGGAAGGTACACCTGAGAGCCCCTCCTGGGGCTGGAGTACAAGGACTTCAGCTGAGCTTCAGTGAGATCCTTTCTGTATCATTAGTGTTGTAACCAAATAAATCACACAATAGTTATAATAGTGATGTGTGAGCAGCAGCATTTAAGGGACTCGTACATCCCATCTCTCTCTGTGTACACTTGTAAGCTTACCCCAATAGTGTAGTTCATAACATGTTCAGCCTAGCACACCTTAGTACATCAGCCTCTGAGTGAAAAGAAAATGAGATGGCTATTGCAAGAAAAGAGGGTCCAGTCTGCAAGACCTTAAGTCTGTCTCCTCCTCTTCTGGGGTATTCCTAGAAAAATCTAATCTTATTAGAGCTTATTTCTGTTCTTAAAGCAAGTGAAGAATTAGCTCGGTGTCAGATTCATGAACAAAGTAACTATAGATACTTGATTTTTCTTTCTGAATCTATACTTTCAGACTTCAACTTCCTGAAAGGTAGATAAATCTCATACTTGGAAGGTAACAATTTCTCAGGCATTAGCAAATGATACTTAAGGTATTGACAAAAAAAAATCCACTGGTGAGGTTAATGACACTTTAGGAAAATTAGGTAACCTAATGGGCTTTTTTCAAATTAAGTTCTCAGTATTTCCACTTCCTTCCACATAACTTAATTATCTTTATTAATAGCTGTACCAAGACCATCCAGATTTTTTAACACTAGTCTCTAAATTCTTCAATCCTGGTTTTGTTATAATCTCAAACCAGTTTCTCACTGGCCTTAGATCTTGTATCTGTCCTGAAAGTAATTTCCCCATTGAAGAGATGGTTTTCCATACATCTTCTAAAGTAATCGTGGAAAGTCTTACTAACTGGAACTCTTCCACTCCCGAAACACGAGGCTTGTCTGTTGCAGATAAAACACTTAGCTCCTCCATGTTCCAGGGACCCACTCACAAAGATTGCTGCACCAATTCCAAGAACCAGGCCTGGGAGTCTGTGTGCAGAACTGCGACGTTCATGCACCAGCTGCAGAGATGTGGTGTTCTGCCCTGCTCATAAGATAGACGGCTCAAGCTCCTGCATTGCTTCAGTGCTAAGCCCAGACGAGGAGTATTGCCCTCAGGCAGAAACCTCTGGGAGTCTAAGCTTGAGTTAGAACTACGGTGAGAGGCATCCATAGGACTTAGGAGTCCATGCCCCAGACACCAGCGGGAAGGAGCAGGGCTTAGCTTTTCTCTTTCGACCTATTAAGATGATGATTACTCAAGAAATTAGGGAAGCACACTGCAGCACAGATCTAAAGAGTGGCCATCTTGGATCCACCCCCTAAAATGAGTAGATGTTAAATATTTATATAATCTGGGAAAGATTTATGTGAACCTCTTACATCCACATAAAGAAACTCCAGATTTATCCTACCATCTTTAGTAGGACAAAACTGATGAATCTGCCACAGTGACTTATCAGCAGAGACATACATTTTTTATAAGTTTTGTATTGCCTTTGTACTTGTAACCTGTTTTTGCTTGTACTGTTGCTTTTTAAGCAGTCTTTGTGGCCTTGAAACTATCTGGATTGAGCTAGAAAAGAATACATTTGTACAATTGAAAATGTCATGTTTGATTAATTTTTCCCGCCAGATGTGAGTAGAAGCAGCAAGTTAAATATGAATGCAAGGAAATCAGATCATAGGAACTGATACTGTGGGAATCAGATCTGAAGAGCAGTTTAATTTGTAGCTGAATAAGATTTGGAAGTGGAATTAGAACTATTCACAATACATCAGTGGGCTTAATTAGTCATCTTGCAATTGTAACAGTGGGAAATAAGTAATTAAAATGAAAGTGGTATCTGTAGAGCACAAAGCAATATTTTGCCTTGCTATATCTCTCTGTTGGTATGGTGCTGTATTGCCTGTCTGTTACTGATCTACGGCCAAAATGCTTCAGAAATGAATGTTGTCAAACTTTATACTAAATCTGGGTCACTGAGAATGAAAATGCTTAAAATTGATTGACTTTAGTTTAAGATATGTTACTGGGTCAGCATATGGCTTTTGACTTGAATTGTGGAGGATAAGTGAGTTAGGGGAAATCTCAAATGAGAAATGACTAATATACATCTCTGACTGAATCTATGAATAAATCGGACTGGGTTTGGGGACAATAATAAATGATGCAATCTAAAGCTTGTGTTGCTTCATACATTATATGAATTTATATGTTTGGTGTGAGTTGAATTTTGACTTTCTGGCATGCAATTCTTTTGTATGCAGGACATACCCAGTATGGAATTTTTGTATTGGGCCCAAAAATGTGGCAACGAAACTTTTGTGCGCTTAGGTATATTTTAAAAATAGATTACTAGTTTGTTTTTTTTTCCATGGGGACAGTCCAGCAGACTTCCTCTCTCCCATCAAAATGAACCGCACAACTCTCCTGCTGACACTACAGAGAACAAATATCCCAGCTTCACCCTTACCCATCTCCCACTGGAAGTGCAGGTGCTGCCTACCTGGTTGCAGCTCCCTGTCAGCTTCAATCCAATGTTTGAATGTGTGGGGGCCCTGTAAGCTCTGCGTGTTCAGATGTCAGACTGAAGCCAGCAAAATGGTGTGCACAGGTGGTAAATGCTGCTCCTGCTGGGGAGGAGGGACAGAGAGTGAAAAGTGTGCAGTTTGGTTTGTGTGTCATGAGGATTGAGCATATCTGAAAGTGCGCTATGAAATAAGTTTAGGGTAAGAATCAGAAGGCTTATTTCAAGATGGATTGGTTTGGAAAGACAGCAGTCGGGCATGTCTCTTTTTTTTTTTTTTTTTTTAAAGGGGAACTGGAGGCCTTTTGCCAGTTAATCACTGAAATACATTGCAACTCCCAGGCAGAATGAGGGAGAGAATGGTGTAATTCTGTGTTGCCAAAGATGCATTTTGAATAGCTAAAATAACTTTCAATATGTTCTGCGACCTTTGAGCTTGTGCCTACTGGCAGAAAAGTATGTAAGAGATGTTTATACCTATCTGTGTCTGAAACCAATCCTGGCTTTTTATTCAATAATTTCACTAACTTAAGTGTTTGTTTCTAATTAGGAAAGATCTGTAGGTCTTTGAGCACTTGGTTTAGCATAGAGGAAAGGGTTGGTCTTGTAGTAAAGTCTCCAGAACTGGAGTTTCTTTCCCGATCTGAATTAACCCCATGCATACTACAAGATCACTTTTGCAGTACTAGTGAGAGCAGTGTAGGCTACCAAATTTTCTGTATTCCCCATGATGCCTTTATTGTATAATCTACTTTGGAGTAGCTGACAGTTACAAAAGGTGGAATAAAAATTCAAAATTTAAATTGCCTTTTGTTTCCTAACACCTTACCGATCTCTTTATAGTTAGGTCACTATTACTCCACTAAAAAAAAAAAAATTAGCACTGACTTTCCGAAACTGATTTCCTCTGGTATATTCTCTGTATCTTAACCAAAATTATTCCTTAACGTTAACTGAATGCACAATACAATAAGTGATTTTCTCATAGTATATACACAGATGGCAGTTTTTGTTTATCTCATGCATTAAAAATGTGTGCATGTAAAACAGCCTTTTAAATGTTGCCCAGTTTCAGCAGATATACTTTACCTGCCGGGAGAAGTGCATACACTGCCTCACAGCACGGATGTCTGTCTGTTCGTTTTGATGATCCTGTATACTTGGAATCCATTATTTTTTTGGTTTGGTTCTGTATTTTGAGATATTTAAGTGTACTTACAGTAGTTTTTGTTTGATTTTAAATCATATGGGTGGTGCAGATGTTCTAGTAGCTTGTCTTGAACCTAAAAGAAAATTAGGTCCTTTGTGGGTTGTAATCACTTTAGTATGAAGTGGGATGTTGCATAAAGATCACTTTATATGCCTGGCTCAGTGTGTTTCTTAATCATTACAGTGGAAATGGGAGTGAATAAGACATTTTAATTAAAAACAAAACTTCAGTTAAATTAAATAGACTCTACAAAAATGCTGAGCATCTGCCTACTGATTTTGGCATTTCACATCCTCCTATATAACTCATTACAGGCCATGGTGCCACCAACTGCATGCCATTTCAGAAGCACCCACATGAGTGACTTGGCCTGATATGAGCTGCTGTGAGAGAGTAGAAGATGGTTCCCCTTCCTCTTCCTGCTTTTTGTGGAGTGAATAAGGAATCTCTCTTGTTTAATAATAGAAAACTTGCTGCCTTTCCTGAAAGCTTCTTTACTGGGAGCACGGGCGCTGTCTCGAGATATGTAACCCCTCCCCCCTCAGATACCCACTCTTTCTCAAGAGGGAATGGGTGGATTTCACTCATCTCTTTTCTTCCTCCTCTTCCTTTCTCCCAAAACTTAAATGGCAGACCATCCGCCATTTCTTGACTGGTTGGATTGGAGCAAGCTCCCATGTACATGTCTTGATTACATTCTCAATCCCATGACTTCTGTAAGAATTATTTTGTAATCTGCATCGTGGATGTTTTACAGTGTTTTCTTTGTATGTTCTGTATTAAATGCAACATTAGCTTTGACATAAGACATGTAACAGCCTCAACTTTTGGCTGCCAAGTGTAGTTCAGGGAAGCAGGTTAAATTCGACCAGCACTCATTGGTAATTTGAAACGGTTCTGTAACTCAAGCATGAGCTTTCCCTTTTACCTGTGCAACGCTGCATATATCTGGTATGTGCTATACAAATTACTATTTAGTACTCCATATGGCCACCTTTTGTTGGTGGGTAGCATGAGACACCAGAACGTATTAGTGGCTTCCAAAGAGGATATTGGGCAAGAAGCAATGGTATGTATTACAGTTGGGTAAATGGTGAGCCAAGGAGATTTTGAACCAGATATATTAAGCATTTTTCACATAGATACACAATGGGGGTGGTGGAAACCTTTGGACTAGATGTAATAAAGGCAGAAGATTTGAACTGGTTTCTGAAGTTCTTAATTTAGTAGTTCGTGTTACTTTCCCAAAAGGGCTATATCTACACATGGAATCCTTTTTCATACTCCCTTTCCCTGCCTGCCCGTAGGAGAATGTTTTAAACTGTTTCGGTTGAGCAGTTCCCAAAAGAACCATCTGATTAAAATGTAAAGGATTCTGACCTGATTACTTATCACAAGCTAAAATTAACTTAAGATTTAGCATCTGGGTTTTAAGGTCGGTGAACATCTTGTAGATTTAAGTTTCCTTTTATAAAACAGTTTCTTTAGAAAAAAACATGTTGCAGCATAAGACCACGACATTTCGCTTCTATATTATCTACCCTGAGGTTCTTGTGCTCCATTACTGCTGCTGCTATACATCTGAGGATTTTATTGGCTAGAAACCTGATTGAGACCAGCTGTAAGGCATCTTTGCATTCCCATTGGGAAGCACTGGCACAAGAAACAAAGCTTCAGACGAGCTCTCTGCCAATATCTGGCTGTGGTTGAAAAGTGCTGCGTTAGTATCTGCTTCTGTCCGGTTTGTGGAACAGTATGTGAAAGCTGACATAATTGCAGATGAACTGCATTTACTGGGTTTTCTGTGGAACAAGCACTTCTGTTTTTATTTATAAAATTTTATATACCGTCGTTTAGAAGGTTCCATCACAATGGTTTACATAAATCCAAGATAATACACACAAAGTCATAATACAAATAAAATCAATAATAGGCTAATACCTTATTCAGTAATTTAAAATCTGTTGATTGTGTTTTTATTTTAAATGTATCTGGAAATCTCAGGTCCATTTCAATAAAGCTTAATGGAAAGAACACGCATAACTTTATCACAGTAATATGTAATGTAGTCATAGCCTACCCTGAGGCTTTTAAAAATCCTATTGATTCTGAGCTTTTTAAAATCTTGTATGTTTACCTGCAGCTGACCATTTTATGGCAAGGGCTCCCAGGTTGTAATGATTCCTACAGTGATATTATTGTAGTATTCTGTAGAGAGCCGTTCATGCCAGTCACTGACAGGAAGAGTGCGTGTTTTGTTTTGTTTTTTAATTACTGATATTGTATCTTGGTTTTGTATACTGTTTCCTTTCATAGTGGGCATATAGTAATTTAGTTTTGAAAATGTAAATCTTTTCAGTCTATTACTCCACCAAATCAATTGTTCCCATGCTACTTTTGTCCCTATCATTCATATATGCTGCCTCATTACTGTATATTACATGATAGGTGTTAGAAGTGCTATTAAAGCTGAAATGGGTGCTTCCCTGTCTCATTTTGCTTTGCTGTTCAAATTGTGATTTGCCAAACAAAATGTTCAAATAGAGATCCAAAACAGAGTAGAGATGCATGCAAGATTTTTTTTGTTAAAAAAAATAAATAAAAAAAAGCAATGGGAGATGTTTAATATTTTTAACAAAGTTCAACAGCAAGCCTTCAGGTGTCATTTCTACTATCTGCAATGATATAGTAGTTTTTAGCTTCAGGACAGACGAGTGCTATGTGCATTAAACTTAGAAATTGCACTGTTTAAAATCTAATTTTGAGTTTATAAAATGGAAGATTTTCTGTTTTGTAAAGGTAGAGTATGCATTGGGTTCACAAATTGATACCTTTTCTTCATGTAATGCTGACAATCTGTAACAGTTTGGACTGTGGGCTTACTTGTCTCTTGCTTGGCCTTGAACAAGACTGGCTGTGATCTACGAATACACACACAAGCGTACTCCTATGCCTCTTCTGATATTTAAGTGTGGGCAGGCCCAAAGGTCCCAGTGATTAAGACTTTTTACATTAAATTGGAGAGACAGCTACCAACTAGAAGTCATCTTTCAAAATAGTATACTATAAATCTGGAGAATTGCTGATCATATTGGGACTCTCTCCTTAGGGCAATTCAGGTGTTCTATACACTGATTTTAGATTTAGAATACAGTTGGCAGCTAATATTTCCAGGCCATCTTTATATAAGTAGAAGCAATGCAAGATGGATACTAGTTGTAATAAGAGATCTGTTTATTGAAATCAGGAATTATACTCGGCTATGTAAATTGTATACAAGAGTTACTATTACTGTAAGACAGTTCTAGGATTAGAATCTTAATGTGCTCTTCCCTAGGCTGCGTCTCAAGGGTGGTTTTATTTTTAAAATGAGCACATTGCATGGCTTCTGAAACGTTGAATCTAATTGACTTTACAGCTGTTATTTTGAGTATATCATTTTCATTTGTCAATTCTCCAATCTTTTCTTTCCAGCTTCTAAGTTGCAGTGTTGAAAGCCATCGTTTGTAAAGCTTAAGAGCATATGTGAGGGGCTATCAGTAAATAAAGTGAATTTAAGCAGAATGGCAAAATGGCTTAAAATTAACCTCATAGAATATGGCAACTGATTTTAGCTGGCAGGGCAGGAACTGAAGTCTGTCATGTCTGCTCTGTATTCTTGTATTATATTCACTGCTAAGTCGGCACTTTAAAGTAACAGATATGCTTGAAAGGTTTGTCCTTTGAAAATGTTGTTAAAAAGACTGCGATAGTCCAGCCTTCTAAAATAGATTTCCTGAATTTAATTCTGCACTGAGCATTGATTCATTGGAGTCCAAGTTCGGTGCTTGCTTTCAGCTGGTATTACTATTTGAATGCCTGGGATGTTTGACTGCTTCCTGATGGAGGATTTCAAAGGGATGTTCAGTAGGAAGTTTTTGTTAGATGTTTGATCATTCTTTAGGTAAATTGAGTTGTCAACATTTTGAAGAAGATAAAAGTATGCAGATGGCGTTATTTACATTCCCCTTTGTATCCTAGCTCTTCCTGAAGATGTAACTTTCAGGAATCGGGGCAGTGCCACAGTGTGTATCCGATGGTTATGAATTGGGGACTGCCGTGAGGGAACAGTGTTTGGATTTGAATCTATTCTGCTTAATTCCTGTGTGAAGAGAACAGTTATTGTTTTCAGTTATGTATGGTCCCCAGTCATTCCCTTGGGTTGTTTCAGAGAATGTCATTACTCAAAGCTGACTTGCCTGGGGACTTTAACCCCTTCTTTCTTCAGTTGAAGGCTGACTCGGGAGCAGTTTCATAAAATATTTTCCTGAATACGGCACAGTAACAGGAAATGATGCTTTCACGCTTAGCTCATGAGATTGCTGTTTTGAGGGACTGGTATGTAAAGGACACTTGGACCTACTGCAGTGCAAATTGCAGTTTTGTCTCTAGTGTATATTTTAACTTTACCTCTCTTTATTCATATGTTCTGGATGCAGCACAGTCAGCTTTGTAGTTACTGGGAAGAGCAGTGGACCAATTTGTAACCAAGAAATACTTAGGTTCAGACCTCCATGTTTGGAATTTAACACCTCATGCCATCCTGTCCCCTTATTTTCTTACTTAATGTAATTAGTCAAGTTCCAGCCTTGCTTCTGAGAGCAGACTTGTATACTAAGCTCAGCCAGTAACTAAGCTTCTGGCAGATAATTCTGCCTGTGAATTTTTTTTGTAAGGTTTTTTGTTTTTTTTAAATATAGCCTGCAGCCCTGGGGGAAGGAAGGAGGAGCCATGGTTACTGAAGGACAATGTATTTAACTTATTTAGTACTGAATTACTCTTCAGATTAATTGTCTTCATCATGTTTATGTAACGGCAAAATCATGTTGGAAATTCTCCCACAAAAAGGATAGAAACTATAAAAGAATTGTCTTGTTTCAGCTAAGTATTTTTTCAGTTCATTTTAGATATCCTTATTTCTCTGTTCTTGAGGCTTTCAAGAACGGTTGTAGTATTCATTTAATAGGGAGGAGACTGGAAACTACAGGTAAGTGTGGCCTCAGAGCTGTCTAAATTAATTGAAGTCCTTATCAAAAAGGATAGCGAGAGGCTCTCGAATCCAGCATTTACAACATCTAAAGCAGTATGGCTTTTACCAGAGAAATCATGACTAACAAATCTGATTTCTTTGGGTGACTAAAGAATTGGATCGAGCATGAGCTCCTGATGTGTTCAGGGTTTCAGCCAAACTTTTGATACTGTCCCACAGAGAAAGCTCATAAATAAACTGGGCAGCTTGAGAGTGGGCCTCATGGTCGTGGACTGGAATAGCAGTTGGTTGAGTAATAAACAATGGAGAGTAGTGATAAATAGAATTCATTTTGAGGAAAGAAAAATGATTAGTGAATGGGGCCTGTTCTGTTCAATATTGTAAGCTTATATTGTGGAGGGGCTAGGAGGAAAACTCTTTGCAAATGACAGTAAGATCCTGAGGGAGGAAACAGAATGAAAAGTAATAGAGCTTGAGGAGTGGCTAAATGCTTACTAGTTAAGACAATACAAAAAATGCAAAATCATGCATCTTGGCTCCAAAAATACTAGAGCAGTATTCGATTGGAAAACTGCACACCAGCTAGGAAAGAGCCTCTGAGGTAGCAAAACAATGGGATAAGATGATGGCCAGAATCAGAGGAGTGCATAGTGCCAGCGGGTCAGGTGAGGAAAACAGACGCTCAATTTTACAAGCTGACAGCCTCCTCGTCTGGACCAAGGAGGTGCTCGAAGCACGAAATTGTCCCTAGCATCTCCTTTTAGCACGATCCTCATTTGCATTCTGTATCAGGCACCCGAAAACACACACTTTTTTAGCGCGTCTGTGCTGTATTGGCCTATAAGGAGGAAAAGAGTTCTTGAATTGGAACAATTAAAAAAAACAACCCAAAAAACTCCATAATGGTCTATGAAGGAAAAAGAACCTTTGTTCAGCTATTTTTGACATTAGTCCAAATTGGAGAAAAGAGGAACTAGAAGCTCATTCTCTGAAGAAAGAAGCAATTTATTTCAAAAGTATAAGGGAGAAAAAGCTTTTGAAAATAAGAGCTTTTCAGTTAGATTGTCTGGAAAGAACGTGAAGGATAAGTGTTAGGCGACCTTGTCGTTCGCTCTGTACTGCTGCTCATAGCATCCATTTGTGCTGGCAGCATCAGAGAAGCCCTTTGTATTCTGGGAAATGAGGAGCTTTTCCCAGGAAGCTGCCTCAAAGTTTGACTGCTACATTGTTTGACGAAAGCGGTACTCCAGGATTTTTAAGGTGATGCTTGACATTAGAGAAGATTTTTAGATAAAACTAAGCCTATTTACATTTTTTTACAAGGTTTTAAAGGCATGAAGGACTGTCTAGAATTAACTGCATCCTGACAGTAGCTAATAAATATTCATTGTACCACTCCAAACTAATTTTTGCAGATCACCCATTACCAATACAGACTGTAATCATAAGTTGTGGGTGGCAGTAGCAACAAATAGTAAACCAAATACTCGTTTGTGCTTCTTAAAACATTTTCTATATATGCTAAATCTTATTAATGGATAAGATTTCCTCCATTAGACTTGTATATACTGTTAGTATTGCACCTTTTTTTTCTTTTTCTTCCCTTTTCAAAAGTATGCTTCTTTCTCAAGCTGCATTGCGTGCAAATCTCTCATGAATATTCATTGTGGATATCCTGGAAACCACCCTGGCTAGAGGGTACTCCAGGGCCAGCTTGAGGAATGCTGTGATAGAGGAGATTGCAATAGAGAATTGCAGACCCAAGCTCATCTGACTGTGGCCACTCTAATTGCTGAACCTCCTGCAGTCGGAGGGCGGTGGACTGAGGCCCTGGGTCTGAAATATTTGGTGGCTTGAGTCATTCTGATTCTTTTCTGAGGGTAAGAGGTATGTGTACATTGTCAAGGTGTCTTGTACCTGTTGCAAGGGAGAATAATAAGCCAGTATTTAACTTGTTAGGAGTAGTTCTTGTTCCCTCATGGAGAATGAAATCTGAGGTCTCAGCACCTGTGCTCAGATTGTGGGGAATGGATGTATCCCATAATAGTGCTAGCTCAATATCCTCTGTCTGTGAAGGGACAAATTTAGAGTACAAAGACATCTCTGGGTGCCAGAAGAGTGGATAAGATTGCAAGGGATTTAATGGTGGTATCAAGGAAGATCTTGCTTACCCCTCTGTTGTGCATTGGCTTAAGCATCTCAAGGCAAAGTCTAAAAAAAACAACTTTCCAGATTAAATTTTTTCCACCTGCAAGAGAGGGCTAGGTCTCCTATTGCCTCTTCTCCAGAGTCCTCAGACTCTCTCCAGAGGAGAATTTAAAGTATCCTTGGGGGAACTGCCCTTTGACTCAGAGAAGGGCATAACTTTTTTTTGTTTGCTAAATCAGAGCTGACACTGTTAACCAGAAGGATAAATGTGTCTCCTGATGTCCTGTTACAAAGATCCACTGCTGCTGAATTTTTTCTATCATCTGGATGATACTGTATACTGGTAAGCTCCCATCCTTTTTGGCACCAGTGGAAGCAAGAGACAAGGTTGTAAAAATCCCACGGATCTTTAATTGGAAGAAGTCTTCAAGCCTTCTCAGGATTTATCAGCTGGGAGTGAAGTTGGTTTGTGTGACAGAAGACAGTGACTTGACTAATGAAGGCCAGACGCACAAGATCTCAAGCCATGCAGATGGCAGAATGCCTTCATCTGTTAAGGTTAGAGATTTTGCCTTAGTTTTTAGATTTTTTTTTTCTCCTGGGATTTACTATAATAAAAAAAAAAAAAAAAGTGGAAAAATTACTTTCCATTAGTTTTTCTCCTGTCCACTGACAGTCATTTTTCAACCAACTTTTTATAGCATCGAAATTCCCAGAAAAAAAAATGTGAAAATGAAGGTCTCTAAAACATTACAGCATTGTTTAGAGGCACCCAACAGTACTGAATTCCCAGCTGTCCCAAAATGTTGTCCAGTCTCTGGAGTAGTAAACTTGGAGACATTTATATTAAGTTAAACACAACTTTGATTTATAACTTGCCTTTTTAACATAAAAATACCATTCAAAGAGGCTTAAAGGCAAATAGAATTCAACAGTTATGATCCATTATACAATGCAAATATAAGCCAGCATACAAATGCAAAACGTTAACTAAAATAAACTAATTATCCATGGTTAATATTACTTAAACCATCAGCAAGGTGTAGGTTACAGCAACCCCAGCCTGGGCCCTGCTCTTCCATGTGGCTAACTTCTCATCCTGAGGGCCAAAAGCATAAAGTCAATTCCTTGCTGCTCACAGAAGATCTTTGTTGATGAGCATGCTTGAATGGAGGTGCCTCCATTAGGACTTCGATCTTGGGAAGAGTTAGTTGTTTAGAAATGAGAAGTAGTAAAGGATTGTGCAAAAAGATGTTTGCATGAAATCTTTTTTTTTTTTTTAAACCGTAATGTACTTAAGTGGGAGGGAGAAGGAGTTTCAAGATAATAGTAGACCACAAAAGTTCTGCCATGGGCAGAGAGGAATGTTTTTTTGCTTGTCACCAGTTTGCGTAGTAGAGGAAATTAATTTGCTAGGAGAGTCTGAACTAAACCAGTAAGTCTCTTTCTTTTTTTTTTGTCTTCACGTAGAAGGTGGGACTTCTGTTTATATCTCATGGTATCTTGCGTCAATACAAAGGTTCCAGGTTCTCCAGCAGATCCTGCTCTGTTATGGCAGAGTAGTTTCCTGCTGTAGGTGACAAAAGTTCTTATGCATCACTCTAACTCAAGTGACTAGCGCCATGTTGGCTTAGAAAACATGGTTTGCAAACCTCCAGGAAATACTGGTGGCAGAACCTTTCAGACTATCTCTTGAGAAAGATAGATAGATATATAATTGGCTCGACGTCAGTCGTTCGTCCAAAACGAGAATTGCCATGCGATGGCTTTGAAGTTGAGGCTTTCCTTAAAGAAAATGAGCTAGATTGAGAGAGTACATAGTGGAAGGTTTACTGGTCAGATTTCCTCAAAGCTTATTGTATCTGGAGCATGTTGTGTTCTGGCCTTGGTGAGTAACATTTCTTCCCCCACCCCTCTCTCTGAAATCTGTTTTGGAATTTGATCTTGATAAAGATCTAAAGGCAAGCACGTTAAGGGTTCAGGTGGTCATAGTATTGGAATATGAAAGCCAGCAGGGTGGCAGAACAATTATTTAATCTTTCAGATGTTCCCAGTCCTTGTACTAACTGGTAGCCGAGCACAATTATGGAATTTGTCGCTAGAGGATGTGGACAAGGCATTTAACATAGCCGAGTTTAGAAGGGTTTTCGACAAGTTCCTGAAAGAAAAGTCAAATGATTCGCAAAGCAAGCATGGGGAAAGCTACCCTTATTCCTGGGAGTGGACAAGTGGATCTGCTCTTAGGCATCCGCCGGGTATTTTCTAATGATGCAGATTGACTGCTGTCAGACAAGCTGCTGGGTTTGACAGCTGCTTGGCCTGACCATGCATGGCACTTCTGTTCTTATGGTATGTTAATAGTGCTTCTCGTATTTTATTCTCACTGGAGTACATGTTTTAAATAAGTGTCTGATCATTGTCCCTATTCTCACACAATAAAAATCAGGTTCAGAGTGAGTTGTGTGAATTCTGATTTTTCCATGCAGAAATGGATGCAGTTTTAATTTCACTCAGATTCCTGTAACACCAGAAAAGCAGTTTGTATTACTGTGCAACAGCCTTAAATTGTCTTCATGCAGTAGACCATAACTCTTACCAGCGTTTGGGGGGGTGGGGAAAAGGAGCGGAAATGAGGCGACTTCTGGAACACATCAAGCATTGCAGTTTTGTTGGATTCCCCAATTCCCAGAGGAGACGCATGACTCAGAACTGCTGAGCAATGGGAACATGTCCTGCTTCAGCTTTCCCAGTTGGCCTCTTGCATCAGACTTGTGACTCACAGGATATGAGATACATTAGGAGATGTGATTTACAAAACTGGTCTCATTTGAATAAGTGTTTATCTGTTAAGCATTTTTGATATACAAAAGATTTGAAATGACTTACTAAAATCTACATTTTTTTTTTCCATTTTTCTGTATGTGGCTTCAGGAGACTTTCAATAAGCAAATGATAAACTTTAATTTTAGATCTGTGCTGTGCAGTGATGGTGAATAAAACTAGCTATATTTAATTGTTTTATATTAGTATCCAGCACACCTACAGTGTGCAGCCTGTGAGTCAGACTGCCCTCATACTACTGCAGCCTGTGCACCAAAATCTTACGGGAGTTGCAGGAGGCAACGGGGAGCTCGAAGCGTTTCTCTACTGCACCTGTAGTCTTATGGGTTCTTAGCAAGAAGCAAGAGGTGTTGGGTAGAAGCAGCAAGGGAAGGGGAAAAACGTATCCTGATATCCCCCATGACTGCACCACTAAGGTGATACAGTGCTACTTTTAAATTGGCCGTCATAGTAGAGAGAACAGCATTTATTATGCAAAGCAACAAAAACTGCCATTTAATCTCTGAAAATAATTAACCTATGCTAATTGCAAGAAAACAGCTGAGTCATACCCCAATCAAACCTTAAATATATTATCAATTGTCCTAACGATAATAACTTTGAGTCAGCCCAGTGACACATGTGGATGGTCCCAGATTCAATCCCCAAGTCAGGTCTTCCTCGTATTGGGATGGCTTGGGATGTGCCAGGGGCAGCATTAGCTGCCCCCAGCAGGTGTTTGGAGTGGGGTGGAGGGTATTAGGAATAATCTAAAGATTTTTTTTTGGAGAATGTGGCAGATGCATGCAATGGAGGTGCTGGAGACAAGATGAGGACCTCTCAGGGAGGTATGGATGGGCCCATACGGTCTTTCTCTGCTGTCATGTTGTATGTTTCTATATAGCTAGAGCCTCCAGTCTCCTCTCCAGGGGTGGCTCCAGGTGAGGGATGACACAATGCTCTCCCCCCCCCCCCAAAGTCACGGCATAGGTCATCAAGAGGAGGAGGTCCCAGTAATCTGGCCCTTTCAGTGATGTGGAAGGGAGAAAGGGATTGGGGTTCCCAGAAAAGGGGCCACCGGCTGCCTGCTAAGCTCATTGGGACCGATGCCAAACTGTGCTGAGGGTGCTGTTTAACACGCAGTTGGACGCATGTTGTGGAGGCGCATCCACAGCCCCTTATACTATAAGGGGATTAGCGTGTCCACCACGCACGGTGTCCCCAGTAAGGGCTAGTGCATCAGCTCTCTTCAGCGCTTCGATTTTTGATCATGGTGGACACACTTAGACATTGCTCTGGTGTTTCTCTTTGCGTCTATGCGCCGACATTCTTCCGAAGACCACAGCGGTCTGAGTCAGAGAAGCGACTTCACTTATTGTATTGTTAACGTGCCCTAGCATACTACAGGCGTCGTACCCAGTCAAACTCCAGAGATACCGTGCAGTTCTTGCCAGCTCAGCCTCCTTTTAAAGATTCACCTGAGTTTTTTGGAGATTCATTTGTTTCTTTCCGGGCTTCCTCAGTGTTAACCTTGTTACAGCATGATTCTGGTCTTCTTCACTTATAAACGGCAAGAGAAGAGTATTGTCCACCTTTTGTTTTTTGTAAGGTAGCTCTTGTTTTCTGCAGCTTGAGATTTTCATAAGAACTCACACATGACCATGTCTAGTTGATGTATTATCATGGTTTAATAGATTTAAACAGAAGAATTGCAGATCTGCTAGCTTCTATCAACTGCAACAGGCAAATTCCTTTGAACTTCAGTATAAAACAGCTCTGGCTATATATAATTTGTATAAAACATGCTCTGTTTTTTGCTATTGCGCATTCACATTTTCTTCGATAGTGCAGGATATATGAAGCTAATTCCTTGTTTGGCAATTAAGTCGAAAGCTTCTCAATTGTCACAGGATTTGATAAACTGCTGCTAATGACACTTTTTGTATTGGATTTAAACCTGGATACCGTCAGTTAAGAGGATTATATTTGTAAAACTTCTAATACATTTAATAAAAGCTCTTTATTTTCTCACAGGACAAGCAGGATGGTTGTCCTCACAAATGGGTGACATCGAGGATGGAGCCCACCACGGAAAACTTCTGTCAAAGTTTAAACAGAACTTTGACTGGCCCCTACTGGGCATGCCCAGCAAGGCACTGACCCTGCAGCCAGCAGGGGTCTCCCTTCAGTCTTCTTTTTTCCGCGCAGCAGTTGCCACGCGGTGAAAGGAGCTCTCTTACCACGTTCCTGACAGGAATTCGGTATTTTTCTATCCGAAGAAAATTTGCCCCTCAGGGGTCTCCCTTCGACAAATTTTTGTCACTTTCGCGGAAACCGGTAAGTTTTTTCCCTTTTTTAATCGGCGGCCGTCGATTTTGGCCCTTGAGGCCTGTGGGAACTTACTGAGCCCGCGCCTAAATTTGGCCTTAAGCCATGGCGACGGGGTTCCGTCGATGTCCGGATTGTACCCGGACTATGTCCATCACTGACCCCCATAGGGTTTGTGTTTTATGTTTGGGTAGTGAGCATGATGTCCTGACTTGCACCAAATGTGCCTTAATGACACCTAAGGGTCGCAAGGCCAGGATGGAGAAGATGGGGCTCCTCTTCCATGCACCCACCCCAACGCCATCGATAGCATCGACGTCATCGGAACCGGCACCGTCGAAGTTGCACCACCATCGCCAACCCGCCGGTGACCGTCCACCATCGATGACTTCTCGGCCGTCGACTCCTGTCCCCTCCCCGGATGACCGAGGAGATCGGAAGGATAAGCATCGCCATCGACGGCACAAGTCTCGGCCCGTCGAGGATCCGCAACCATCGACCTCTGAACAGGCCGAGCCACCGAAGAAAAAGCCTCGGTCGGACCTGGCACCGTCCACGTCTCGTTCGCAGGCACCGAGGAAACCCTCACCCTCCCGGGGTGCGGGGGCCGTGATCCCACCGGTTACGGTGGTCCCTCCGGCCCTGCCTCAGCCTCCCTCTCCCGTCGAGCCGGGTATGCTTACCCCTGGTCTCCGGGCAGAACTGGACCGGCTGGTCCAGGAGGCCATCGAGAATGCGATGCGAAGATTCCAGCCTCCACCGGCACCGCCTCCGGCACCGATTCCGGCACCGCCTCAGGCACCGACCTCAGCACCGACTCTGCCACCGAGGATGGAACCGACCACCGAGCCTATAGTGGAAGCGTTGGCACCGATACTAAATCGTATGGAGGCACTTATGCGCGCCCTTCCATCGGTGATTTCATTAGCACCGACTACACCATCATCTCCGGAAGGACATTCATCGACAGGAGAAACACCGTTCCGGATTCCTCCGTCCGGTGTCGTTCCATCGGTGCCTTCACATACCTTTCCACCGATTTATCCTTCGGCTCCATCGATTCCAAGATCGGCACCGATTCCATCGGTGGCCCCGAAGCCCTCGATGCCGTTCACTGTTCCGCTTGCAGCACCGGTTCCATCGATGCCTTTGGATCCTCTACCAGGTCCTTCAGGACAGCAAACCTTACATGATCCTTATGATACCTGGGGTGATGATTCATCTTCAGATACAGATTTACCATCCCCACCATCTCCTACAGAGAGTAGAAAACGATCTCCTCCTGAAGATCTCTCCTTTATAAATTTTGTAAAGGAGATGTCAGAAGTTGTGCCTTTTCAGCTGCAATCTGAGACCGATGACAGGCACCAAATGATGGAGCTGCTCCAATTTCTGGATGCCCCCAAGATCATCGCTTCCATCCCCATTCACCAAGTATTTCTGGATCTTTTAAAGAAAAACTGGGAATCACCTTCATCTGTGTCACCAGTCAATAAAAAAGCTGACTCAACCTACCTCGTTCAGTCAGCACCAGGATTTCAGAAGTCTCAACTGGATCATCGCTCTGTTGTAGTTGAGTCTGCGCAAAAGAAAGCCAAGCGTTTAAAGCCACACTCTTCCACTCCCCCTATCAAGGACAACCAATTTCTTGATAGTGTGGGAAGGAAAGTGTATCATGGGGCTATGTTGATATCTCGTATAGCTTCATACCAACTTTATATGACTCAGTACAACAGAGCTATCCTTAAACAAATGCAGGACTACGCTGACACCTTACCGGACCAATACCAGCCACAGCTTCAAGCCCTCCTTCACAAAGGATTTGAAGCTGGGAAGCACGAGATCCGAACGGCCTACGATATCTTCGATGCTTCCACGAAAGTCTCAGCTACTGCCATCTCAGCCAGACGTTGGGCTTGGTTAAAATCATCCAACCTTCGCCCAGAGGTTCAGGATCGTCTAGCCGATTTACCCTGCTTAGGGGATAATCTGTTCGGAGAACAGATTCAACAAATTGTGGCGGAATTGAAGGATCACCACGAGACGTTGAAACAACTTTCGTCTGTTCCATCTGAGGTATCCTCCAAACCACCACCTAAGAAGGACTCCAAAAAGTCATTCTTTCGGCCACGTCGTTATTACCCTCCGTCGACTAGGCCTCGTCCGGCTCGATCCTCCACCAGACCTCAGCCACGCCAACCTCGGAAACAAAGACCTGCTGTAGCCCCACCCCCCGGGCCTGCGGCAGGCCTTTGACTTCCCGACTCGGAGCACATGCCATATCCCACTCCTCCACATCCCTGTAGGGGGTCGTCTGTGCCACTTTCTACAGCATTGGATACGGATTACCTCAGACCAGTGGGTGCTGGCGATTATCGCACAGGGTTACCACCTCAATTTCATAACTCTTCCGGCAGACTCCCCGCCGCTTCAAGCGTGGAGTCTATCCAGCCATTTGGCTCAATTACAACAGGAAGTATCTCTTCTTCTGCAATCAAATGCTATAGAACTCGTTCCTCCCTCTCAACGAGGCAAGGGATTCTATTCCAGATACTTCCTAATTCCAAAGAAATCAGGAGGGCTACGTCCAATTTTAGACCTTCGAGCCCTCAACAAGTATCTGCAAAAAGAAAAGTTCAAGATGGTAACCCTGGGCACGTTACTCCCTCTGCTGCAGAAAGGGGATTGGCTATGCTCCCTCGACCTCAAGGAAGCTTATACCCATATTGCGATAACACAATCCCATCGCAAATATCTGCGGTTTCTCGTAGGCCGCGACCATTATCAATACCGAGTACTGCCTTTCGGTCTGGCATCTGCTCCACGGGTCTTCACCAAATGCCTCGTAGTTGTAGCAGCATTCCTCAGGAAGGAAGGTGTCCACGTATACCCCTATCTGGACGACTGGCTGATCAGGGCCTCCACCCCTCAGATTGCCCGGTCCTCCCTACAATTGACAATCAACACACTCCTTTCCTTAGGGTTTCTTGTCAATTACGAGAAATCTTGCTTCGTCCCATCTCAAACCTTATCTTTCATTGGGGCAGACTTGGACACCTTACAGGCAAAGGCCTACCTTCCGCTACAACGGGTCCAAACTCTCATGTCCCTAGCTCACCAGCTCCAGTCTCAAGACACTGCCACAGCTCGCCAATTCCTAGTTCTCCTAGGACACATGGCATCCTCGGTTCAAGTCACTCCCATGACCAGACTAGCCATGAGGGTAACACAATGGACTCTACGACAACAATGGATTCAAGCTTTTCAGCCTCTGTCCTCCATAATCACAGTCACACAAGCGCTGCGCCTATCCTTAACTTGGTGGACGACTCAGGTCAACCTCCTTCAGGGCTTACCCTTTCTTCCACCGGATCCGCAAGTTATCCTAACCACCGACGCTTCCCACATCGGTTGGGGGGCCCATGTGGACAATTTTCAAACCCAAGGGTTATGGTCCAACGAGGAAGCCGAACACCAGATCAATTTCCTGGAACTTCGAGCAATCCGCTATGCGCTCCGCACTTTCAAAGATCATCTCTTTCATCAGATAATCTTAATCCAGACGGACAACCAAGTGGCCATGTGGTACATAAACAAGCAGGGAGGCACAGGCTCCTTCCTTCTGTGTCAGGAAGCTGCGCAGATCTGGGCGGAAGCCCTCTCCCACTCTATGTACCTCAGGGCCACTTACCTGCCGGGAGTAGACAATGTATTGGCAGACCGGCTGAGCCGTGTCTTCCGACCGCACGAGTGGTCACTCGATCCTCTGATAGCGACCCTCTCTGTTTCACAAGTGGGGTTCTCCCCGCATAGACCTCTTTGCGTCCCCTCAGAACCACAAAGTGGACGATTACTGCTCTCTCATTCGGAGCCAGAACTCTCGGCCGAGGGATGCATTCTCCCTCAAGTGGACAACCGGTCTGCTCTACGCATTCCCCCCACTTCCTCTTGTGTCAAAGACTCTCGTGAAGCTACGCCAGGACGGAGGAACCATGATCCTGATAGCACCTTACTGGCCACGCCAAGTATGGTTTCCAATACTCCAGGATCTCTCCATCCGCAGGCACATTCCTCTGGGAAAGGACCCGCATCTGCTCACTCAAAACGACGGATGCCTCCTCCATCCCAACCTCCAAGCCTTGTCCCTGACGGCATGGATGTTGAAAGGTTAGTCCTTCAGCCTTTCAACCTTTCAGATTCCGTTTCTCGAGTCCTGATAGCTTCACGAAAGCCTTCCACAAGAAAGTCTTACTCATACAAATGGAAAAGGTACACATCATGGTGCACTTCTCAGTCCCTTGATCCCCTTTCCTGTCCAATTTCCAAATTCTTGGACTATTTATGGCATCTCTCTGAATCAGGTCTTAAAACCTCTTCCATTAGGATGCATGTCAGTGCGGTAGCCGCCTTCCATAAAGGTGTACAGGGTGTCCCTATTTCAGTACAACCCCTAGTAACACGTTTTCTTAAAGGCTTGCTCCATCTGAAGCCACCCTTACGGCCTCCGGCCCCATCCTGGGACCTTAATCTGGTTCTTGGTCGTCTAATGAAACCTCCTTTCGAACCTCTGCACTCCTGTGAGTTAAAGTATCTCACATGGAAAGTGTTATTCCTTTTGGCTATCACTTCAGCTCGCAGGGTTAGTGAATTACAGGCCCTAGTTACCTATCCGCCTTACACTAAGCTCCTGCAGGACCGGGCGGTACTCCGCACTCACCCTAAATTTTTACCTAAGGTAGTTTCTGAGTTTCATATCAATCAATCCATCATACTACCTATCTTTTTTCCCAGGCCCCACTCCAACTCTGGAGAACAGACCCTGCATACCCTAGACTGTAAACGAGCTCTAGCCTTTTACCTAGACCGTACAGTTTCTCACAGGAAGAGCACTCAATTATTCGTCTCTTTCCATCCTAACAAGTTAGGACAACCTGTGGGTAAGCAGGCTCTTTCCTCCTGGTTGGCGGACTGCATTTCTTTCTGCTATGAGCAGGCTGGCATTCCTTTCCAAGACCGTGTCAAAGCACACTCTGTGAGGGCCATGGCTACGTCAGTGGCACACCTTCGATCGGTGCCGCTTCCTGACATCTGCAGGGCTGCAACCTGGAGTTCTCTCCATACCTTTGCAGCCCACTATTGTTTGGACAAAGCTGGAAGACAGGACTCCATCTTCGGCCAATCTGTCTTGCGTAACCTTTTTCCAACCTGATGTACCAACACCCTTCCACCTTCCCGGTAGGGTGCGGATGCCCTTTCCCAAATTCCACCCCACTTGTACTGCCTGTTGCACGTCGTTGGGTGCATTTGGTGCAAGTCAGGACATCCTCAGCTCGGTACTCACCCATTTGTGAGGACAACCATCCTGCTTGTCCTGTGAGAAAGCAAATGTTGCTTACCTGATGTAACAGGTGTTCTCACAGGACAGCAGGATGTTAGTCCTCACGAAACCCGCCCGCCACCCCGCGGTGTTGGGTTCGTTTTGTTTTTACTTTCTAGGCACTGCCTGTAGCTTTGAAAATCAGACTGAAGGGAGACCCCTGCTGGCTGCAGGGTCAGTGCCTTGCTGGGCATGCCCAGTAGGGGCCAGTCAAAGTTCTGTTTAAACTTTGACAGAAGTTTTCCGTGGTGGGCTCCATCCTCGATGTCACCCATTTGTGAGGACTAACATCCTGCTGTCCTGTGAGAACACCTGTTACATCAGGTAAGCAACATTTGCTATATTACGTCTGGTTTTTTTAATATAAAGTTGAAGTTTTGCTATTTTTATTATTGTAGCATATTTGTGGGGATGACTGTCGGATTATTAATAAACATTCTTCATTTTCTTAGGGTGAATCGGTGAAGTATTTCCTGGATAATTTGGACCGGATTGGCGAGCTGGTGAGCATTGTCATTTTTATTGTCATGCAAGGGTTAATTTATTTTTTTTTTGGCCTACTGAGTGCAGCATCTTGAAGGTTTATGGGAGGGAAGCAAAAGTATAAAGCATCTTTTAGATTTTCTAACATATCTTCCAACTTGTTTTCCCATATTGTCTCAAAACGGGAAGTAAATTCCCATACATTTGTAGACAACGTTTGATAACCTTGGCATCTACTACAAAATGTTCTTGTTTTAGGATATTTACTGAATTGCTTCATCATTGTCAAGCATGAATCAGCCATAGACCTGGGTTTGTATTGGTGCTCTCAGATGTTGCCATTCACATGCTGAGTTCAGTCAAGGTCTTAACGAACCTGTGCAGGTGTTCTGTGTACAATTGCCTTGTGAGCCTCTCCAGTCTTCGTTTGAGCTACCACTTGGACATGTTCCCAGTCTCAATTTTCTGTTTTGGTTTTGTTTTCCTCAAGTTCACATATGTTAATCATTTTTCTCCAATGTTGCTTTAGCAGCCCCTCAACAGAACTTTTCAGTTCTAGAAAAAGAGAAATCCAAGGCTAAGAAATCTGCTGGCCACACATTTTAAAGGTCTTCGCCTGCAGACATTACATGTCCATCAGAGACCTATTTTATCTGTTGCCTGGCCCAAATCTTGATGCTCCCAAATATTATAGTTGTGGTCTGTCTCCAGAAGCATAGCAGTACCACATGTGCAAGATGGAGAGACTTGTTCGACTCCTGCCTCAGCATGAGGGTGGGCAGCCTCCTGGAGAGAGGTCTCTTCAGATTCTCAGCACCAGAAGAAGCAGACGCAGGATTCAATTTCCTCTTTCTTGCAAATCAGGAAGGCTCCCTCTTTCTATCCTTCCCCCATTGTGCCAGTACTCAGATCCGCCATAGGGGATGGAGTGAGATGCAGAAAACAGCACTGGTTTCTTTGATGCTGGGGAGGACATTTCCTTCCGCACCAAAGAAACCAGTGCTGTTGTGCAGGATTCAGTCGGTGGACTCATCCTTGACACTGAAACAGGAGATAAGTTCCTTGTGCCGGTGCCTTCATTCTTTATGGCCCACAAGATTCCTATAGTGCCAAACCATTTATTCTACATGGTGACTGCCCGGGTGCTATTTCTTTCAGCAAAAAGGTTTGCCAGCACACTCTAGGACACAGTCAACTTCCTTGGCAAGGGATTCTAGGGCACCTTCAATCTTTTCAGAGTAGAGCATCATCCCAGAGGGCAAAGACAGGTGTTCTCAAACCATGGGAGAGAGGGCCTTGGCACATAATGGCCCTATCAGCACCAATGATCCAGCAGGGTGCTGGTCAGCGGCCACAGTCAGTGCAGTATGCCCTGGAAACTGAAGCTTCTGCAGCTGTGATTATTGCGCTTCAGAGTTTGTATTTGGTAGTGGTCCTTCATGAGGAGAAACATATTGGTTAACCAAGACAGAGGTCACATGGAATGGCTGCCCTGTGAGGAAAGGCTAAAGAAGTTATGGCTGTTCAGTTTGGAGAAGAGACTGAGGAGGTCCTCTGCAAATACTTCAGAACACTGCAGCCAGAATTTTAACAGGAAAAAAAAGAAGGGACCATATAACTGAAACTTTAGCAGAACTACATTGGCTACCAATTGAATACAGGATCAAGTACAAAGTCTTATGCACAATACACAAACTAATATATGATAAAGAAGCTGACTGGCTAAATACAGCTCTAAGAGTCCATGTACCGCAAAGGAACCTTCGTTCGGCTAACAAGGCACTACTAACAAATCCCTACAGTAAAATCAGCAAAACTAACCCAAGTAAGAGAAAGGGCTTTATCACTAGCTGGGCCCTTTCTATGGAACACAATGCCCACTGAACTAAGATTACAGAGTGACATCAAATCCTTTAAAAAAAAACCTTAAAAACATGGCTCTTTAAGCAAGCCTTTCCAAAAGAAACAGTGGGGTAGAGAGGGAGAGAGATAACGAAAAATACAGAAAAACGCAGCCAGAATAAATGGCACCACAATATTATAAATACATAGTACAGTAGAGAAATAGACCGAAATAAAGTACCTCAATAAACCTTCCCAGAACTAATCCATCACTACCCAAAAATTTCTTTATTAATGATATTGTAACCGTTTTTAGTTGGCACTTGTTAAAATGTACGATACCCACCTATATATACATTATTTGTGCCTATTTGTAAACCGTTGCAATGGTACATAGCTTAGCGACGGTATAGAAAAGTTTTTAAATAAATAAATATGATAGACATCTACAAAATCATGAAAGGACTTGAACAAGTTAATGTAAATCGATTATTTACCAGGGGGCACTCCATGAAGTTAG
This sequence comes from Rhinatrema bivittatum, assembly GCF_901001135.1. Taxonomy (NCBI): domain Eukaryota; kingdom Metazoa; phylum Chordata; class Amphibia; order Gymnophiona; family Rhinatrematidae; genus Rhinatrema; species Rhinatrema bivittatum. The sequence goes on from NC_042628.1 coordinate 10,835,241, forward strand.
AAGTAGCTCATTTAAAACATCTATTTCAGATACATCAATAGGTCCACCATCACACCTGATAACTAACGGTATATCAATTCCTATAACACACCATGCCACAAATCTCGGAGTAATTATAAATTCAGATTTTATCTATGAACAGCACATTTCTTCCCTAACAAAAAAAAATCATACTACAACTCTTAAAACACCTCCGTCCATTACTCTTTTACCGCGACTATAGAACTATTCTTCAGTCTTTAATCTTTTCTGGTCTAGACTATTGTAATGCCCTCTATTTAGGATTACCAGACTCTTCATTTTATTCCCTACAACTGAAGTCGCTGGCTATGTGAAGATAAGTATAATTGCATGAAGTTTAATATTGCAGTGTTTTATTTGCACAAAGAAAGACTTGCAATGGCAAAATGTTTAGTTATGAGACAAATGATTATATTGGAAGAACAGACATAGGCACAGTATAAAGCTAGGTGTCATTTTATTCATGTATGAATATCCTTTACATTATTAACCATTTATCACTTGGCATTTATGATTTGGTGAACGAGATGGCTATTAGAAGGGGAATCTATTTTCATTCTTTTCATAAATTTTATTTTCTTTTTCTTAGGTGACTATTTTAGCTTTCCTTTTTTAAACTATAATGGATCAATTTAAAAAAAAAAAGTGTTCTTGCGCTGGGGAACATCCTTTGCTATTGAAGTTGCACAATTTTACAACACATTTTTTTCTATTTAAATGTCTAGCCTTTGAACTTAAAGTGAAGAATTTATTGCAGGATTCTCTACTACAGCCAAGTAGTCATACTATTAAGAGTATAACAAGCTACTGCATAACTTGGCAAAATATCATACAAAGAGTAATTCAGGAAAAGCAGTAATTTCAACAGCATACAAGTGTTCCTCTTTGAGGTACGCGATTTGGTGTGCAGTTTTTAGCAATCTACAGACTTAGCTGTATTGCAGGCTAAGTAGCAGAATCATATGGGAAAAGCAAGTTTTCCTTTAATGTCTTATTACTGTAGGGTGTGTTTGCTCAATGAATTTAAATAATGTAGCATCCTCTAATATATGTATGCATTTTTTTTGTGCAAACCCTAAAACTTATGTTACTTCTGGCATTCCCATGGTAGTATCCGTTTCTTACACTTGTTAGCTGATAGTATAGTGGTAGAGGTGCTCAGAGGTTCTCATTAATAACGTTAACAAATCTGTTCACAGCTGGCAAAAGATCACCTTCCCCCATTTTCAACCAAATAGTGAGGCTACATCTCTTCACATGACTGACGAGCTGTGGGTTTGCAAAGTAATTTCTGACTTTAGGGTAAAAGCATTGGCTAGCTCACCCTCATTCTTTAGGCGTTTATTTTGATAGTTAATATTCTAAATCAGCAATGCCTTCTGTTCAAGAGAAGTGTAAATTTTCCATTAAAAAAGACCATCCTTACTTGGGAAAGAGGGAGAAATTGTTTAGATAATTTTTATATGAAATGGTTTGACTTCAGAAGAAAAGTTGATTTATTTTTATTTACATGTACTTATTACCTGCTAATTCATAGAGGATATGCTGATAACTTACAATAATAAAAACTCAAAATAGCATAAAATTCATTCTGAAACTCAGAATACTTAAGCATAATATACCAACAATCCATACATGATCTCTACAGACCTTCATAAAAATTAAGACCCTTGCTCATCAGTTGTTAAAACGGTCCCTGCAAACAAAGCCATCTGAGCCCATACTGTGTCGTCTGAGTCTTTTCAAGAAAGCATTGAAGACCTACTTATTTGAGCAGGTTTTCCAGTAACTTAGGCCATTCCTTTTTTTTTTTCTATTTTTACTATTTTAATTTAAATTATTATACTTTGAATATGTACTTTTATTTGTTATTGTAAGCCACTCTGAACTATTCTTGGAACAAGTGGAGTAAAAGAATTTCATAAATCTATGAGGTCAGTTGCCTCCACATTCTGATTCCTCTGTCACCTCTTGGTCTTACAGTCCTGGGTGTGATTGAAAGCACTTTCAGTGCATGGCTGTAGTCATTGGCTTAATGACTTCGGAGGGGCACAGAACAATCAAGACACTGTTCCTAATAATTTCTCTAAAAGCACATTAAAGACACTACCAATGGGTTCCTGTTCCTTACCTAAGGCTTATACATGTGGCAGTTGTTAAGAACTATTGTTATTAAGAGGATTTTAGTGTTTCTTTTTTATGTCTTCCACAGAATTATATTCCCAGCAAACAAGACCTTCTCCTAGCTAGAAAAGCCACTAAGGGGATTGTGGAACATGACTTCATTATCAAAAAGATCCCATTCAAGATGGTGGATGTGGGTGGACAGAGGTCCCAGCGTCAGAAGTGGTTTCAGTGTTTTGATGGGATAACTTCCATTCTGTTCATGGTGTCGTCCAGCGAGTATGATCAGGTTCTCATGGAGGACAGGCGCACAAACCGGCTTGTGGAATCCATGAATATCTTTGAAACGATAGTCAATAACAAGCTTTTTTCCAACGTTTCCATCATCCTCTTCCTCAACAAAATGGACCTTCTGGTGGAGAAAGTGAAGATGGTTAGCATTAAAAGATATTTCTCAGATTTCAAAGGGGATCCCCACAGGCTGGACGATGTCCAGCGTTACCTAGTTCAGTGTTTTGACAGAAAGAGGCGAAACCGCAGTAAACCCCTCTTCCATCATTTTACAACAGCCATAGATACTGAGAACATTCGCTTTGTGTTTCATGCTGTGAAGGATACGATCCTCCAAGAGAACCTGAAGGACATTATGTTGCAGTGAAGGAGGGGACTGTGCCTTTGTGTTTAATTTATTTCTGGATCAATCATCAGACTGGTTTTTATCATCTTTAATGGACCAGCTCAGGAAATGTATACTAGCCAGTCTAAATAGCTGCACCAGAGGTAGAAGGGTTACAGACACACTGGTGTTGGCTACTGAAGCTCCTGGACTTGTAGAACTACTGAACACAATTGGTCCTATTTGGTTTTAACAGGATTCTGTGGGTGGAATCATGAAATCATGGCTTTTTTGAATCCTATGCCGTTTTGACAAAATATGTGAAATTGATGTTTTGAAGGAAGAAGACAATGCAGCTGGTGGTGATTACTTTTTCTGCAGTTCAGGAGGGTTGGATTGAGCTGAAATGACATTTGATCTTTAAATTTATGCCAAATACCTGTAGAATTTATCAGTGGTTATAAGAGAAAATAAATTGTAAGTAGAACGAAAGCCATGATTGGGAATGACCCACTTTCATGCACATGTAAACTACTTTTGCCCACTACCAGATCTCTTCTAGTGAGTGGATGCCTAGATGAACTTTGACTGTCGCACACAAACATGTAGAATTTCTTTTTTTTAGAGGATGTTTTGGCAGTGAATCCATTGCCCTTAACAGTTGTGAGATAAAAGGAGAAGCAGAATTAAATGAAGGCCCAGTTGAGAAGGTCGGGCCTTATTTTGCACAAATAGTTTGTTGCGCAATGGAAAGAACAATGATTTATAAAGCATATACTGAAACCTAATAAACTAATTCACGTTTTGACCTGCCAACCATGTTGCAGCCTATTGGGAGTTGCTGATGTTTTCTGGTAGCTTAGCACTGTTTCTTTCACTTGCTGTTCGTAGCATTTGGGAATATTTGTGCTCTGAAGTGACTTTTAAGATTTTGTTTCTGTTTTTGTATAAGTTCTGGTAACTAGCAAAACTTTCACACAGCTTTTCTCAGTCCAGCAGTTACTTGATTACTTCATATTTGAATTTTACAGGAGTAACACTTCTACCTTCATATGTTCCAGATTCACTTGGATAATAGAAATCTTACTGTAAAACTGCCTGTCTGATTATCTTGTACAAGGATCTGTAGCCTTTCTTAATGCACATATTACATTTGACAGTCTAACCATGCCCATTTCAGTTGTTGTATGTGATACTCTGTTAGCACTTGAGGAGGTAAGATTCTAGCACTATAACTATAATTTTAAATTGCTAGGTGCCTTTTTACTGTACAATGTCTGTTACCATCTACAAGAATTGTATAAAGATAAGACCTTTTTGTTTTTGGTGGCTTTTGTGGACCCTTAAATTCAGTTTTTCTCATTCTGAGGATAAGCAGGATGGCAGTCCTCACCTCTTTAGTATATTCTAGTATGTCTTGTTTTAAAATTACAGTAAACCTCACTGATTCAAGTTTTACGCCTACTAATCTTTTAAAATGTGGCATTTTTTTAATAAAGATGCACTACTACATTGATGTCTGCTAACATACGTCAGCTACGCAGAGTTCTGATTTTCTTTTATCAGATTGTGTTGATGCTGAACACGTTTTACAATATGCATCTGTATTTGGTGTTGTAAGGAGATACATATTAAACATGCACACTTATAAATGATTACACAAAGAAAACACTTTGACTTTCAGCTGTAATGGAAGATTTTAGTCTCTGAAAGAACAATCTTAATTTTTTTGTGGTTTTCACTGACGATAAGAGGCTGAACTGTTTCTTTTGTGGCTGCCAGCAGTTCATACGTCTGTGTGGGTGGATATGCAACACTTCCTGATTTCTCCTAAATCTGTTGTCCTTGAAGCTCATCCTGTTGCAGAAAACAGACTATGGCAGTAGAAAGGATATTGTCTGTAAGTCCTAAAACAATTGATGGAGTAAATCTGAGGAGCTGCCAACAAGACAGAGCAATTTCTATTTTTAGGGGGGGTGACATTTTCAACAGTGAAATTATGGGACCTGAAATGTGTCCTTTTGACTTACATGTTGATTGGACCCTAATTTAATTGTGCAGATTGGAAGCACAAAGACAAGTGGAACTGTTTAGATTGCAGCAATCCCTCTAATGCGGAAAAGTACACCAACTTGAAGGTCTCTTCTAGTATCTTCAACCATCTATTAACCTAATCCTGGAGAAAAGTCTAAACTGAAAATGATGCCAATTTAATCTGTAAGAGTAAAGTAATGTGTAAAAGTATTTATTTTTATTTTTTCTATACCGACATTCCTGTAAAAAATACAAATCATATCGGTTAACAATGAAACTTCAATTTCACTCAAGGGCGGTACAAGGAACAATGTTGCCAGTTAAACAGTTGAAAACATGTCAGAATTTACCATTGCATTGGATTGCATGCTGGTTAAGAAAGGAAACAGAAGGATTACATGGTCTGTTTTCACAGGGATCTGTACTAGGACCAGTGTTTTTTAATATATTTATAAATATTATAAACCGGCATGATGTGCTTCACGAATGTCGGTAAATAAAAGTTAATAAATAAATAAATAAATAAATGATCTGGAAAGGGGTACAAGGAATGACGTGATCAGATTTGCAGATGACATAAAATTATGCAGAGCGCTTACATCTCAAGCGGATTGTGATAAGTTGCAGGAGGACCTTGCGAGCCTGGAAGATTGAGCTTCCAAATGGCAGATAAAACTTAACATGGACAAGTGCAAAGTGATGCATATAGGGAAAAATAACCCATGCAAAAGATACACAATGTTAGGTTCTATCTTAGGAGTTACCACCCAGGAAAGAGATCTAGGTGACACAATGGATAATACAATGAAATCATTGGCTCAGTGTGCTGCAGTGATCAAAAAAGCAAACAATGTTAGGAATTAAGGAAATGGCAAATAAAATGATAATGTCATAATGCCTTCGTCTTGCTCCATGAAGAGACTGCATCTTGAATACTGTGTGCCATTCCGATTGCCGCAGCCCAAAAAAGATATAGTTGCACTGGAGAGGCTAAAGAAGGGTGACCAAAATAAGTGGCATGGAATGGCTGCCCTATGAGGTAAAGCTAAAGAGGTTAGGGCTGTTCAGTTGTCATAATGCCTCTGTATCGCTCCATGGTGAGACCGCACCTTGAATACTGTGTACAATTCTGGTCGCCGCATCTCAAAAAAGATATAATTGTGATGGAGAAGGTACAGAGAAGGGCTACCAAAATGATAAGGGGAATGGAACAACTCCCCTATGAGGAAAGACTAAAGAGGTTAGGACTTTTCAGCTTGGAGAAGACGGCTGAGGGGGGGATATGATAGAGGTGTTTAAAATCATGAGAGGTCTAGAACGGGTAGATGTGAATCGGTTATTTACTCTTTCGGATAGTAGAAAGACTAGGGGGCACTCCATGAAGTTAGCATGGGGCACATTTAAAACTAATCGGAGAAAGTTCTTTTTTACTCAACACACAATTAAACTCTGGAATTTGTTGCCAGAGGATGTGGTTAGTGCAGTTAGTATAGCTGTGTTTAAAAAAGGATTGGATAAGTTCTTGGAGGAGAAGTCCATTGCCTGCTATTAAGTTCACTTAGAGAATAGCCACTGCCATTAGCAATGGTAACATGGAATAGACTTAGCTTTTGGGTACTTGCCAGGTTCTCATGGCCTAGATTGGCCACTGTTGGAAACAGGATGCTGGGCTTGATGGACCCTTGGTCTGACCCAGTATGGCATTTTCTTATGTTCTAATGAGAAGAGTTGACTAGGGGTGCATATGAGAGGTCTACAAAATCATGAAAGGACTTGAACCAGTTAATGTAAATCGGTTATTTACTCTTTCAGATAATAGAAGGAGCAGGGGGCCCTCCATGAAGTTAGCAGGTAGCTCATTTTAAAAATATTAAAGAAAATTCTTTCACTCCGCACATAGTTAAACTCTGGAATTCATTGCCAGATGATGTGGTTACAGCAGTTAGTGTAGCTGGGTTTAAAAAAGGTTTGGATAAATTCCTAGAGGATAAATCCATAAACTGCTATTAATTAATAAGCAATAGTAGCTTGAGATTTATTTAATGTTTGGGTACTGGCCGGGTCCTTGTGACTTGGATTGGCCACTGTTGGAAACAGGATGCTGGGCTTGATGGACCCTTGGTCTGACCCAGTATGGCAATTCTTATGTTCTTATAGCTATTCTAAATCTGCTGTTTGCCAATATAATAGGTAGCAGCTTTGAATATCCAAAATCCTAACTCATATGATCTTCTCATTTTATTTTCTCTCATATCCAACTTCCAGTTATAAGCACTACTACAATATTAATGGCTTCAACTTGTTTGAAATCTAAATTCATATCTAAATATGCTTTGGCAAATGGTGAAGCATGAAACTGTAATAGTCAATAGTGGTTTTTTCATATGGACATTCTTTTAAAAAAAATAGCATTTGATTGCTATACTTAGTGGTAATGAGTTTATAAAATGTTCATAGATTATTTTGGGATACTATAAACATCGTAAGTTCTAAATGTAGCACGTATAGGATGACGCTACCTTGTGTATTTCCATACTTTGATTAAATATCTGGTAATTGTATTTTATTAATGTCTTGGGCAATTTTTACAGGATGCAAAAAGAGAAATCCCCCCCCCCCCCCCAGCTCACCTTGCTTTAGTTCTCACTTCCTTCCAGAAAGTGGTGAGGAAACAGATCAATTAGACCCCCCCCCCCCCCCCAAATTTCTAGTGTTTGAAAGATCCTGCATCTGTCATTCAGTACAAGACTCATGGGATCATTGTATTTTCTACCTCACACTGAAAAATGGGCCGAGCAGGCATTGCATAAGTGGGTCCCGGAGGGTTAAGTCTAAGCAGAACCGATACTTTGTTCCCGTAAGGTCAGATGGGAGTTGTTGATTAGAAAATGTTAGTTTTTGGATTTTGTTAACACTAGGGAAGGGCTGGGGGAGCCTGTCTTGCTGGGCCCATGATAATATGGGTGCCAGCCAGGCTCCTCCAGTCTGATGGTGGGGGGGAGAGCCGGGACGCACGTCCTTGTTCTCCGCCCCCTCCCCTGCGATGATGTGCCTGTGACACGGCCAATCTGAGGGCTGTGGTTGGCCTCGCTGTGTCACCGGGTTTTTGAATGGGGCATAAAAAGGGGTGGAGCTGTTGGGCCCGCCCCTTTTTGATGCGAGGGTATGTGTAAAGACAGGATGCCAGTCCTCACAAAACCCACCCGCCTCCCCTGGGCGTTGGTTTCTCATGGTATTAGCTGTATTATGGACTGAGGGACTCTGCCTAGGGGGCAGGGTTATGACTACAGCTGCACATGTTCACTAAGGCAGGGTTGAAAGCTCTGGACACTTTGACATCAGAGTTCTGGGCCTGGCTCCATCGGATGTCGCCCGTGTTGTTTGCAGAGCGCTGGATGGTTGTTTGTAGGATGAGCGCTGGAAGTTGTTTGCAGAGCGCTGGATGGTTGTTTGCAGAGCGCTGGAAGTTGTTTGCAGAGCGCTGGATGGTTGTTTGCAGAGCGCTGGATGGTTGTTTGCAGAGCGCTGGATGGTTGTTTGCAGAGCGCTGGATGGAGGGTGAGCACTGGTCGGGTGCTGGTGGGGTGCTGCTTGGGGAAAGCGAGGGGCGAACCGAAGGGGCGAAACAAAGGGGCAGGCCCCTTTGTCGCGCTCCTTCGTGCGCGCGACGCCAAGGAGAGTGGCGGTTTAAATACCCCGCCGGTCTGACGCGCCTCTGACGTCACCGCCGCGCCGTTTTCGTGGGCGTTTCTGTGTATTGTGATGGCGGCTCCGGGCGAGGGCTCGCGGCTCGTGGAGGCCGGCAGGAAGCGAGGGCTCGCGGCCCTGGTCGATGCCGAAGGACTGGCATCTTGCTGTCCTCTGAAAACACCAGGTACAGAGAAGCAGCTCTGCTTTATGTGCAGAAATCAATTTCTGTGCATAAACCTTATTTAGACCAGGCCCTGTAGCTGAATTTTGTTCTGTGCATAAAATTGATTTATGTGCACAGTCATCTGCATGTAAATCTCAAATAACTGAATTAAGTGCATGAAGCTATGCTCCTAATGTTGTGCTCCTAGCTTAAATATGATTTAAGCGCACACATACTTTAGTGCAGAAAATGGTTTTTTTGTGTATAAATCATTTTGTGTGCAGAAAATTCAAACTATGGGTCTCGGCACCGGAAATCCATTTTCCAGCCGTAGTCTGCCCTCGGTTCTGAAACCTTTTATGCCACCGCAGTAAGAGTTAAGCTTCTAGTACTAAGAAAACACGAGGCAAGCCAAGTGCTTCTCGCTGCATTGGAGAGTGATAATGCCATTATAAGCATGGGATTTGCATGAGAGGTCACTTAACCTGTGTGCACAAAACTCTTCTGCAAGAGTAAAGTTGGTGCTGAGCTCCATACCTAATACTTTTGAAGATGCAACTGACATTACCTGCTGTTTAAGATCCTCCCCTAATTTAACACTACCTTCCTGCCAGATCATTTGTGTGCAAGTGGACTAACAGTCTTGCTTTCACTTTCTCCTTCATCAACAGTAACAATGCAATTTGTATTCTGCTTAGTTAAGACTGCTAATAGACATTTGACTTTCCTCTCTTCGTATCCTGTCTCTGTATGGACTACTGATGAATGCCCCTTACCATGAGGACTCTGCCACTATGAATGACTTGGCTCAGGCAATGTTTTTTCACAAAAAAAAAAAAAAGCATCCATCATTAAAGCAGGCTGGTGTGGTAAGGAGACTATAAAATAGTCTGTACAAGATTAAAATTATAGATGCAAGACCCTGCATGTAAAAATGTTGTAAGTGTTGGTGAATTCAAATGCTTTGTCCATATGAATTTTATAAATCTGTTAAAGCTTTTTGGATTGTGGCAACTTTGGGGGGGGGGGGGGGGGGGTTTCTTTAAATCTTTGACCTTGCCAACCTGAACTCTGAAATTTGAATCTGTTTTCTCTTGATTCAGTTGCTGCCTTTGGGAGGATTTGTTAAAGGAAAAAAAAAATCTCCTTTTTCTGCAAGATGAGTAAGAGGAAAAAAAAGTCTTGGTTAGGAAATGAATGTTATAATCACAAGTGAGGACCGGATCTAGTTTACATTAGTGAAACTGCAGATCCCTTAAGACAAACAGTTTTTGGCAGGGTATTAAACCCTCAGCAAGCAAGTAATTTGGGTATAAATTAAATTGAGTCATTTAGTCTTACAGTAATTGCTGATGGGGAAATGTTCATAGAGTGCAGTCATGCAAGCCTGTTTTGGCAAAACGTGTAGAATAGCAGGGCCCTGTACTTCCCCTACCTCCACCATTGCCACTTATAATACTGAAGAAAAATCTCTACAATTGCACACTGAGTTATCAGAGGAGGGATCCTATAATGCTGCACTCAATGATGCTGTGCCGTTTGGGCTTTCTTTTAGTTATTGCAGCATTTGGTTAAAGAGTAGAAAAACAAAACTGGAAGCATCTGAAAAGTGAGTATCTTCAGTTGGATTAAGGAAGATTTTATGGGTGCGATATAGACATCTATTTGAAATTTGTTCTCTTAGCGCATGCTAAATCTGGTTTTCCCCACTAAAAGGGCTGATGCAGTAAATCTGTGTGGGAAAACAGGCACGCAGTGAGTGCCTGCTTTCCTAACCTCACCCAACCACCTCTCCTGGGTGTGCGATCAAATATTTAAATGAGGGGTTGCGCTGCCAAGGAGGTGCTAGAGACAAATATGTCCCCCTCTAGGTCTAAGAGTTGTCTTTGGCTGGGCAAGTGTAGAAGTAGGATGGTGGTCCTTTTGCAGAGTTATTGTTACCTCTATGTTGAGGACCACTGCACTAAACAATAACAGCAGCTTAAAGAAAGATCTTTATTTAGATAAAGTAAGGAATATTCCTGGAAGGGTGCACGGCAATTCAGAAGCATGGTTGACAAATTAGATTACCACCTCCAATTTCCACACTAATGAGCTAGTTTCCATAACATTTTCCTCATTAGTTGACATAATCTTATCTCTCATAGGGGGACTGGACTTCTTGTAAGTCGTGATTTATTGTAAATTGAACCCAGAAGGCAGGAACAACTTAAGGCTGAACTTTGACATTCTTTTTAACTTCTAGCATTTTGGCATATTTTGGCATGTGAGCAACCTTGAATAGTTTTACAGTTTTATTAATGCAATTTCACAGTGCAGTAAAACCTTTTCAAAGCACCCTACCACCTGTCTATGTAAGCTGTGGAAAAGCTGTTCTCCAATTTACAAGAGGAAGGTGAAAAGCCTGCAAAGTTAGGTCTGTTAACCAGATGCATGGTGTTGGTCCTGGTGCGAGGGACAGGAACATCCTGCTCTGAGGAGGTCTAGACCTATAATTGTCTCCCTGTTCAGCATATGGTAAGAGACCAAGGGAATGCAAGAGAACCGTTCTCTTTCCAAGCTGCGAGTCTGAAAAAAGTAATTGATCAGTTGACTCTGACCTCAAAGTAGGTAGTACTATAGCCAGCTTAGCCAAGCAAATGGCTGTTCTTATAATGGGTGTAGCATCCCTGAAGCACAGCATAAACAGGTGCTTGGAAACTGCTTTAATAAAGATTCACAAGCTTGGTGGGGGTGAGTGAAGAACAAAGCACGATTCTGGTTTTTGGCTGCAGACCCCATGCTTTGTCTCCATTGATACTTTCACTCCTGTTTTTTACCATCTGCAGCTGTGTTTCTGCGTGTGCTGCAAAAGAAAATTGTTGGAGGGAAAAGCCTTGGACATCCGTTCCATATAGAAACTATAGAAAGAGGTTTAATTTAATCTCTAACACGAGCTCAAGTGCTCAGTTCCTTTCCAAATAAAAGCTGAAGTAGCTTCTTTCAAATAAACATTCCCTGAAGCTCGTGCCCAGAGGTATGAGCTGGGGCTGGAAGGGGAGATTTTGGTAGTACTAAACAGTCTGGAATATATAAATAGACAAATAAGTATAAATTGCAATACATGGTTGCAGAATAGTTTTCATCCCTGCCCTCTTCGGGTTTTTTTTTGTTCCGAATCTCAAGGGACAAGAAGGGAGAGGCCTTGAGGGAGAAAAAGCTTTTGTTAGATGGTGAGATGATGATTCTTGTACCACCATCAGAAGTTTCAGATGTGAATGATGCTGGAAAAAGATCCAAGGGATTCATCCAGTCTGCCTTGCAAGTAGTAAGGGGTAGTAACTGCCCCTCTGTGCAGGTTACCCTTACCGTCATTTCCATCCTTTAGCCACTAGTGATCATCTCTGCTTATCCCAAGCTCTTTTGAGTTCCAGCTCTGTTCTGGTCTTCACTTTCTTTTCCTGGAAGGTATTCCATTCATCTGCCACCCTTTCCATGAAGAAATATTTCATGATGTTCTTGGGACAACCCTTGAGCTTCATATTATGACCCTGGTATATATTTAACATCGCATGGAGCCAAAAACGTTTGTGTTCACCCAGTGCTGGACCGCAGGAGACAAATTTTGTATAAGAATTCCTGTGTTCCATTAATCAGGTATTCGGGCCAAAGAATGCTCTGTGCTCCTTGGATTTACAGGATGTGCATTGCCACAATCCCATCTCTCAAGATCCTGACTCAGTGCCTCTGATTTGTAGAGAATGGTTGGCATGTTTAGTACAGATCCCTCCTGTTTTAACCTAGCATTGGCTTCCACGGTGCTTAGCACTCAAATTAGTAATACTTTGGGAACAATGGAAACTTGTGTGTGTATTATGACTAAATCATCCACATATAGTTACATCATTTTTGGTGGCGGTAGAGGTGAGAGACACTTTAAATCCCTACAAGATGAGGGCTGAATCATCAACTGAAAAAAAAGTATTTCCAGCCATTTCGGGGTTTCAATCCAAACAATATGGGGTAGATTTTAAAAGAAGCGTGCGCATGTTATAAAATCCGGGGTCAGCATGCGCAAGGGGGTGTACAGTTGTGCACCTTGCATGTGCCGATTTGTGCTGCCTTCCTCCATTCCCTCCCAGGCCACTCCAAAATCGAAGCTGCCTGGAACTTCCCTTCCCCCTTAACCTAGCCCTACTCTAACCCCCCCCCCCCCCCACTCCCCCGACTCTTGTCTTACCTTTTGCGCCTGCCGCCACGCAATCCTCCAACACAGCAGCAATGGCCACTAGGTCTGAGGCCTCTGGCTCCGCCCCCAGACCTCCCCTTTTGTAAAGCCCCAGGACTTAATGCGTCGCCAGGCCTTTTTTTAAATCCGGCCCTATGTCTGCAGGAGGACAAGTTGATTCATCTGATGGAGGAGGCCAGGCCCTTAAAATCTCAAACAGCAATGATGATAAAACACTAACAGGTTTCATAGCAGCCATGATAGGGATGATACCTGGGCGCCAGGTTCTTATGAGAGTATTGCAGCATTTATTAAAGCAATGGAAGCTGCCAAGAGAGGATGTGAGTTAAAGGTGTGATTTATCCTACGTGGACGTGGCCAGAGAATTCAGAGAACAAAAGATGCTTGTTGAAAGAGGTTGATATTCATTTCAATGGATATGAATTTGTTTAGGTGGGGACCATTATATAGAACTTTTATCTCATGGACTTCAATATCAGGAATAAAAAGAAGTGTACATGAATAGTTTGGAAATGAGAGCAGTAGGGGAATGCTGTATTAGCCTTCCAGTAAAGTACTATGCAAAGGATATTTCTATATAATCAGGTGATCTGAATCAGGCATGAATAACGATGAGGGCATGCCAAGATGATGATATAAAGTGTTGATTCTGTCATGGGTGGAGAGGAACCTCAGTTTATCAGCAGTGAAACAGAAAAGATGCATTTGCAAACAGATCTACAGGCCGATACTGTACAGTGCGCTCCACTGGAGCGCACTGTTAACCCGCGGTTGGACGCGCATCCAACCCCCCTCAAAACTAATAGCGCCTGCAACATGCAAATGCATGTTGCAGGCGCTATTAGTTATTCCCGCGTGATTCAGAAAGTAAAATGTGCAGCCAAGCTGCACATTTTACTTTCAGAAATTAGCGCCTACCCAAAGGTAGGTGTTAATTTCTCTCAGCACCGGGAAAGCGTACAGAAAAGCAGTAAAAACTGTTTTTCTGTACACCCTCCGACTTAATATCATGGCGATATTAAGTCGGAAGTCCCAAAAGTAAAAATAATTTTAAATTTTTTTATTTTTAATCTGCTCGCAGATTGAAAACCGGATGCTCAGTTTTGCCGGTGTCTGGTTTCCGAACCTGTGGCTGTCAGCGGGTTTGAGAACAGACGCCAGCAAAATTGAGCGTCGGCTGTCAAACCCATTGACAGCTGCCGCTCCTTTCACTGCAGGCCCTAATTAACATATTTTTATTTACTGTATCGCGCGCACAGGACACTGGCCTGTGCGTGCGCCGGGAGAGCGTACTCCTGATAGTTGGAGACGGATCAGATTTCAATCTGACGTCAGCCCCTAGTACATATACCCCTGCAGGAAGTGCGGCTCTTCAGTATTCTCCCCGAAAAGCATCGTGGATATATGTGTGGCTGACTGATTAACTTGAATAACTTCATAACTTGGTTAAACTTTATACCTTGTTTAATTTGAACTGGTTGGAACGACTATAGCTGGAGACTGCCAGTGTACTCAACCGGAAAGCGTCGACACCCGGTAGGGTGGGTGTCCTAGGTGAATGAAAACATGGCTTACCCTTGAATCATTAGAAATTCCATGTGTAACGGGAGCCAAGGGTGGGATGCTGAGTCCATCTGCCTACATTAAGGAAAACGAATTTATCAGGTAAGTAATTTCTCCATTTCCTAGCGTGTAGCAGATGGACTCAGGACCAATGGGATGTATAAAAGCTACTCCCGAACCGGGTGGGAGGCTGCCCGTGACCCACTTAGTACTGCCCTTGCGAATGCTGTGTCCTCCCGGGCCTGAACATCCAGATGGTAGAATCTGGAGAAGGTATGGATGGAGGACCATGTCGCCGCCCTGCAGATCTCGGCAGGTGACAGCATTCTGGTTTCTGCCCAGGATACTGCCTGGGCTCTGGTAGAATGGGCCTTGACCTGTAGAGGCGGAGGCTTGCCTGCTTCTACGTAGGCTGCCTTGATGACTTCCTTGATCCAGCGGGCTTTCTTTTTCTGGTTCTTGCTACCCTGGACCAGGCTCACCCAGTTTAAAGGTATTACATTTTGCATTTGTATGTGTGAGAGGTTATTGGCTGACTTGGTGTAAGTCTATTCTCCGTTTTGTTTTGTTTTCTGTGTATTCTGATGCTCAAATTGTTCAACAATGATTGGTATTGCTCTTCCAAGCTACTAAGTAGTGCTGTACCTTGCAAGGTCCAAATTAGCAGAGCAAGGACTCCTCTTTCAAAGCAATGTGTGGCTCAGAGAAAATATTCTCTGGCCTTTTGTACTTTTCCAAGTTTTCACAGTTAGTTGAAATGGAAGTATGACTTCATTAGCACATGTAACATAAGTACACTGTACCTAGCACTGAATCTATAATCTTGCCATGCAGTTACTGTGTCACTTTTTTATTCTTACAACTTTTCTTAAAATAGTCCTGTTTGACTAATGTGTTAAACCTGTGAAAGGGCTTGGTAGAAATTGCAAAATCTTTTTTGTAAAGATGGTTATAAAACTCTGAACCAAGGTTTTTAGCAGTGAAGAATTTTTTGTGGATTTTTATTTGGTCCTTTCCCTTTGAGGAGGTGATTCTATAGTAAGAAGGTAGAATTAAGATGAAAAATGTAAAAACCAAAAAAAGGGGGGGCAGACTGTGTGACATGTTTTGGATTATATATATATATTTTAACAGTAAATGTTTAGCTATGCTCAGTTATGCATTAAGGCTGCAAAAACCTAAGGCAGAGGCACATTATAGGGATTGAAATCCTTCTAAGCAGAGTAGGGCCAGGTTTGATCATATTTCATGCTCAAGCAGGTGGATAAGGCAATGGTCAAAGCCAGAAAGATGCTTGGGTGCATAGGGAGAAGAATGGTCAGCAGAAAAATGGAGGCAGTGTTGCCCTGGGCAAGTCCCTGGTGAGACCTCACTTGGGACTACTGTCTGTGCTGGAGAGCGCACCTTCAGAAGGATAGAAACAGGATGGAGACTGTCCTGAGTGGCTGCTAAAATGGTCAGTGGTCTTCATTCTAAAGCATATGGGATAGACTTAAGGATGTAAACATGTTTTTACCCTAGAGGAAAGATGTGATAGGACATGTAAATACCTCCAAGATTTCCATGCAGAGGAGGCTAGCCTCTTGCAACAGAACAGAGGCCCTAGAACGAGAGTGAAAGAGGATAGACACACAAGTAATCGAAGGAAATATTTCTTTACAGCTTTATATTCCCTACCACTCCCTCTCTGAGGGAGTGGTAGGGAATATAAAGCTAAATTAATTGCTGGATGGGCAAACTAGATAGGCCATAAGGTCTGCCTTTATCTTATGAGTATATCTATCTTCTGTTCATGGATGCTTATAAATTATAAATATAGGTGTTTATTTTACAGCTAATTCGGAATTCTTTAAGAGTACAAAAAATTGATGGATGTTAGTGTTTGCAGCGGTGGATTCCCGATGAAGACCGGCCCAGGGATTCGCCACTCAGGCTGGCCCAGGAGATACCACGTGGTCTGCCGAGCACGGCTCCGTCACAGCCACACTCGGCAGACCACGTGACTAGCGCGACCGGCCCACCACGGGATGCCCGATCCCCCAATAGGCCAATCTACCCTGAGTGGATGCATAGCACAGGTACTATTGCTGGGTACCATTTCTAGCTGAATTAAATACACACATTTGTTCAGCTGAGGAGTCACCAGAATGGAAGAGGCTCAAAAACAGAATGGAGGATCCGAAGCAGGCAAGGTGAGTGGAGCAAATACAAATTTTGTGGGTTTTTTGCATTGGGTGTGTTTATTAGTTAAAACCTTAAATCAAAAACTGTTAAAAATACCATTTGTCAAGGATTATAAACTTGAGGAAACCAGGAAAAATGTATATTCAATATCGGGCCCAATTTTATGGATTGCTATGAGAAGATTAAGGCTGAACCTTTTAGGCAGGCATATAGAGAAGAGTAATGTGTTAAAATGTGATGTAATCAGTTAGTTTTATTTTGTTATATATATGTGTTTGTATGTTATTTTATGATTGCATTATTGGAGTACACAATGAACAGCCTTATCTAGAATCTGTGGAAAATAAGATAAATATTTTTTAAAATGCATCTTCATGGGTCAAGTCAGTGGTAGCGGTGTGCACTGCCATGTGTTGGGCTACACATTTGATTCCTGACTCAGATCTTCTGCTCTCCATCTAGGACAGGAATGGGGCCGGAGGGAAGAGGAGACTCTGTGCAATAGAAAAATCCCACTATCGGCATTTACTGCCTTTGACTGCAGGTTTTCCAGCAGGAGCCCTGATCAGTGACCTCTAGTTGAGTTCTGTCCCTGCAGTGATTGGATTAGGTAAGTTAGGAGGGGATATAACATAGGGGAAAAAACTCCCTAGGAAGTTGCAAATGAAAACAAATGGCAATATAGACCAACCAAGGTCGTTTCTGTTAGAGCTGAAAGCCTATTTGAGCAAGGTAAAAAAAATTAGTAAAATTGTAGAAAAAGCCAGTAGCAATGAAGGTGGCTAAAAGATGGCTCTGAACAGTATTGGAATAGTCTATTTTACGGAGTAGCTATCATAATCTCCCATTGGTGAGGTCTGATGTATACAATTAATGTGCAACTATTACTCCTTGTTGGTGACTTGCTCCTGGCTGCTTTTAACTAGTTATCTATCTCTACTTATGAATAGTAGAAGGAGAACAGATTCATTCTAAATATATGGCCCTATAGGGGTCGTGGACTCCCATTCTGAAAGCTGTTTACCCCTTCTAACTGAAGGAATACCATTGACCTTTTCATAAGTTGTGAAAGATTTCAGGGTCCAACTCGACACATCTGTCACTAAACTCTCATATTACAGGAATGTTAAAAATGGATTATTTAAGCTCAGATTAATATGGCATTTTAAATACATTTTATCAAGAGAGCATTTTCAGCCAGTTGTTCCAGCAATTGTCCTAACATCACTGGATTTACTGTGATTCTCTCCATGATGGCCTCCCTAAGTGTCAGGTTAGGGCTATACAAATATTTTCAGAAAGTAGTTGCACAGCTTGTCATTGGGTGCTCCTTAAGATACCAGGTAACCCCAATCCTTACCCTGGCTAAGGCCAATAAGGGGGAGGGGCCACTCTACTTCACTTATCTTCTCTTGAAGTATATTCCTCCATGCTCCGTATGGTCAGGTGATAAGTAACTCTTCCTCGTGCCATCCATGTGTGGGTATTTCCTGTATTATGGAATGCTTTGCCATCCAAAATGTGATTTAATATTGGACTATAGTCTTTTTTTAGGGGGAAAAAAATACATTGTTTATGTTGTATCTTGTTTGATTTGAAACCCGCCTAGGATAGCGGGCCCGCGTGGCATTTCTTAGAGAATTTTGAAGAGTGGATTTTTCCACTGCCCAAACTCACCCTCTTCCAAGACTGTTCTAGGAAAACTGTGTTGAGATGATTCATTAGACCGGTAGAGGATTATTTTTTTGGCTATTGCTCTAGATTGTGTACACTACTCACCTTAGATTCAAGCAGCTACTGCCAGTTTTCCTACATTTGCAAACACATTTAAGTCACAAGCCATAATACATTTCTATTTATTTGTTAATTTTAATAGAGGCAACACTTTAAAAAAGAAATACATCAGCATCCAAATGTGCTATTGTCCTAAGATTTTTTTTTTTTGGTAAGGGAAAAGTGTTCTCTAGGGCAGTTCAGTTTACAGTATGCAGCTGAAATCTCTTGCACTTATCCTGTGCCCAAAGAAGAGCCCAGAGTCAATGACATGCAAAAAATGCAGCACTTTTCTAGTAATGAGCACTAGAACAGCAGCAGCACAGCTCTTAGGTACTCGCATAGCAGCATCCCTCTGCTTACCATCACCACTTCCTGTGATGATCTCACCACCCTCGCTGCCTGGGACTTCAGTCTCTGCCATTTACTCAGCTCTTGTTTAAAAAACCCTACTGGCTTTATTATTTAGAAATGTACCAGGGAAGATGTTATGCCCCTTTGGCTTGGCTGGTCTCTCTCCAAATGCATTTCACAATATTTTAAAGTGTCACTAAGTGGAAACAGGTTGTGATGGGTAGAGGTTAGGACAATGTATCACACAATTAAAAATACTCTGCAAAACTGGTTCCTTTTGTGGCAGTTTCCTCCAGTATAAACAGTTCTTTGAGAAACTCCCTTTCCTCTCTGCTCCATACCCACCACCTCTTGAAACTAGGAAAGCTTTTCAAGTGTTCATCATCCATTTCCACCCCACCATCTAGCAGCTTTCTGGGAGCAGATGTGCGTAACTTTCATTTGCAGGTCTCTGTTAGCCTTCAGTGTAAAAAGTTGGATGTCCCCAAGAGGTGCTGCAGTGTACTATCTGGCCATAAGAGAGGGAAATACCACGCCTGAATCAGAGAGATCGGATTTGGTTATTGGTGCAGGGAACTGAGGACTGGGATGTACATTTTTATGCCATGTCGGGGACTTTTCAGGAAGCAGCGGTCCTGCAGAACCCAACCCATCTCGGAGGAGGCCCAGTGTAGCCCATCCTGTGATCCGGGCTGCCAGCCAGCCTCAGCCTGCATTCTCCTACTGCCCAGGGTCTGACTGGTACTGTGAATAGCCCAGCAGTGTGTGTGTTCTGTGCAATTCACAGTGCTAGTTGAGCTGCAGGCCTTAGTAAAGGAGGGAATAGCCTACAGCACCACTACTCTCATCCTTCCACTGCAGGCCTTGAATGGTGATGAGAGAAGTGAGCAAGCAGTGCATTTAAAACATTGGAGAGCATTCTTTTTCACTCAATGCACAATTAAGCTCTGGAATTTGTTGCCAGAGGATGTGGTTAGTGCAGTTAGTGTAGCTGGGTTTGAAAAGGGTTTGGATAAATTCCTGGAGGAGAAGTCCATTTAATTGCTATTACTCAAGTTGACTTAGGGCATAGCCACTGCTATTCCCTGCATTCATAGCATGGGCTCTGATGCTATGTGGGCGCACTAAAAACAGATGTTCATATTGAGTACCTATTTGCCTGATGCGAACCCATCCACCTCTCCTGGGCATACGATGCATTAGGGAAATGAGCTGCCATCTTAAAAAGGAGGCACTGGGGGACATTGTGCATTCCTAGCGCCTCCTTGGCAATGGACGCCCAGGTGAGGTGGCTGTAAGTGCAGGTTAGGAAAACGGATGCGCAATACGTGTGTCCGTTTTCTCCCACTACCGGCACAATAGGCATGACCTGGACTATATTGTGCGCCCTGAATGGGTTGGTTTGGTTTTTTTTGCCCCATCAAGCCATTATTTTGGTCTTCATGCAGCTTTCTGTGGTTCCTCCTACTTAGTATCGTGACAATACTTTGTAGGCGGAACCATGGAAAGCATGGGGTTTTTTTGGTTGTTGAGCCCTTCAGACTGGAATGACTTACTGGCGTTAAATTTTCTATGTTAAACTGTGTGAGTTGGGCGATCCGTCACTTTGTGCATGCCGGGATAATGGCTAATTGCCTCATCTACGTGAATTTACATGTGATGAGCGCTATTAGCTTCGTGCTCGATTGGATATGCGTTTTGGATGCACTAATCCTGTTGTTGCATCAGGCGTTAGTCTATCCAAAATGCACGTCCAGTAGAGAGTTAACCGCTGCACTGGCCTGAGTGCTTAATTTTGCATCAGCCTGCAAATGTTTGGATACTTGCCAGGTACCTGGAACGGTTGCTGATGGACCCTCATTCTGACCCAATATGCCAACTTATGTTCTTAAAGATATTGGCTATGAAAAGGGTGAGAGGAGAAAGCTTGGACAGATAGGAGGAGGCTGGGCTGCGGGCTAGGTGTGAAGAATTGGCAGCAGGATGGGTGTCAAGAAATTGCACATCTTTGGAGAGGCGGCTGTGTGCAGGTAAGAAAATGGACATTCAATTTTCCGAGCATCCGTTTTCCGAACCTGTGCACAGCTCCTAAATTGGGCTTCCCTTTTCCTAACCTCACCGCTGCCAAGATTTTTTTTTTTCACGTTACAGCTTTCCGTGGTTCCTCCTTAGTATTGCAACAATAGTAAGTAGGAAGAACCACAGAAAAGCCGTATTTTTTTTGCTTTTCTGAGCACGGCTTGGGGTGCCTCAAAACTTAACGCCAGCACTGGACTGGCATTAATTTTTGAGGGTTAAAATGTGAGGGTTGGGCAGCTCATTTGAGGATTGCATCAAGCAGCCTAGAGAGGTGATGTACACACATTCAAAAACAAATGTGCATCCAGGTTGGATGGGAGCTGTACGGAGCAACCTCCTGGCGGAGTCGGTGGCGACAAGGATGCTATTTGCATTCAAGAAAGCATGGGCTAAGGGCGGGGGAACTCTGAGGAAGACTGGCCTTACCATAAGAGTAGGAGTTCAAAGTAGTGACAGCTAGTTTTTAGCTTCCAGGTTTGCACGATGTTTAAACAAAACGTTGAGCCTGTGTTGGGTTACCCCCAGAGCTCCTACAGAAGGCCTCTCTGCTTAGCAGAGTTAAGTGGCTTCGATGGGGTAAAAGTGGAAGCTGCTGCCTTGGAGCCTGTAAAGGGTTTGCCCTTCGCCCTGCTCTTTTGCTGGTGGCTCAGGTGTCAGAGCACGGACCCCCCTGGTGACGAAGGAAACGCACGGCTATCCCTGGGCACTTTCCAGCCCCAGCAGCCAGGAAGCCATCAGCCTGCCTCCCGGAAGAAGGCAGGAGACGAAAACGCCGTCGCTAGATGGCAGTACAGGCTCGGGGGAAAAGAAATCCTGTTTCAAGCACATTGGGCCAATTTATGTGTCTTTAGTCCTTTTTAACTTAAATCTAACTGTTCCTGTTCATTTAATCTGGCAGGCACAGCCCATGAGGTTCAGCATATTTAATTTCCATCCCCTCTCTGTCGCTTTTCATAAAGCAGTGCAGCAAGGCTAGACAGCGTTTCTGTAATTTTCATCCATCCCTGCACAAGTACAAAGAAATGACCTTGGGCAGTGGTAGCAAAAAAATGTTCCCCAGCTATTGCCTACGTCTGCACACAGTAAGGCTAACTGGCTTGTGGCACCTCCTTATGGGAGATGATCCAGTTTATTTAAGAAACTCATAGCCCGCTAATCCGCAGTCCTTAGTTGGTAACAATGATAAGGTCCTGACGAGAGGGTGCTAAAAGCTCATGACTTTACGGATTGACTTTCAAAGCATTTTCTGGAGGATTTTAAAAGCCCTACGCGTGCCAAAGTCGGAAGATACGCACGTGACTCGGGCCGGCACACACTGTGCCGGTTTTAAGCACGCCAAAAAAAAAAGGAGGCTGATGTGGGAGGGGTCTGGGCATGTGGGGGGAAGATTAAGAGATGTGCGCGTAAATACGTACAAGCATGCGGCAGCGGTCCCCGTGGCGTAACTTTACTTCTACTATTGCTGGCGTGTAAGTCAAAAACCAGAAAAATCAGGGCTAATCAGTGGGGTTTTCAGGGTGGGGTCTAACTCAAGAGAAGGGAGCATTTAAAACTAGGGGGGGGTTAGGCAGTCCTATCCCTACACTGCGTGAACTGGGAACAAACTGAGAAAAAGGTAAATAGCCTCAGCACGCACCCCCTTATAAAATCCCCCCACACACACACACCTTGCATGGTAGATGCGGCATTTCCAGGTCTATATAAAATTAAGCGCACATGTACGCGCGTACAGCCGATTTTATAACATACGCACATATTTGCTCTTATGTTATAAATTGGTCGCATCCACTGGTGTGAGCGGGCATATGCACGTGGGTCTTATCATTCAGCTGTTTATGTGTATAAAACCTTTTAAGCATGTAAATTGTGCTTTGAACATCAACTCTTGGATTCTATGTGCAAAATCCCATTTTGCGCATACTTTTCCATTTACCTGCAGTCAAAGTAGGCATTCCAGGGACAGTGCCGAGGCTGGGAAAGGATCGACTTGTATACACTCTGGAAAAGCAAAAGCATGCAGGTACATGTACCCTCGCTTAATACATTTCTCTGGCATGCATACTAATGCTAGGGGTTCAGGTAATACGATCTTACTACTATTGCACTGTTCAGTAACTGCCTGAACATTTTATCAGCCTCTTGAACTGCTATCTATAAATAACTAAAGGCCTCCTCAGGCAAGCACTGGACCGTAATGGAAAAAGTAGTCTAAATGAGGATAACTTCGGCTGCAGACACTGATAGGAGAAGGGAACATTAATTCGAGGCAGTGGTCACGCTACAAGGAGGCCAAGGATGGTTCAAACAAATTGATGGAAGTGTGGCAGAGACTTCACCTCTGGGTCGCCAGCTCAGGTCCCTCCTGATGAAAAGTCATTAACATATTAGAACTGTTTTGGAGATCTCTGTCCACTTTCTAGCAGTGAGCTGTTAAGGTCACAAAAGCCACAATCCCAGTTTGGGACCAGTTGCAGGCATGGAGACCGAAATCCTCTTTCACGCTCAAGAGGCAATAATTGACAGGGTATCATGTAAGAGGTTGCATTGCCATTGGCTGCGCTGTGTTGGTTCTGTGCAGGACTTTGGTTTCCAGTGCTGGCACCTTTTGCAAGCACTAAAATTCAGTACAAATTAAAAAAAAAAAAAAAATACCCTCATTCTAGGAATAATGGCCCTCCAATAGACAGGTCTTTACCTGCACTTAAGTGAATATTTTATTTTTTTCAATTTATATAAAGATCAAACGATACGGGATCACGGTGCGGTGTTATAGCGTAATACAAAAGAGGAAAATTAACAATGAATACATACTAATCAATAGCCCACATGGCAGGGATCCCATTTAAATATATAAAAAGCAACAGAAGAGATAATATAAATTTATATTCCTTTAAACCTCACAACCTCCATTAAAGCTCTGTCAGCTTTACCATTCAGAAATGTTTCAAGATGTAGTGGATCAAAGAAAAAAGAATTGTTCTTCTGAAACTAAATATGACATTTGCAGGGGACTTTTAGGAAGAAAAAAAAAAGCAGCACCGTTTGTTAAAACCCTCTGCTTTAGTATAAGAAATTGTTTGCTGCTTGATTGTGTCAGGACTGAAGCAACATCTGGGACTATTTGAATGCTTTGACCACAAAATAAGAATTGTTTGAAAAACATTTTCCATGTAAGCAAACACTAAATCTTTCTCCTTAGCTAAACCACATGGAACCAACAGGGTAGCCCTCACTGGAATGTTATCTAAAGAAGACTCAAGGAATGTAAAAGGATAAACTGTCCCGTACACTTTCTTGTTCTTTAACAATCCTCCTATTCTTAAATAGATCATTTTAGATTAAGTACGAGTGGAATTTTTTCATCAGCAAATCCTAGAATGTCACAAAGAGTTTTTTAAACATTTCATAAGGGGACAAGAGCTGTGTCATTGGGAAATTCAAGCATCGTAACTTTTTTGCCCGCTATTAATATTTTCCAAACAATTATTCAGAATTCTGGTATCTTTAACAAGTGCAGTTTTTAATGCTAATTCCTCATCCATTTTAGATTTAATTACAGAAACCTCCTTTTCAATTGAACATCATATCCTATTCCTGAAGCATTGTTTAGAATCACCTGTAATCGGCTCCCTCCGTTCTTGTTACTGCTTTCCAAATATCAGTTAATGATATATTACCAGGCCTCAAATAATCTCTCAAGGGGGTGACATTTTGGAGGAGTTAACAAAGTTCCCCTAGATGGTGTTCTCAGCAGCCTCGGAACATCACCCAGATCTTTCCTCGCATTTTTCTCCTCCAGTACTCCCAGACTCCACTGTTCTGTCCATACTCTCAACAGCCCCCGAAGAACTGCAACCTAAGGTTTATTTTCCAAGGAAGCCTCCCTTAGAGTGGAGCACACTGAGTCTCCTTCCCTAAAGGTTGAGGCTGTAAAGCAGGTGAATTGGAAACGGAACATAGGGCGGCACCCTCCACTAAAATTAAGTGAATATTTTAAATCAAACCTTAGGGATGAATTTTCAAAATGTCACACACACAAACTTTAGCATATATGTGTGTAATTAGCCTCCACTTGCGCATTCTGTATTTTATAAATGTCCAAAATATACACGTATTTTCACTTTTGCATGAACATATATGGGTGTAAAAGAAGAGATCTAGGGGTGTTCCAGAGTGGAGCCAACATTTGCACGTGTAAGTTGCTATTTTTAGACCCGCATGGAGATTTGCCAACTTAATGCATGTAATTTTATACCTGCTAATTATTTAGCTTAAATGATTATTAAATGTGTTTATTGTGTAGTACTGACTGAGTGAGAGGGCTGGGGATACTGGGGGCAGTTCAGGCTGAAGAAGCACGAGGGTCTTAATGAGCTGGAAGAGGACTGGGTGAGCTGGTGGATTAATTGGTAAAACTGCTAGCGTCCTTGATGTGTGCATGTTTTAGAACATCGGTTTATTTAAGTCCGCCTTTATTTTCGCGTGTATATTTTTAAAATTGGTAGGAAATGTATGCACGTTTAATGCAATAAATGTATTCGCGTGCAAGCCTACATCCATGTGCATGTTGCTGTGTAGAAATATGCATATTTTATAAAAATACATGTATATCATACACACAGGTTATAAAATACTAACGTAGATCTGCTTGCAGCCTTATACATGCAGATACAGCGCTGGGCACATTTGTTTGAAAGTTATCCTCCCTACGTTTATGTCTAATTTTGAGGTATCTGAATAAAAGCAGAAATGTGCAACGTGTGAAGGTATTTGGTAAATCCAATAAAAGGGGATCACCTACAACTTTTTTTTTTCTACACATTTATAGTGGGGGGGGGGGGGTGGCCAACTTGTGGCTTGGGAGTCACGTGTGGTCTTCTATATGTGAAATGTGGCCCTTGCCCTCCTGTTCCCGTGGCAACTAAGCAGCAGTGCAGAGGTCAGAAGGGGCGGGGCTGAGGGAGGACGTGCACTCACCAGAGCAGAGGAGAATTGCTCTGCTCCCTGTTCCAGTCTCTCCATCCCTCCCTGTCCCTGCTGCTTGCTACAGAGACTAGAAGTGGGGAGGCAGCTCTGCTCCTAGAGAAACCCAACTAGGTGCGCTCTTCAGGAAATCCACACCGGCTATGCATGCAAGTGTAATCTTATGTATATTCATTGTGGCTGTCCTGACTCCAGGACTAGGATTGCCTGCCCCCCCGGTGGGGAGCATGGATCAGAGGCTTTTCTCTCCTCCTTCCTGCTCTGCCCCTACCTGTCTGCAGCAGCGGTGGAGGACAGAACCGTGGGCAAGGCTGGAAGCAGGCGGGACCAGCAAGGAAGCCCGTCCGTCATCTCCTGCAGGGGCTGGAAGGAGGAAGAGAGCCCCTGGTGCTGCACGGGCCCATGGGGCCTGCCCCTCTGCCGTGGGAAGAGGCAGCAAGGCTGTGGACGTGCTTAGATCAGGGAGGAGAGAGAAGGCGGCAGTCGATAAAGAAAAAACTGAAAGGGGGGGGGGGCCCATCCACACAGGTTTGCCCAGGGCCCCCTCTCTCCTTCCCCTCAGCTGGGCTAGAGTTTGGCGGCCCATAAACGTTGGTCAGCGGGGCTGTAGGTGGGGGATCCCTGCTCTAAGGTTCCAGAGCTTTCCTACTCTGAGCAAAACCAGATACATTTTTTTTTCTTTGTAAGCCTCTCCAGTCCTATTTCTCACAAACTAAGGGCTTTATAGTAAATGTGATATAGTCTTTCCTCTCTTGAAACATCCGTTTCAAAAAGATTTGGTGCATCCTGCTGTATTCCCAAATGGATAAATGTTGCTGTTACTTGTATGTAAGAAAGCTGTATTCACATTGATGCTGTAATCCCAGCCTCTCCAGTCATGGCTGCAGGAGGGCCACGGGCGGCATGAGATCGATGTGCATACACGCTCGGGTATCTAATAGGTGCAGCTCCTCTCTCCTGTCTATTCATTAGCAATAGCCCAACAACCTGCCGGGTTAGGGGAGCCACCTGGAGAGGGCTGGGAGACGCTGCTGTAATCAGCTTCGGGAGAAAGTAATACAGAAGTATAAAATATAATGTAATATTAGGGAGGCGCATCAGACTGAGCTTATGCCTTATCTGGCCCAAGCTCGGGTCCATTCAGCCAACGTGGTATGATCGGTCTCTCGCAAAGGGAAGGCGAAGGCTGTAGGTTGACGGATGACTTCCTTTTGTAGTGATGACTTGTCAGCAGTTATTCCAAAACGTTATCTTCCTCCTCGGCTTTTCAGAGCCTTAAATAAAGCACAGTCATTTCCCTGGAACCTATGCTTCATAAAGCATAATTTCTTAACTATAAATTGTTTGCCTTAGACCCCTCAAGGTAAACCAGCATCCACCCATGATGGTAAATTCAAAGTGTTATTTACAGCTTGAGTCACTAAACCGTGCTATAAATCAATCACTATAACGTGCATTGCATCTATTTTAATGCAGCTTACATTATAACAAATGTGGCCTATTCACTAAAGTACATTAATGTGAATAGGCCTGTAATTAAGGTAGCAATGAAATCTGACAAAGGTGAAGCAAAACCTGCTAGAGCAGGAAATCACAAAGAAACAAATGACCTTCTCCGCTCTCAGCATAACATAAGGATGTGCTGTTTTGTTTAGCATGCATTAAAAATTAATATATGCTAAATTTTTAGGGCACACGAAAACTATTTGCATTCCCTGGAGCAATTTAGCACCTGCTAAAAAATATTTAACACGTGTCAGAAGCAAAGGTGGCACAATAAATCTTGACATTAAAAAAAAAAAAAATCAAAAAGACCTCTTTTTCTCCTGCACACCTCCCCTAGATAAGGGAATAGTAATAGAAACGTTTTCTGTTGTCCGTGGCATAAGTTCTATCCCTTCATTTCCCACAAACCCAAACATTTAGGGCTAGAGAGATCAGCTTCCGAAGGACATCATGAACAAATCCAAACACGTTAGTGAGGGGTGGGCGCTGGCCTTCCGCCTGTCTTATACTAAGATGGCTTTGAATTTAGAAACACTTAACCTTCTTCACATCTCCAGCGATGGGGCGAACATTCACTTCTTGCCAATTTCCTTGAGCTCAGTTTCCTTCGGAAGGAGGAGAACTTGGCGCCGAGGACCCTCTTTAACCCTCTTTTGTCTGTTCTTAAGGTCAAATCCTTCTTTACAGAAGGAAGCTGCCCTGTAAACATTTCCCACGTAGTCAGGCCATCCACTTCTTTGTCCACTTTGGATAGCTCTTCTATAGGCGCGACCCTGTCCAGGACAGCCATGCAGCTTTCTAGCCACCCTTCATATTTGTGAAGCATGTCAAGGGACGGGCTAGCCTCATCTGGCTCCTGTTGGCTGCTTGTGTCTCCCAAGGTGCAGGACGTCCCATCGTCTTCCGGCTCCCGGTCAATGGTGAAAGCTTGGCTGTACGTGTCTAGGGATAAGGACTCTGAGAGAGACATCTGATGTTCAGGCTCGTTTTCAAAACCCATCCCAGAGTCTTCACTGAATGGAAGGATGTCCTCAGATACCGAATGATCTGCAGACCGCTCACCAGCCCCAGTGGCGAGCACAGTCTGTGTCCAGACATGAAGTTTCTGTAGGGGAGGGGGAAGAGTTACTATTACTGTACAGACATATTGGAACCAAAATAATAGTAACCTTGTCAATAATTTGTCATCTTACAGCAAACCTGCAGGAGGATTTACGTGCGTAACCTTTTTAAAATCTGGCCCACAATTTGTAGAAATCCCTATCGGAAATGTTTTATAAAACAAGAACCTGGAAGTGAAACCTCTCTTTCAATTATTCAGTCACTTGTTAACCTGTAAAGATACAAGAGTGCAATAGATCAAAGCTAGGCATCTCTGGAGGGCCACAAACAAGTCTGGTTTTCAGGATATCCACAATGAATAGGCATGAGAAATGTCTGCATGCACTGCCTCCATTATGTGCAGATACACCTCCTGCATATTCACTGTGGATATCCTGACAACCAGGCCTGTTTGTGGCTTTTGAGAACAGGAGATGGCTGAAGATCAAAGGGGATGTGGTCTCTTAATACAGAAGTGCAAAAATAATTATTGGATGTGACCGGGGGGAATATTAAAATGGTGCTGCTGAAATTAGAGATTTTTTTTACACTCGTCACAATGTACAGCATCCTCCTGACCTGGTAGCGTTCACGGAGTTTAAATCCCAGCAAGTACTGCAGCTTCCGCAGGCAGACTGGGCAGAGCTCCAGGGGCTGGACGTGCACCTCATTCAAGCTCCTGGTTCCCTGCATGATGCAGTGCAGCCAACGGCAACGTCCCAGACCGAGTAGGTGGCCAATCTCATGGCCTATAACCTTTCAGAAAAAAAAAATGAAATCACCAGGGTTACAACACGAGAAATCTATTACGTTCTAGCTGAGTGCGATGAGTAAATGACGCTTGCTAAAGCAGGCTAATTTGTCAGAGACAGATCGCCCTGTGGCACAACGTCTAGAGTCCAGGAGAAACCGTCGAGGAGAGGGCTGCAGACTCCGAGAAGTTGGTTTTGGTAAACAACGAATCCCCTGAGGAAAGGCATTCTTGTCTGAAACATGTTGGGATAACGCAGAAGAAGTATGGACACACCAACCTAAATCGGGGAAGTCTGTTTTTACCCTTTATTGACATTCTCATTGAGTATAACGGAGTAATTTTCCTTGCGGTTACGCATTTAAAAACAGCATTGTCACGGAAGAGCCCTTTCACGTGTTGTTAGGGACAACACAAGTTCACACAGAAAATTTTTAAAAAATAATTGTTTAAAGATCATTGAGGAGGAGGAGGAAGGTTGATGATTATAAGTTCACCTTACGGAGGTGCGGGGCACCTACACTATGTATGAAACCTTTCTCTGACTCCACTTAAATATTTTTAAATCCACATAGATGACAAAAAATTTTTCACCATTAACAGTGTAGGTATTTACTTTATCAAAAATAATTTCAACACACACGTTATTCATTAAAAAGTTTATTGAACAGCTTAGCGACAGAGCGGCGCTCTTGATTGTTTTTGTTTAGTATAGCAGTTCGCAGCAAAGGTGTATCTTTTGATATAGATTAATTTGTCTGTTTAGCCAGGTATTCTGCCTCAGGAAGTTTCTGGATAGCTTTGCTCTACTCTCATTTCCCTGCTAAGGATACCCATTCTAATGGATGTTACATTGGAAGCAATTATTCTAAATGCTTGTCAGGTTTCTCTACAGACAGACATCTAGGCTAGCCAGTCACCTTTCCTAAGCTATTTTGTGGGGTATTGTGTAATGGGTATTAGAAATTAGGGATGTTGGAAAATTCCAGTATCTCTGCTTTGTCCAGCAAAAACAAGAGCAATTTTTTTTTCTCCAAACTAAAAATGTCCCTTTTGCTACAGGCCTGTTTGTCGCCATGTAAATATCTCATTACCTCATCACAGGTATGGAGTGCATTTCAATGCCCTCTCAATTTTCATTCACTGATAGCCTGAGCTCCAGTCCTATAATGTAGTCTTCCAGTAGGGGGCAGGCCTGTCTTATTGTTTGACCTTTGCACCACCGTTCTTATCTACAAAAGAACATCTGCTTCTGTCATGACAAACATCACTCTGGCTTGGAGTGAGAAAAATATCCAGTCTTGCTCTTCTCTCTTTCCCTGTGTACTACATTTAAACAATGAAAGGCCTGAAAGGCAGCATCTATAAAGGGGATGGATGCACACTGAGAGCAAGGGCACTCAGTCCAGTCTGTTCCTCTTACCTTGCAGCACAGTATTATCTCTACCATACTGAACTCGCGGATTCCCTCACTCTCCCCGGCTCGTTTTAATGTGGCAGAAACCGATTGGGGAAAATCTTTTGTAAACCTGGCAAAGCTGCACACTCCAACCTCTAAAAACAAATATTTAAGAAACCAATATTAAAATATTTTGCCAATCTGTGACCACACTGCAAATGTTTACACTCCAGCAGCAATAACATGCATTGCAAACCTCAAGGAGTGGCCTGGGATGCTGAGGCACAAATCTCTTCCATACAAAATGGTGCTGAAGAAATTCGGAGGGGGAGGGGGTGCCAAGACAGGGTTTTTGGTCAATAGTAGTAAAAACTTAAAAAACGAAATGAAGGAAAAATATTTTTTCGTTTTTCTTTCATTTCTAAAATTAATTGAAACAAAATGAGAAATTTTATTTCATTTTTTTTTCAAATAAATATACATCCCTGCTAACGTGCCATCATGTAGGCCATTAACATACGTTAATGACTTGCAAGGCAGTAGATACATTTCTTGCAAATAACATCACCGCATTAACCGTAAGACTGATGCATAGGAACTTAACTATACCTCCATAACTTGTAGTTAAGTTTCTTGAGGAAATGGGGTTGCATTGGAGTTTGCATGCTTTAACTTGTGCTGTTTCACTATGTGTTCATAGATAATGAACTGATTTGCATAGTTACACAGCTCAGTACCTGTTTTGCATAGAGTTTTGACCAATGTTGGCAACTGCTAAATAACACACATTAAAAACGTTGATAACCTGTGGAATCGATGTAACCCACATTAATGCTTTCGCAAACATCAGCCTGCCAGTAAAGTATCAGACTGTGGAAGAGCATTATTCTGACTGCACTAGGTCCTCCGTGGAGATTGGTGCTCGCACATTA
The DNA here is from genome assembly GCF_901001135.1 of Rhinatrema bivittatum. Lineage (NCBI taxonomy): Eukaryota > Metazoa > Chordata > Amphibia > Gymnophiona > Rhinatrematidae > Rhinatrema > Rhinatrema bivittatum. The sequence continues at coordinate 10,866,742 of NC_042628.1, forward strand.
ACAGTTTCAGCAGCAAATAAACCAAGGATCCTTCTGTCCTAAAAGAACGTCCCTCAATGTGTTCGTAACGCATCTGAAAGCTAAGAGTTTGCTGAATGCCTCCCTCGATTATATACAGAATGTATCCCTTGATAAGAGAGATGTGCTAGATAAACTTTTCACACTGCACAGTAACTGGCCTGGTTTTCATTTAATAAAGAATAATTTGGTCTCTCAATCGGCACTGTGCATCAAACCTCTTTTATGGTAGAATCCTAACATTCATGGCCACTGGGTCTGAAATATCTTCACTTCCTCCTGCACCCATCTGAAATGGTTTACAGCAGCAAGCCTTAGACTGTTACATCACTTGGCCTGTTTCTTAGCATGTTCAATCTTACCTTAGTCTTCCTCTTTTCCTGTCTGTCATATTTTCCTCAAAAATAGGGCTTAATTTGCTAAAGGCAACAAATAGAAATGTATCTATTTGTTGACTTTAGCAAATAAAAACCAATCACCTCTTTTGTTTAAAACAAAATCAGCCTTAAGGTCTCACCTATCTTGGAATTGCAATATATTATCAGTGTCCTTAAAATACGCAAGACCCTCAGCCCTTTCCTGATAGGCAGAGGCACTGTGATGTTATCACTAACATCTAGAATTGGCCACAGGAAGCACACCTGTCATGTCAGCAGGTCAAACTAACCCCTAGATTCATCAAAATGCTACAAATTTTACATGAATAACACCTGCGATAAGGAAAAGGGGCGTGGCTAGGGTAATTTTTTTATAGTTACCGCACTGTGCACTGTTTTATAGAATGCATCAAGCTAGGGCAAGAGAACGCTGTAGAAATCTCATCTTTCTGTACCTTTCCTCATTCCAAATCACGTCAAATCTTCACTGATGTGTACCGTGCTGTTCATATGTCTGCCTGTGCATGTAAAACTGGCCCCAAAACCCTACACCACCACCAAAACCTCACCTCGAGTTACCTGTTGGCCCTCCGATAGTGGTATAAATAGTTGACTACTATGTGTGCCACCCTAGAGGCTCGCTGTCTCTCTCTTTCTCTCTCTACTCCACTCCCCTCTCCTGCCTGAAACAGAATTTGCGAAAAATCCCAATTTTGGGCAAAACACACAGCTATTGCAGGTCATGATGCTAGGAAAAAAGGTGGAGTCATTTTCAGCCTTATTGCCCACAGCATTACCACATCCCAATTTCATTAACTCTGCCCAAATTCCTCCCAAAATCCACCCATCTGAAGAAAATTTGCATACGCAGCGCATGCTGCGGATAACGCATGCTTTATAGCATTATCGCAGGCGTTAGGGCCCTAACACGGTTTGATGAATGACCCTGTAAGGGCTAAAGTAGAAAAACGTTTGCCCACACTACACTGACCTCGCTCATTCAAACAGGCTCCAAACTATTTACGTGGCCCAACTCCAGAGGAATCAAAGGGATGCAAAGAATAGAAATCTCTTTCTTGCTGATAAATTATTATAATAAGGAGGATAAAGAAAATGCTACGTTTGAAGTGGGGAAGACTCGCACGCATGCAAATACTTTAAAATCAAAATATCTCCTCCCTTTTTGCACTCTGCCTTCTCCTCATTGTCTTAGCAGCAGCACTGCTCATCAAGAAAACGACATGTCTGCTTTTTCCTACTCTGAAGCTTCAGCCTCACCGCTCCTTCGTAGCTAGAACGGGCCCAAAAAAAAAAAAGCAAACATGCACAGAAAAGGCAGAAGGATGCTCAGCTATGTAAGGTAACACAGCCATCCTCAGCTGAAACCCATAGCATCACAGGACCGCTTCAATGCGAAGACAAAACTCTGACTAAAAGTTGTTTACATTTTTTATCTGTAAAATCCGACATTTTGTATACTTGTTTTGCTTGTGGTGTTCAGAATCACTGTGTTTGGCAGAAAAGATATGAGTGGTGAACTGTTAAGGGCAGGACTGTCTGCACTCGCTTGTATGAAATAGTGCTATTCAGTACTAGAGGTAGTCAGAGTGAATGATTTACAATTTATATAGCATTAGTATAGGACTACAGTATTGTCATGGGGGATCCATTGATGTGTGCTGTCTGATGGAAAAGACAAAACAATGCACATATGAGAGAGCTTTGCATGCATGTAGCAGAGGGCGTAAAATCCTGAATAAGAAGCAGTTACCTGTCCACAATAAGACATTGCTGCCTATCTCATTACCTTTTAATTTCCTTTGTACTCTCTTTTGATGGACTTCACCAAATGCCTTCTGAAAATCCAGATTCACTTTATCAGCTGACTCACCCTAATCAACATGCTTATTTTGTTTTACACATCCAAATAATTCTAACCGATTAGTAAAGCAGGACTTTCCTTTGCTAAATCCATGCTGGTTCTTTCCCTTAAACCATCTTTATTGATATGTTCCATAATTCTGTTTCAACAATAGCTGCCACCATTTTACCCAGCACAGTAAAACAGGAAAGTTAGATGAGAATAAGAATGTCTACAAACCATCAGATAGACCCTGAAACATTTTACAAGAATGTAAGAATGGCAATGTTGCGTCAGACCAAGGTCCCTCCTGACTCCGCCAGTAGCCGATCCAGGTTGCAAATATCTGGCAGATCCTATAAAGTAGGTTTATTTTATGTTACTCGTTCCCAGGGATAGCAATAGCTTTCTTTAGTATACCTGGCTAATGTGTTGTTAACTTTTCCTTCATGAATTTTGCTAATACTAATGCATTAAATATTATTACCAGGTATGCTGCTTTATAATGAGATCTCTGCATGGATATATATTGAGCCTGGGTTCTGCTTGCTCCTCTCTCGTTCCTTCTTTAGCATCCTGTGATTGCATTAATCCAGTTACACACTCCCTAAATGGCTATCAGGGATGTAGGAAACGTAGGCCAGTAGAAAATGCTTACCTTCACCTGGCAGAGATTTGCTGAAGGTATAACGCCAAGACTCACAGGGATAGATGTCGATAAGCGTAAGCCCAAGAACACAAACAGCATCCAATGGCTTATTCCTCTTGAGGAAGTTCAAAATCCCATCTGCCAATGGAAGACAATGGAGACAGTATGTCAAGCAGCCTCAAGGATGGCCAAGCCAAGTCCCTCACTTGCCACAAATGTGTCTGTGTTTCAAAATAACCTAAACAGTCAAAAAACTTTATTTTTATTTACAAACACAGAATATGATGGCAGATATTAATAACAAGGCCCATATGAATTGCCCATATTTTTCTTCCTAATCCAATAGTGCAAACCCTATTTTATGTATGGAAGTGTCACATAATTGATGGCTGTAGTTCAGTGGTCTTGACTCAACCTATTATAGGAATAGGTTGTTATAACGGGTTGCCTAAATTTAGATAAGCAAGGAAAGAAATCCTCACATTCTGATTGAAGTGTGCCTCGGTCCACCTGAACAAGATCTTACGCCGGTTCCATCTTTAATATCTGAGAGTCTGGATATTAAAGTTATTTGGGGTTTTGACAGATATTCATTTTGATCTGTTAAACCAAGCAGAATACATACAAATTATGTTAGAAATGTCCTTAAACCATCACTGATAAAGTTAGATGTAAAACTTTGATAAGGCAGGCAAAAAGAGAATTTGAATAGAGGCTGGCCTTAGAGGCAAAAACTCATAATAAAACCTTTTTAAAATATAACTGAAGCAGAAAGCCTGTAAGGGGGTCAGTTGGATAGTTAGATTATCGAAGGTTTAAAGGGTCACTTAGAGAAGGCCATAGCAGAAAGACTAAATTAATTTTTTGCTTCAGTGTTTACTGAAGAGGATTGTGGGGAGATAAACAGTATTTAATGGGGATGGTTTGGAAGAACTAAAATAAATTATAGTTAGCCTATATAATAAGGCAGCTTGATAAACTAAAGAATATCAAATCACCCCAGAGTTATTAAAGTACTCAAAAATGAAATTGCAGATCTATTGTTTGTTGATCTAACACTATTGTAACCCATTTTAATTGTATTGTAATCCGCTTTGAGACCCTTCATGGTAAAAAGTGGAATATCAAATAGATAAATGTTACTAGTAATTTGTAACTTATCATTAAAATCATCTGTTTGGCCACCTTCCAGTCTTCAGGCACAATGTGATGCCAATTTTTAAAAAGGGCTCCAGGGTGATCCGGGAAACTATAGACCGTTAAGCTTGAAAAATCGTGGAAGCTATTCTAAAGAACAAAATTCAAAATTATATAGATAGACACAGTTTAATGGGACACAGCCAGCATGGATTTACCCAAGGCAAGTCTTGCCTCACAAATCTGCTACTTTTTTTTTTTTTTTAAGGGGTTAATAAACGTGGATAAAGGTGAACTGACATTGTGTATTTGGATTTTCAAAAGGCATTAGAAGCCTCGCATGAGGGACCTTGGCAAAGAAAACGAAAAGGTCATGGAATAGAAGGTGATGTTCTCTCGTGGATTGCAAGTTGGTTAAAAGACAGGAAACAGAGTGGGATTAAATGGTCAGTTTCCTCAGTGGAAAAAGGTAAACAGTGGAGTGCCTCAGGGATCTGTAATTGGACCAGTGCTTTTCAATATATTTATAAATGATCTGGAAAAGAGTATGCAAGTGAATTGATCAAATTTGTAGATGACACAAAATTATTCCAAGTTGTTAAATCACAAGTGGATTGTGAGAAATTGCAGGAGGACCTTGTAGAAATGGGAGACCGGGCAGATGAAATGTAATAAGTGCAAAGTGATGCACGTAGGGAAAAATAACCCATGCTATAGTTACATGATAATAGATTCCATATTAGGAGTTACCCAGATCCTTTTTCTGTGTGGTATCATCGTGGACTAGGGTTGCCAACTGGCTCCAGATTTTCAGGACAGGTTCATTCAGTCCTGATTTTACCCCATTGCATGCTGGGACTTATTCTGATTTCCCTATTGCATTCCCTAAGAAAAGTAAGACTATAAGAACCCACATGCAGAAGAATAAAACCAGGAGTGGATCTACCTGTCCTGAAAATCTGGAGCCAGTTGGCAATTCTATTCTGGACAAAACTTTGAAATCCTTGGTTCAGTGTGCAGTTACGGTAAAAAAAGCAAAAAGAGTGTTAGGAATTAATAGGAAGGGAATGGTGAATAAAATGGAGACTGTCATAACACCTCTGTATTGCTCCATGATGAGACCGCACCTAGAGTACATTGTGCAGTTCTGGACACTACATCTCAAAAAAGATACAGCTGAACTGAAAAAGATACAGAGAAGTGCGACTAAAACGATAAAGGGGATGGAATGACTCCCCTATGAGTAAAGGCTACAGAGGTTAGGGCTGTTCAGTTTGGAGACGAGATGGTTGAAGAGGGATAAGAGAGAGGTCTTATAAAATCGTGAGTGGAATAGAGTGGGTAAATGTGACTCTGTTATTTACTCTTTCAAAAACTAAGGGACACTCCATGAAGTTAGCAAGTAGCACATTTAAAACCAATCAGAGAAAGTTCTCTCTCGTACAATTAAGTTCTGGAATTCATTGCTGGAGAATGTGATAAAGGCAGTTAGCACAGCTGAGTTTAAAAAAGGTTCCTGGAGAAGAAGTCCATAAACTGCTGTAAACCAGATAGACTTGGGGAAAACATTACTTATCCTTGGGCTTCAGTAGATAGATCTCATGCTGCTATTTGGAATCCTACCAAGATACTGGGCTTGATAGACCCTCAGTCTGACCTAGTGTGGCAATTCTTATGTTCTTATGTAACTATCCTAAAGGAGATAACGTCCTAAAGTAAAACTGCAGAAGTTACAAATTTATATTGCTCAATGTTTTTGTTTATAAGTTATTTCAGAGGGGTTTTTTTTGTTTTAATTGTACTGATCATTATGTTATGGTTCTATTGATTTGATGTCTCTCAACTGGTTTTAGTTTTTTAGCTTGTTAATTAGTATTTTTGTGCTTTTATGTTTATTGTATGCTTTGTATTTTTAGGTGGGTGTCCCCCACTCTAGGTGTTTGTTTACAGAAAAGCAGACTACAAATTTCAATAAGTCCTGAGCTGAACTTTTTTTTTTTTTTAACAGAAACAGAAATTGTTGTGAGATGTAGAAAGTAGATCAATTTATTACCTTTTTGAATATGAAATCTGAGTACAATTATAGTTGCAGCAATGAGCATAAGGCTATTTGCAGCTTTACAATTTTAGCGTAAAACAATTAAAATAGTAGCAACTTAGACACTTCAATTTGGCATTGAAAAGGTGCTTAACAGGCTGATGCAGTAATGTGTGCATTAAGAACCTGTGCAATCTGTGCATTAACAAAGTGTTAATGCACAGATTACAAGTTGTTTGGTGTTTTGGTTTTTTATGTTTGTTTGTTTTTAACTCCCTCCTGCAGTAAGCTAAAGTTATGTTAATGCATTGGGAGGTAAAAAGCACACTGAAAGGAAAATGTGCATTCAACACAAGCCCAATGTATATTTTAATCTGGGAAGGGAGAGGCGTTTTGGCTGACAGCAGAGAGTACTTATCCAGCTATCAAGAAGACTGCTCACCCCGTAAAAAAAAGTTGCTAGCAGTAATTTTGAATGCTTGGTTTTGATTGTAAATATTACTACCCTGTAAGGCTTGGAGGTAAGCTACATCGAGCAGCAGTTCTTAGCCTAAACAGGAAACATGGGGCTAACCTGCACGAAGTGGCAGTTACTATCCTTAGAACCTTGTTGGGCAGACTGGACAGGCCAGTTTGGTCTTTTTCTGCTGTCATTACTATGTTGCTATGCAATCTATCCCAGTCACTGCATCTGTGGCTACGCACCAGGCTGCCCCCAGAACCCTGCAATTCTAGGCCTCAGTCCAGCTACTGGGTATTGCCATTGCACAATGACTGATGACCCCCCAAGGACTGGGAATGCTATCTTCACTGCATCCTCTGCCCTGGAAGACCTGAACCAGAACTCAGATTCAGACACAGACTACCACTGAGCCACCAACGTGGCTGAAAAAATGTCTTTCTGAAAGCAGACTTATACTCCCAGGGGCCTGATATTGCCCTCTATGCTCACAACCTGTCCTCTGAAGCCATATTAGGGGAGTGGTTGTTCTGGGGAATTGGTTATCAGTGTGAGTTAGTCTGTGTGGCTCAGGCAGCTTTTTCCTACCCTTGTCCATGTCTGTTTCTCACCTGTATGGAGCTGCATCCTATTGGACTGCTGATTTTGTCGGAAGCTGCAATTGATGGAAGAAATGGGAATGGAAGGCAGACAGTTCACCTGAAGTCCCAGGAAGAAAGACTCAAGCCAGCTCCTCAGGCAGTCTAGCAGCGATATCACAGCAGGCTCTTCACTTAGATCTGAGAGCAGAAGAGCATTATTATTGGAGGGTAGAGTCAGAAAAACTCAAACCTACAATGGAGACATTACTTACCTGATAATTTTGTTTTCCTTAGTGTAGACAGATGGACTCGGGACCAATGGGTTTATACTCCCCTGCCAGCAGATGGAGACAGTCAGGTTTCAAAGCTGACGTCACCCTACATTCACCCCTGCAGTGACCTCAGCCCTTCAGTATTTTCTTCAAAAGCCACTGTGGACGTACTATCGAAAAAAATTAATTAAAAATTGATTAAAAACTGATAACCGCATCTGTACTCAACCAAACATAAACACTGAACCCCAGTAAGATTACAGATGCCCTGATCTAGGGACCGGATGACGGCTTATCCATAATCTCCTGGAATCAATATCCACTCCACAGGGGGGAAACCTTGGCACCGTTCTTGGGGCAGCCGTGGGCGGGATGCTGAGTCCCTCTGTCTACACAAAGGAAAACTAAATTATCAGGGAAGTAATTTCTCCATTTCCTAGCAGTCTAGTTTCCGCCCATGAGACTCCCTGAGCCCTAGTGGAATGAGCTTTAACCTGAAGGGATAATGACTTTCCTGCCTCTAAAGGACTGAGATCTCCCAAAGGATTGAGATCTCTGAAATGTTGAGCTTATGTACAGGAGAAAGCATTGGGAGAACCTGGATTGCCCTGCTTTCTCTTATCTTCGCGTAGCCGGAGTACTGGAGATTCACCCCATTTACCGGGCAGCTTTTCCAATTCACTTCCGAAGTGATCCTTTAAAGGGCATCTTTGTGAGAGTTGCCTTGGAGGTTGCGTCTGCTGACCAATTCCGCAGCCATAGCTGTCTTCTGGCCACCACCAGCGAGGCTACTCCTCTGGCTGAGGTACAGGTGCTAAATTTCCCTCTCCCAAGGTTACTCAGATCCTGGGTACTTCGGGTTAAGGCTGTGGCCGACTCATCCTCTGAATGGGAGGAGCCGGGCTTAGCAAAGTCCAGGGAGGCCAACTCTCCCAGGGCTTCCTCACAGTGCTGACATAAGCAAGAATCCAGGTCAGACTGTGCAGCCCTAATATGACAGCGCAGAGAGAAAGGCGCTTATGTTTCTTTGCTGCTGGAGCCACTGGCGACGGTAACTGCGTGCTCAGACGGCTCATGCTTAAAATTTTATGCGCACAGATTTCGGGCGCTTATGCGGGCTGTGGCGAGGCACAGCCCGTGCGCCCAGCTTTACTTGTATTCTGCTCTTAATCAGTTGTACGCGTATGTACATGTGCGATGTTATGCGCAAAGCACGTGCGCAGATCTGACACGCACTGTGTGTACCAAAACTCTATGGTGAGCAATACGGGCACAAACGCAGGTAAGATTGCGCCACCGTGGCCTACCACGCGGTGTGCCGAACAAGCCTAAAGCGGGGTCTAGCCCACCAGGGAGGCCGCTCAACCTGCTCGGAAGCCCACGGGATCGGGAAGCCAACGGGATCGGGAACAACGTCAGTGCGGCGCACTGAGCAAGGAGACCGGAGGAAGTCTGAATAGGGAGGAAATCTTCTCTCTTTTTTTTTTAATAACTTACCTGGGCTCAGCGCTTACCAGCTGAGTACAGAGATGGTCTCTGGCTGCGGGGGGAGAGGGCTTTGGCTGTCACTGTTGCGGTCGGCTTCCTGCACCTGCTGCCTTTCAGCTGCAAAGTACACGCCAGGAACCGGCTACTGGACCTCTGAGAGATCTCGGAAATCACCTCAGGAATCCTCAACTGAGGGAGGGACCTTTAGGTATCACCGCAGGAGAGTGGGGCTCAATCTTTCTCCAGTTTAAAAGCAGAATTTCTTCTTCCAAAAGGTACAGCGATCCCCATAGGGAAAGCACGTCCGCATCTGCTAGGAGACGGAGAAATACTGAAGGGCTGAGGTCACTGCAGGGGTGCATGTAGGGTGACGCCAGCTTTGAAACCTGACTCCGTCTCCATCTGCTGGCAGGGGAGCATAAACCCATGGGTTCCCGAGTCCATCTGGCTACACGCAAGGAAATACCAATTTACTTTACTAAGAGCATCATTAAAATTGCAACTTGAACAATGGACAATGGGCAGCCCTAGTCTAGTAAGTTACCATAGTAACCTTTCAGAGCTAAGCTTCAAACTGCAAGTGTAAGACTAAAGAGACATTCTGCTCATTCATCAACACGTTGCTATAGACTAAAAGCTGAAAAAGTGTTCCGTGCGACACCCGCCAGCAGCAGCAGCAGCAGCGAAATCCATCATAAACCAGCAACAAGAAAAACAACCTTGGTGTGTAATTCCCAGGGCCAGATTCCTTCCTGTGAAGGTCTGTTTGAGGGTAGCAGAAAACCGTTCCCTACTAAATGAGATTCATCAGATTTTAGGAGACAGCACATCTTATCCAGTGTGCGGCCCCTAAATGTTTGCTGTCCTAGGCACAAACATAACAGGGGCCTATAGACAAATCCAGAGCCGGGACCTCCGTGATGAGGCAGCATTGCACAATCCTCTCTGACAATCCAAAACCCCAGCCTTCCTCTCTAATATACCAATGCCAGACACCGCTCCTTAGAGCTGAAGTCGGCAGCAAAATGAAAACTTCCAGAAGGCGGCATGCACTGTTTTTTTTATTGGGTTCTTGACTACACCCTCTCTTTTCATTGTTTCACCTCTGTTCATGGAAAACTGCGTGGAGGTTCAGGCAACGCTGGAGCCTGTTTCCCGAGCTAGAGGAGCCATGCCCTTGTGCGCACATAAGTACTTAATGCTGTAACATTTGATTTCTTCATGCATTGGTTATTGGTATACAAACTTTCAACATGCGGCGTGCTGAAGCAAAGGAGGGAAGGACATACAAGCGGCCGGCAAAGAGCAGTAATTACTCTTTGCTGGAGTTACCTATGGGCTGCAGATAAATATTCTTCCGATAGCGCTTCTGCTTTTTCATTGGCAGCGAACGATAGAAGGTTTCGAAGTCTTCAGGGGCGTCCGGGTGACTGATAACCCAATCCGAGGCCGTCCTAATCAAGAGAGTGCAGAACAGCGTCCTGCGCGGGTTGTAGGCCTCGGAGAGGAAAAGCCTCTCTGAGCTGGAGAAAGTTTGGAGGTAAAGCTCCTGCAGCACTGGGTCGGTGGAGATGAGTGCATCCTTCAAAGCTCGAGGGCCAAAACTGAACTCTTGAGCATGTCTGCACTGCAACATCATAGCCTGTGCCAGAAATCACCACCGCGTTGCCTGAAATAATAATTAAAAAAAAAAAAAATGCTTATTACTATTACTCAGCTACACTTGGGAGAAAGTGCACAGACTCAGCGCTAGCTGATGTCACATCCCAGTTTTCTTGGCTTATTTAAGTACTGTATTAGCCAGATGCCTTCCCCACTTTCTGAATGTAGGAGAAAACTAGTAACATCAGTAACGACCTGATCGAGAGCTAATTTCAAGCTGCATCAAGATTTCTTCTTGGATTTTTCCTTCTCCTCCCTTTTTGACTTCCTATCTGTCCTTCACATGCATATATACTGTGCATGGGATAACAGGAACCAGCATGTGTTTTCCAATAATTAGCCTACAAAATGTCAGCTTGCCTCCCATCCCCACCCCCTTCGAGGGTCCAGTCCAATTGGTACCTACTCTAGTCCTGTTCGCTACCCTTGGTGATCGGGAGAGGGCCACAGCTAAAGGAGCCGCTGGCCTTCATTTGCGGTCACCAGTCCATTTCTTTTCATAATGGACTGGTGACCGCAAAGGAAGGGCCAGCGGCTTCTTTATTAAAATGTTTCATAAAATGCACCGTAGTTACAACATAAAACTTTTACTGGCAGCTTTTCTCTCAGTCATTGCAATAAATGACCATACCATGCTAATAACTGCCTAGGATAAACCTATGTTTATGTATCTTATAGTTTTTGTTGATTTATATATTTATCTCTCTCTAATCGTTTCTTAGTTTAAACTCTGTACTGTCTTCCATTGCCCAGGTTTTATGCTCCCTGTTTAATGTAACTTTACTTTCTACCTTGATGTTAATTGGTTTCCCCTCAGTTACATTGTAAACCGGTACGATAAGACCTAGTCTTGAGCATCGGTATAGTAAAAGAAACTAAATAAAATAAATAAAATAAATAAATGTTCCGGACATAGAGGCAGAGACCATGAGCCCCTTCTGAGCCCAGTACAAGTTTGCTCTTCAGTCCATTAGTGTGGAGCCTTCCTCTTGTGGGGTGGGTGTGTGTGTGTGAGCAAGACGGATTTTAAAAGCAGCTAATTATGGGATGTATGCGCGTGCGGGAGCTAAAAGAAAGGGGTGCAAAAGGAGGAGAGCCACCAGTTATGCGTATTTTAAAACCAGAGGCTGCAGTGCATGATGGCTTGTTAGCCACACGTATTTACTGCTGCTGCTGTTCCAGAGTTAAGCCTGCAGAAATCAGATTTTAGGCCTAACACGACAGGGTAATGGAACGGGACAACTGGAGGGAGTACTGGATGAAGAACCAGAGGGGGTCTGGATGACCTTGAGACTGACTGGGCAAACTGGTGGCCTAATTGGAAAAACTGGGAATGTCCCTTGCACAAGCATGTTTCCAAATCTGCTGACATACGTGTGTTAAAGCCGGCAATGACCTACAGGAGCTACGCAAAGTAGGTTTGCTTGAGTATCCACTTAAAATTAGAAGCATACTTAGGCACAATAGGGCTATATTAAATCATGTGTGTGCAATGACTTAAAATGCCAGTGTATGTCTGCTCGCGTGCCCATATGCGTGTGCATGGGCACCCACATGCTCATTTTAAAATTAGCCTGATAGTGTGTGTGTGTAATTACTGCTACATTATTGGACCAGGCTAAAAAAGATATAGGGCCTGATATTCAGCACTTTGCAGGTTAAATTTGGACTTAGCTGGCTAAGGGGTGCCATGTGAATATCTGGGTGCAGTCAGCGGCTGCCTCTTAGCCACCTACCTGTTTCTCTGGCTTAAAAGTTAGCTGACTCAGTGAGGGGGGAGGCAGAGGGTTCCGGGGCAGAGCCATTTGTGTGGCTAACTTTAGGGGTCATTTTCTATCCCTATCGCACGCGAAAAGGGACTTTTCGTGTGCGGTACCTAAATAGGAGCGGCATTGGGACTGGAAGAGGAGGAGTTGGGGTAGACGCTGCGGAAACTTCGCTGGCGGCGATAAGGTAAGACCCTTTATCTCCGCCAGTAGCGCACCCAACAGCGCCACCTTTCACGGTGGCGCTATTGGGTGCGAAAGCCGGCAGCGATAACACCGCGATGGCACGATCGCTGCCGGCTTTCGCAGGCCCGCCCCCCACTTCACCCCCCATCCCCCGTTACCGCGGGCTTCAATAACGTTTGCGACATTAGAAAAATCCAGCCCTTAGTTAGATAACTGCCGATATTCAGTGCTGTCTAGCACTGTTAGCTGAATAAGTGCAGAGGGACTGCTATTCGGCTGTACAAAAACCTAGATGGATAAACTTAACCGGCCCTCAGATAGCTGAATAAATGTATCTGACTAACTTGTGCAGCTGGACAGCGGCTGATCCCCTGTCTCCCATCTAGAAAGCTGTGCCAGCATAGTTATGTACCACACTGACAAAATGCCTTTCAGCAATTCACAATGAATAACTTTTCCCAACAAGCGTATTCTTAGAATGTTTAAATTAACAAATAAAAACGTGGAAGCAGTTAATTCCATTATAATGGTGTCGATGTAATGAGGTGCGTACGGAGGAAGAGCACGGTTTAACCTGCAGTTATATGCACCTGTTTTGTTCACAGACTTTACTGCTGATGCAGCACAGTGTTTTGGGCACAAAGTATACATATACGGGTTTGCATCCTTTCATGAAAGTCCCATGCTGACAATGTCATTCACTGTTACCCTCCAACGTAGACTTAACTCCTAGCCAGAGGTGGAATAAAGTTTCCAGGGCTAATGTTAGTCCGGGTGCAGATGCAGCAGCTCTTGTGGTGGCACCTATAATTGTAATCTTGTGCACATAACATGTATTTACACACAGAAACCCTGCTCTGGGTGCACAAAACATTTTCTGTGCATAAAAGTGTGGGGCTTTTTTGGGTGCATAAATCCTGAGTCCTTTTTTTTCCATTGCCAAAGGCTGAGTGCTTTTTAAGTCCCAATGCCCTGGTCTACCATTTGCTTTCGGCAGTGGGAGTTAGGTTTTAGCGGGGTTGGTTAAAGGATTGTGCGTTGACTTTCAGCAGAGCTCTATTTACAGCAAGCACTCATGAAAGTCTGGGGTCGGCCTCGGAAAAGGAGTGCAACTGGTGCTGAGGATTGTTTGGTTTTTCTCCTTCCAGTGAGCTAGGTTCAACCTTTCCAATGTTTTCCTAAAGAGAGATAAGATCATAAAATAACTAGAAAATTATGAACTGTGCCCATCTGAAAATTATGAGCCAACCTCGGTGTAGCTTGCCTCTGCTACAGCATGGGTTTTTTGTTTTTTCTTTGTTTTGGTTTGCAGCTGGAGCCCTACACAGATATTTTCCATTTTGCAAATGGGTGTTCTGACCCAGAGGACTAATAAAGCAATGTAATCTTCTCAGGCTGTGGTTCCAATGCTGGAATTTGCTATCCCACCCTTGTGGTGTGATAATCAGACAGCTGCAAGCCATTGTTTTCATTCTCCCTGTGGTGCTCCACTCCTTATTTTCCAGAATCCTCTGGAGCAGAGGTGCCTAACTCTGATCCCGGAGAGGAACCAACAGGCCTGCTTTTCGGGATGTCCACAATAAATAGGTATGAGGTAGATAGATAGATTGATTGATTTGAATGCAATGGAGGCCGTGCATGCAAATCTATCTCATGCATAGTCATGAAGCTCCTGAAAAGCAGACAGGTTATGGCTCTGGGGGACCGGAGTTGGCCACTGCTGCTCTAGGGAACTAAGAAGCAGTACTCAGACTGGACGAGGACCAGAATCTGTCTCCCCACCTCCCTGCAGGGTAAATATGTCCTGCCCTGGTGCTCGCGCGTAAACTCTTTCCACGCCCCTGCAGCCCTGGGTAACCTGTGGCACTGCTGCCTGCAGGGGGGTGGGCACCTGTGGCACTGCTGCCTGCAGGAGGGTGGGCACCTGTGGCACTGCTGCCTGCAGGGGGGTGGGCACCTGTGGCACTGCTGCCTGCAGGAGGGTGGGCACCTGTGGCACTGCTGCCTGCAGGAGGGTGGGCACCTGTGGCACTGCTGCCTGCAGGGGGGTGGGCACCTCGCAGGGGCACCGGTGGGCATTACAGTTTTACAGAAGCCGCTGAGGGGGGGGGGAATCGCTTGTACTTTACCTGCACGCAGGTCCTGCTCAGAAAGTTGGCCCCTTGCTTCCACGCTGCCTGCCCCCGGACGGATCCGCCGCACGTCGGAGCCGGCCCCGAGCTCGATCAACGCTAGCCCGGTTTGCTCTCCGGCGCCGCTGCCTGCTGCCCGGGCTCTGGGCTGGAAGAGCGCTTTTCCCCACCAGGGAAAGGAGATGGGGAGGGGGGAGAGAGGGCTCCGCCTGACGTCAGCGCCGCGGGTGGGAGGGAGGGCAGCAGGAAACGTGCAGGGAAACCCAAGTGAGCTAAGAAAGCCAGAGATGTCAAAAAACAAGGATCTCATCCTCGCTAGAAACAGAAACGCTTTAAGGATTAACGAGCAAAGGCCCCTGCAGATCCCCCTGAATCAATGTGCGAACGATTCATGATGCAGGAGAAAAGAGAAGTGAGTAGTTACGGTCTCAGGCAGGCGCAAGGTCGGGATCTGCCTGGTGATCACTGCAAGGTCAGCGAAGGGCATCGGTGTTTACTCAAGAGGATGCTGTGGAGATCCCCATGCCTGAAACTGTATTCAGTGCTAAGGATTCAGAAAAACTGAAACAAATCAGGGAGAAACTGGAAGATGTAATCGGGCAGATTAACCAACTAGAGTAGCAAATCGCCCAGACCAGATGGTACCCACGCCAGAGTTCTGAAGGAACTAAAAATGACATTGCAGTAATTTGTAACCTATCAATAAAAATCCATTGTAGGCAAAGATTGGAGAGTGGCCAATGTAACCTCTTTTCTTTAAAAAAGGGCTCCAGGGGTGATACAGGGAACTGCACACCAGTGAGTCTGACTTCAGTGCTTGGAAAAATCATGGAAACTATTTTAAAAAAGAAAATCACAGAACATATAGAAAGACTTGCTTTAATGGGACACTGCGAGCATGGATTTACACAAGGGAAATCTTGCCTCACCATTCTGCTTCACTTTTTTGAAGGGATTAATAAAAATGTGGATAATGGTGAATTGGTAAATGTAGTATATTTGGATTTTCAGATGGCTTTGACAAAATGCCCCATGAGAGACTCCTATGAAAATTAGAAACTCACAGGATAGGAGGCAATGTCCTATTCTGGATTGCAAAGTGGTTAAAAGATAGGAAACAGAGAGTAGGACTAAATGGTCAATTTTCTCAGTGGAGAAGGGTAAACAGTAGAGTGCCTCAGGGATCTGTACTGGGACCACTGCTTTTTTAAATTTTTATAAATGATCTGGAAAGGGGAGCAAAGAGTGACATGATCAGATTTGCAGACATCACAAACTTATTCCAAGTTAAATCACAGGCGGATTGTGAAAAATTACAGTCAGACCTTGCGAGACTGGAAGATTGGGCATCCAATGGCAGATGAAATTTCATTTGGGGGAAAGTAGCCTGCCCTGTATTTATTCATTGTTAGGCTTCATATTAGGAGTTTCCACCCAGGAAAGAGATCTGGACTTTATAGTGGACAATATTTTGAAACCCTCGGTTCAGAGTGCAGCAGTCATCAAAAAAGCAAACCATGGTAGGAGTTATTAAGCAAGGAATGGAGGAGAATGTCATAATAAGAACATAAGAAATTTCTATAATGGGTCAGACCAAGGGTCCATCAAGCCCAGCATCCTGTTTCCAACAGTGGCCAATCCAGGCCATAAGAACCTGGCAATTACCCTTCTATTATCAGAAAGAGTAAATAACCAATTCACATCTACCCGTTCTAGACCTCTCATGATTTTAAACACCTCTATCATATCCCCCCTCAGCCGTCTCTCTTCTAAGCTGAACAGCCCTAACCTCTTCAGCCTTTCCTCATAGGGGAGCTGTTCCATCCCCTTTATCATTTTGGTTGCCCTTCTCTGTACCTTCTCCATCGCAAATATATCTTTCTTATTTTACTTTCTCTCTTTTTTTTTAACATTTTATTCTTTAATTTTTTGGGGATCAAGCTGGGCCCCTCTAAAGCTTTGGGACCTGGACAAGTGCCCCAATGAATAAAATGATCCTGGGACCAGTGGCGTAGCCACGGGTGGGCCTGGGTGGGCAGGTGCCCACCCAACTTAGACCCAGGCCCACCCAACTGGCACCGGAACTGCAAGGCTGTCGCGGGATCCCATCCCCGCGACAGCGAACAAGAGAACCCACGCCTCGCGCGCCATCACGGCACACATGGGGAAGCGCTGCTGCGGCCGTATGGCCAACCGGTCTTCCTGTTCGGGGGGGGGGGGAGCGGAAGCGCGCGCGCAGCTTCCGCTTCCTCCCCCCCCAATGCAGGAAGATCAGCTGCCTCTCCTGCTGCCACCCGTTCTCCTGCTATCTTCGGGCCAAACGGCCGCCGAACTTCCTGTTTGGGGGAGCGGAAGCGCCGCGCACAGCTTCCGCTTTCTCCCCCAAAACAGGAAGATCAGCTGCCTCTCCTGCTGCCACCGGCCTCCTGCTATCTTCGGGCGTCGGGCCGTACTGCCCGCCGATCTTCCTGCTTGGGGCGGGGGAGGGAGGAAGCGGACGTTGTGCGCTGCGCTTCCGCTCCCCCCCCCCCGACAGGAAGTTCGGCGGGCAGTACGGCCCGACGCCCGAAGATAGCAGGAGGCCGGTGGCAGCAGGAGAGGCAGCTGATCTTCCTGCTCTGGGGGAGAAAGCGGAAGCTGTGCATGTGCTTGAATGTGTATGTGTGGATGAGAATGGGAGTGTGTGTGGGTGAAAACTGGAGCCTGGGTGTGTATGTGGGTGAGAATGGAAGCTTGAATATGTGGGTGAATGGGAGCTCGAATGTGTGTATGTGTGGTTGAGAATGGGAGCCTGGGTTTGTGGGTGGGTGAGAATGGGAGCTTGAATGTGTGTATATATGGGTGAGAATGAGAGCCTGGGTTTGTGTGGGTGGGTGAGAATGGAAGCTTGAATATGTGGATAAGAATGGGTGCTTGAATGTGTGTATGTGTGGGTGAGAATAGTACCTTAAATGTGTATATGTATGGATGAGAATGGGA
Organism: Rhinatrema bivittatum; assembly: GCF_901001135.1. NCBI lineage: Eukaryota > Metazoa > Chordata > Amphibia > Gymnophiona > Rhinatrematidae > Rhinatrema > Rhinatrema bivittatum. The sequence continues at coordinate 10,884,348 of NC_042628.1, forward strand.
GCTTGAATATGTGTGGGTGAGACTGGGAGCATGGGTTTGTGGGTGAGAATGGGAGTCTGGGTTTATGTGTGTGGGTGAGAATGGGTGCCTGGATGTGCGTCTGTGTGTGTATAAGAATATAAGCCTGGGGAGGGGTGAGAAAGTGAGAACTTGAATGTGAGCTTGTGGGGGGTGGGGGGGGGGGAGCATATGAGAGTGACAGCTTGAGTGTGTGAGAGGGAGTCTGTGAGAGAAAGCATGTGTGTGTGTGTGTGTGTGTGTGTGGAAGGGAAGAAGACAGTAATAGAAGAAAGACACTGAAAAGGAATTAGGAAATGAGCTATAAGGGAAAAAATGGGAAAAAGAGACCAGGACCAACTGATTAGAAAAATACAAAGATCAGACAACAAAGGTAAAAATATATATCTATATTTTGAGATGTTAGCAATTTAAATATAAGCAACACAACCGCTCTCTCAAAATTTATGGACAGGTAGGAGCCGTGTATAAAATCGTAATAATAAGAAGGCTAAAGTACCACAAATCACCGTGAATTATGTTTGTATCATTAAGTAAACCTCATACTTAGGCGTAGATGTGAATGCTATGCTGCATAATTTGGCATTATTTATCAGTAAAAAAACAACTAGTAGACCTGCATGCCTACAGCCCACCCATGTTAACCTTGTGCCCACCCAAAAAATCAATTCTGGCTACGCCACTGCCTGGGACTAACCATTGCTTATCACTGCGCTATAGCAGCGTGGGATCTATTTATGGTTTGGGATTTTGCCAGATACTTGTGATCTGGATTGGCCACTCTTGGAAACAGGGTTCTGGGCTTGATGGGCTCTCGTTCTGATCCAATATGGCAATTTTTATGTTCTTATATTGAGGAAAAAAAATAAAATAAATGCTTATTATGTTCTATTGTAAATAACATAAAAAAAACCTGGCTAGATGTACTTAAGACGAGTCGGAGGAGAATCTTTTCCCATGGCTTAGCCCAAAAGGATGGTGTAGTGAGGATGATCCTTCACATCGACACTGAAATGAGAAACGCCACCCTGCGTGGCCCGCTGCAACCTCTGCATCGCAGCAATTAACAAAGGGAATCACAGGAATTCGTTCTTGCCCTCTGACTCGCCTTCTTCACTGGTTGTGTCCGTGATGAGGTTTTTCCCCGCAGCTCCTGGTTCCTCTCCCCGGCTTCAGGGCCTGCTCTGTTTCTTATATGTAGGGGAGGTTTGACCAGGCAGCGTTTGCCCGGGGCTCAACAGCATTGCCAGGGTGGCGTCGGGCACAACGCATGAGATCTGAACAGGGGGGCTTCCCAAATCGTGGGTCGGAAACTCAAATGCGGTCACAAAACCTCCCGCTGCAGCCTCCGAGTGCCACCTGTATTGGTAGTGGAAGGTAGGGATGGGGGCCTTTGAGCCGCCTGCGGTGGCCCCACTCTGTCATCCAACTTTATGCACCGGGACTCAAGGAAAAATGTTTCTGCTGATCCTGGCCAGAGGGATGTTTGTAGAAGGGGCTGTTTGAAGGGAGGGGTCAGATGAAGGAGGGGCTTTAGGGTTGGGTATGCTGGAAGGGATTGTGCGTATGGGGAATACTGGGAAATGTAAGAGAAGAGCTTGAAGTGAGGGGATGTGAGAGAAGGATTGGAGGAGAGGCTGGTGGGTGAGAGAGAAATAATGGGGGATGGAATTATAAGAAAGGGGTTTGGGAGTACGAGGATCAGCTGGAGGAGGGGGATGTAAGAGGGCATCAGCTGGAGGGGAAGGAGACTGAGAGAAAGGATCACGTGGAGAGACTAGAGGTTGAGAGAGGGGGAGAAGAACCACACCCTGCTAACTTGTTTTGCTTGTCCTCTGGGGTCCTGTGAATTTTCAAGTGGGTCAGGATGGGACGTCCCTGTAATAGACTTTATGAGGCAATCTGGTCACGGCAGTGTTGGGTTATGGGAGTGTGATCGTCTGCTTGTATCTTATCCCAGAGTCCGCACTGCAGGAGGCTATTTAAACTCTTGACAAGATTGGCTTTCCTAAAATTAAAGAGATATCCAGTTCTTAGCAGAGGCACATTGCAGGCCATCTGGCCATCTCTCTTCTTGGCATCTTCTGGTGCCATCAGCTTGCCTCTCAGAGCACTTTATGTGATGGAAGTCAAAGAATATTTTGTCATAAGTGTAAATAAATGTGCTAAGGACTTGATGTACTAAGAGGTTTTTCTCATTCTGGCTCTTAGTTTTTAGTGCTTTTCAACCAGGGCTGAAAGCCTATTTAGTTATTTATTTTCTTAGATGTATTCATGGCTTCAATCCACAGCAGCTGAAAGTGATTTACAATTTTGTCGAAAAACATATAAAAGAAAACAATAAAATACAAGACAAGACATCTATCCTAACAATCTTTTGTTAATCATACATCAATATAACAAGCCCTAAAATATCTCAAAATTTTCCTGCTAAATGTACATCCTCTGACCCTAATCTGTATCTCACACTTCAGAATAATAATTCCTAAATAATCTGGTTTTGGCATTTTTCCTAAAAATCTAAGAATCTTTTTGAAATCGAATGGCCTTCAGAAGAGAATTCAACAATTTAGGGGCCACATCAGAAAAACTCTGCTGTGCAGTCTTAACTAGATGCACTTCTGAAGAAGCAGAAATCATTTACAGCTCTTTCTAGAGTGATCTCAAAGCTTTGCTTCACAAGTACTCAGGTCCTGCATCTGACAGGAACCAAAATCTTTAAAACCTCTAGCTTCAATAGGAAGCTAATGGAGGCACTTCAGCATTGGCGTCATTTGATCCCTTGCCTTTAAGCAACTTTTTCAGAGTCCTCTGGGGCAACCCACAAGGACTGAGTTACAGTAATCCCATCTGGTATCAATAAGATTTGGGCCACATGAACTAAATCTGCCTTAGACAGCAAAGATCTTAACTACCAAGCCATCCTCAAGACCCCAAAGGCTAACTTCAATATCACTGCAACCTGGGGGCCATGTCCAAATCTAACGTCATTCTCAGATCACGTACGATTGAGTGAACTGGCAAAGCGATATCCACCCAAACAACCTCCACATTAGGCTTCAGTTTATGGTTACTAAATCACAGAGCAACCTGAGTTGCATATTCGTTTAAAGACTTCAACTCTTTAGGATCTAGAACCTTAAAAGGGAATCAAACTTGTACATCATCCACAAACAGATAGTGGTTTGTACCCTTGAACTGAAAAATTGTAGTGATCCAACCCATCCCTCTGTCCATCTGTCTGGGTGCAGGAATACTAGTGACAATTAGAATTGCATTGAGTGAGGATATTAGTTACATTTATAGAAAATTAAGTCTACAATATATAAAAACTTCAATGTGCGAGCCAATGATACTGCCAATTGGTTCAAGCCAGTGACACCAGTGCTGTGCAGCCTGCCCCCATCAGCCTTTCCCTCTCTCTCTCTCCCCCACCACTACCACCACCCTCTCCCAGCATTCTCTCTTTCTCAGCCCCCTCACTCTGTCTCCACTCTCGTTCTTTCAAACTACCAACTCTGCTCACCAGTCTCTCTCTCCCTCAACACCCCACCCTGTCCCTCTACTCCAGGGGTGGACAATTCTGCTCCTCAAGCACCACCAACTGGTTGGGATTTCAGGATATCCCCAATGAATGACAGAGATTTGCATGCACATTGCCTCAATTGTATGGAGATGTCTCTCATGCATTTTCTCGAGGGATATCTTGAAAACCTGATCAGTTTGTGGCCCTCAAGGACCAAAGTTACCCTCCCCTGCTCTAGTCTCACTCTAGAAAAAGGCCATCCCAGTGGTAATTTTCTAAAGTGAAGGTACCGGATTGGGGCAGTGGCATCCATCTTCCACTTGGGAGACAAAGCAGATTTAAAAAGGTTCCAGGTGAGCAACAGAAGGTTTCAGATTAGTGACCTGCAATGACTTGGTAGAAAATCACCACTGGCCTTTCCTGCTTCTTTTCATCTTTGTGGATTGATTTGAATTTGTGTTGATTGATTCATGTTCCTCCAAAGCACTTTGATTACAAATGCTCAGGAAGCATGAATAGATAAACAGAATAAGTTTTGTATTTTAGTTACCTAAAATTATGCTTATTCTGGTCATTGGAAGGGGTTTTTGAGAGAAAAGCTTCCCTTGGGCTAAGTGCAATATGAGACTCAGTGTTCACGGCTGTTCCTTTATTTATTGAATTTGTTTAATAATTTTTATATACCGAATTTTTCATGCGAACATATCAAACTGGTTTACAGTAGGTAACAAATATTCATTTAAAAATATTTGCATTTCCAAAAGAGAAAAGGAAGTAAATACATAGTTTTATAATATAAATAAAATAAAGAATTAAGCAAAATAAAATAGTAAGCTAAATAATCATAAAATTTAAACAGATAGAGAGGAGTATAGTTAGAGGATAGATAATAAATTCAAAAATATATACATTACCTTGATATACATTCAGTAGTCCAAAATCGTTAAGTAAGTAGCTCTTGGTAGGCTTGTTTAAATAGCCATGTTTTTAATGCCCTTTTTAAATAATTTTGAGTCTGTTTTTATGACATCATTGCTTTTATGACATCATTGCTTCTTCTATTAGGGTTCCAGTAGTCTTGGACTATAAAGGATGGGAGAGGTCTGGTATCCTGGGAATGAGAGGCAGACGTCTCCAGTTACAGAGCTGGAGAAAGACGGACGCTCACTCAGTGCTGGAGCTTGTAACTCCTGAAGTCTTACCGGCTGTAAGTAAGAACTTTGAAATGTCAGGTTCCCAGCTCTGGATGTCTGTAAAGGTACTGTCCGATGCCCGTGAAGACTGTTAGTGGTATTATTGCTTTCCAATTGCCACTCTCTAGGTCAGTGATCTTCATTCTTTTTTCAGGTGGGGGGCCAGTGACATTGAAGTTGCACTGCCTATCACCACTAGTCTCTCTCTCAAGTCTTCTCCTAGCCTGTCCCACCACCGTGCATCTCTCTTTCAATCCACCCACCCTGTCAGCATCACTCTCTCTCTCTCTCTCTCTCAAATCCCCCACCGCCATGTACATTAGTGCTGCTCTTTCTCTCTAAAACCCCACTAGCCTGTCACCACCAATATCTTTCCCGCAGTGTCTCAGTGGCTGGCGGCGGGCAAGCAGCCCTCTTCCTGCACATCCAACGGAGCTGGAGCATGGCTGGTAGTCACAAAATCTTCCCTTCCTGTGTAGGAGCACAGGCCAACGACACTGCTTGTTAGATGTTGGCGGTTTTGCATGGGATTATATGGAGAAGCTGAAAAATGTTTACTGGGAGATGAGCCATGAAGCGGATCCTTCTAGGAGCTATATTAGAATTTTAAGAAACCCTTTTTATAATCAGTGTACCTCAGTGAGGGAATTTTGGTTCAAGAATGATATTTCTCCTCAAGAAAAAACTCTTTGTGGAATGATACCTGATCATGATCCCCAGTATCTCCTCCCAATCTCTTCTTTCATCTCACCATTCACCACAAACTTCAGTACTATGGTCCTTCAGAAATTTTGGATTCTTTCCTGACTCCTGAAGGCTACCTCGCTCTCTATTCAACATCCCAGTCTCCTCTCCATCCATGGTCAACATTCCCTCAAACACTAATAAATACCAAAAGACCACCTGCATGTTTTAACCATACTCTTACGTAAATTATCCTATTCAATTTAGTTTGTTTTTTTTTAACTATTGGTAATCTCAGCTACTTCCCTTTACACTTTCCAAATAAATCATTATTTGTTCCCTCCAGTCCAAATCTTCACCGACGTCCTGCTTTATACACCCTAGAAAATCATCCTGTAGTCTGCCCTTCTTTTGACTCACATGAATAACAGCATGAAGGCAATATTTTGCCTCTCAGAGGCACTATTCTTGTATGGAAGAGCAAGACATTCTGTGAGATATAGCACGCAGCCTGGGTCTGAAGTAGAAAGACAGGATTGAAGATAAAGATTATGGGGCAAATACAGACAGTTGAAAGCTGGAAAAGAGGCTGAAGAAAGTAGCCATTCAGGAAGGCCGAGTGAGTAAAAGAAGCACTAGCTAGAATTTGAGCAGAAATTGAATAATTGTAAATTGTCGCATGAAGAATGTATAATGAAGCTTTTGGAGCCTGCCTGGCTCTGAATTATGGACTACATTATCAGCTACATTACTATATGCATTATCCTCCTTATTGTTCTAGTGATGTCTGTAGACAGGCAAGGAAGCTGCACTGAGCATGTGCAGGTCATGACATGTCCTCGAACTAAGGGCAAGAAGTCAAAAACTGCCCGCTCACACTTCATTCTCCACCTCACTTCAATCGCATACTTTGTGCAACACTTATTTGTCCTGGTTCCATAGAATTCGGTGGTGAAAACCCCAACACTCAGACATTAAGGAAAAGAGTATTACAGGGCAAATGTTACAAAACTTGACATGTTACAGCCTCTACCAGTAAACATGTATGCAAACTCTATCACTGTAGTAAAGAGCAGTTGTGGCCATAAAGAAGAAACGACCTCTTCAAGTGACTAAACATACCTTTCTGTTATGCCTAGCGTGCATATAACTTCATTTTTCCAATGCAAGGGTGTCCTGACATTTCATCATCATCGTCATCATCATTATTATCAAGTGTTGTCTTTGATACAAAGATTGGCAATTCTATGTCCAACCTTCTTCGTGGCTTCACCCATATTTCCATATTCAATTGAACTGAATTTTAATTGGGTCACGCCTTTGTATGGGTAAAGCCATACTCAGCGTTTGTTATAAAATCACAATAGCATTAAATTCATATAAACATAAATACAGCAATAAATGATTAAATACAAAAATAAAACATCATAATATCACAAGTACAGAAAATTAAATCCCTGATAGAATGCATTCCATCCACCACTGTCACTAGGGAAAATAGAAAAGACTGTACAAGAAAGCTAAAATAAATTACCCACTCCCTACTCAATCAATGCATGAAATTACCCAAAGTAAAAAAAAATAATAATCCTACTCAATTTCTCTAAGCCCCCCACAACCACCCAGAAAGCCTACAGCAGAGACCTCCTTTAGGTTTGCTCCTTCAAGAGCGACCGGTCCCTATCTCCGGGATCGCTTAAGAGGCCCGAGTGGATGACATAAGTGGAGAGGAGGCAGGGACTGGGAGCAACAGGATCCTTACCGAGTCAGGTAAGGCTCTCACTAGCCTCCTTGGGGTCAGACTTGGTGGCAGCACCTTCTTCTCCTCTCCCCAAGAGGTCCATTTTTTTTTAACATCGTTGCCCCAGGCTACTCTCTGCTTTCATTCACTCCTTTGGCCTCTATCATGCATTCCATCACTAATCTGCCACCAGAATCTCCGAGAACATGACCAGCAAACCTCATTTTCCTTTTGATCAGGTTTCCTACCTCCCATCATCTCATGAACTCTTTCACTTCAGATCATGGCCTTCCAGTTAATCTTCGGAGTCCTTCTGTAACACCATTTCAAATGTCTGCATCTTCAAGATGATCATTCTTGCAAATCCATGTTTTGCTTGTGTTTCCTGCCACTGAGATGTATGCACTCTGTTATTTTCTTCTCTGTCTTTAAAGTTAAGTTTTGTTGAATTAAGAAAACTAGTAAAGTTTCTATGTTTTACAGATCGACAAAAGCAACAAGAGGAAAAGTAATGCTTGAAGTGGATTACAGACCCTGAAAGTAAATGATCTGTTAAAGAAACTCTTAGTGATTCAGCACGAGTGAAAAGAAGTAACTTTTATAGACTAACGCAGGAGTCCTCAAACTTTTCAAGGGAAAGGCCACATCAAACATTTCAAGTCATTCAGAGAGAAGGGGGGGATGGGATTCCACTCTCCCTCCCCCACATCCCCCTTGGAGTCTGAACTCACTGAGGAGGGGGAGGGATGATTTAGATGATTTGAATGCTGGGAAAGGGGGGAGGCAACTGGTGACTTGGCTCTTCGGCCATCTTGGATCCTGTAGGCTGAAAGAGTGTATGACTTTCTGGATAATGTGACTATAATTATTACGTAACTTGGACTTTGATAGCTTGAGGAGGCTTTATATCAAGGATAGGTCTACGCTCATAGGTATGTTTTATTATGTTGTTATAATTTAATTTGAATAGAAGACTGCTCTGTATTTAGGCAGGCTCACCATCTAGAGGCCTATGTTGTATTATACTGTTATGATTTTTTTTTAACTCTTTAGTTTTTATTGTATATGTATTTTAATTTGGTACTGAAAATGCAGTATTATTTTTATGTCTTGAACCTAGATATTCTGGGTAAATGCAGAATATAAATACCTATTTAGATTAGGTGAGAATAATAATATTTCTAGATTTCTGAGAAGCTGACAGCTTTCACACCCATAATAACCCTGACCCTGCCTTCCCGATGTAAGGGTGAGTGTGTGTGTGTGAGGGGGCGTGCATTATTCCCTTCATTTCCCTTTCCTCTCATTCTCTGCCTCTCCCTCTCTCCCCTTTCTCACCCTCTCATCCTCCTCCCCTCTCTCTCCCCCTTTATCCCCATTATCTTTCATCCCTTTCCCTCTCACCCCCACTCCCCTTCCTTCTCACACCCTCATTTCACTTCCTTCTTGCCCCCTTTCCTCACTCCCTTCATCTCCCTTCCCTCTCTCATTCCTCCTCAATCCCCCCCACCATCTCCCTTCCCTCTCTAACTCCCCCTACTCCTCCCCTCTCCCACCCTTTTATCTCCCCTCCCCTTTCCTCTCACTCTGCCTCCCTAGACTCCCACTCACCCTGTTTGATCTTCAGCTGCCAGGGCCTGTCCTCCCCGCCAGTGACTCAGTTCGGTGGTGCAGATCAGCCAGCTCCTCTTCTGCTGGCGGGCGATGGGAAACCCCCAGCGACCTTTCTGCTGTCACCGACACGGTGTGGAAAAAACCCAAAAATTTCCTGCAGTAGGGAGGCAAAGGACAGCAGGCCAGAAAAATTAGCCGTAGTTTGGGAACCCCTGGTCTAAGTAATAAAGCTTGATTGTCAAATAACCATGGCAGCCGAGTTCTTGTTTTCCTCTAGAACAGAGGAAAGTCCTGCAAAGTCCAGTAAAGGAACACATTTGACTCTGAACAGAGTAGACAAGACAGCCAAGGCCAAGGAGCGATGGATCCGTTGCAGAAATTGGAGAGCAGCAAAGTTTTTGCATGAAGCAGATTGTTCATGAAAAAGACAGAGGGAGTGAGACTGAGGATGCAGTGAGTACCCCAAAACGGACTGATAAACAGGGTAGAAAAGGACAGAGGCTTATGAAATACTTGCATGTGAGATATTTGTAAGTAAGAAGGGCATTTTGTTAAAAAAGTATTTTGTGTTACATAATTCTGTTGCTAGTTTGACAATAGTAGTACATTTCACGTGAAAATAATGTATTTAATAGTTGTTTATTTATTTAACATTTTTCTATACCGTCGTTTGGTGGGAACCGTCACAACGGTTTACAATAAGGCACATAAAAAATTAAAATTAATAGATGAAAAAATAAAGGTGGGGCTAATACATCCCACAAATATATTTTTCACTGCTAGGAGGGTGGACACGGGCTTCCGGTGGAAGTGGGAGGAGCCAAAACAATGGCTGAGTTCAAGAAAATTTGGGTCAGACATAAAGGGACTTTAGTGGCAGGGCAAAGGACCTCAGACTGAGTGAAATCCGTGTGAGCAGCCTGGGTGGCCCACCTGCTCCTGGTCTGCTGACATCTTCCAAGTACTTGTGTTTCTACGTAGGGTGTGTGCCGAGGAAAAAAATGAAAGTTCATCGTGTTTCAATGGGGAGGAGGTTGTGGTGAAATTTCATTTCGTTGGGGTGGGGGTCATTTTTTTGGGGAAGGGGATATTAATTGTGGGAAATAGCGCTCTTTCTGAATAGTGCGAGCTATTTACAATTAGCATGTGCTATTCAGAAATTTGCAAATAGTGCGGGTTATTTCCTGACGTGAAAAACCTGAAAACTTTTGAGTTTTTTGGCTTTGTTTTCTTTTCCGTATTCATTTAAATAAATGAATGCACATCCATAATGTAAAGCGGTTCAATCAGAAGAGCTGAAATCTACTCGCATCCACTACTGGGAGAATCTAAACGGTGGGCTCGGGACAAATGGGACATTATCTAGCAGCGCGGTGGAACCAAATATTTCTCAGTCTGCACTGCTAATTGCAGCTGAGCCTCATGGGGATAATTTGGAGAGTCGGGGTTCCCTCTAGGGCTTGGCGGTATATTGGAACCTACATTTTAGTGCAATAAAGTTACATGAGTGTGCTGAAAGTGCATTGAAGGACTGGGAAAGTGTCAAGGAAAGGGTTTGATGGTTTGATTCTTCACTGCTTGGTTGCAGGTGGTGTGTTCAATGTGCGATCCTCTGTATTACATGGAAAGGGATATTCTCTTTTAAAAGGTAAAATACATTTTTTATTCACTTGGTTTACACCGAATGCTAAGGGACGCCGTGCACTCGTGCATTTGGGAAGGGATATATGCAGTCCCAAAAGACAGAAGATGCCATAGCAAAGACAAATGTTTCTGTCTGGCCTTACGTATCCCTGGACCTTTGCGCCAGACCTTTTTGTGCGGGTAAATTTGGTAAGGAAAATATTAATAATGCGCGTAGACGTGGAAGTGTAATCCACACGCGTTATTTTCCAGTCCTAACCAAAGCATCCCCTATGTGCTGCCGAGCAACGTATTCCCTCTTAGGTTAATTGTCCCATTAATGCGGGTAAATCACCCGTGGCTTTGAGACTCGTCCTCCATGAAGACAGGTCAGGTGCTGTGTCTGGTCAAGGTTCTTGGGCCGGGGAGGGGGGGGGGGGCAGGATTTTCCATAGGGGCACACACCACGTGTAGTCCTTACCATGGAACGTCGTCTCTTTTGATGTCTTACTATTCCTTTTTAATGTCTTTCCTTAAAATAAATTTAAGATCTACTTTATTGGATACCCATTTGCAAATTGTGGCAGAGAGCGGTTAGACAGAGCAATACTTATGGTTTACCTCTGTTTTTGATCTCTGACACTGTTCCTTTTATTGCCAGATTTGACTGTCATTCATTCAGTCGTCTGATAAAAAGATACAAATAAAATTAGATTTAAACCAACAAAGCAGTTGGGTAGAGGCGAGACCTTTACAAAGTTAATGAATGTCTAAACGTGCAGGATTTCAAGACTACAAGGTCTCATCTTCACCTTCAACCTCATTAGTTTTCTTTATTTTGTGAACAGTTTCCAGCCAGCCTTTCTGGCCACAAGCAGTGTAGTAAATCAAGATGTTAACCACCTATCCACATCTCTTGGGAAGACTTTTCGTACAGCTCTGACAGTTCTTTTCGTAGTAGGTTTAACAGACTGATTGTTTACAACTTGATACGCTGCAATTCTTTAAACATCGAAGAGGATTAAAACTCATTTTCAATACTTAATAAAAGAAACCCATGCCAATCCACCCCTAATCCTATAACTTCCCAGAAATTTCCCCTACTAAAATAAAATTACGTAAGCACCCCAATCCATACTCAGTCCTCCTGAGCCTATCACCATAAGCCTCAGACTGATTATAGATCCCATTGCCTACAGTCAGTACAAACCACTTACACCCCTCACTCTTAACTCGATGTAAAGACCACAATAAACAACCACATTTTCACCAACTCTCCGAATTTAAGGTAGTTTAAGGATTTTGAAATACATTGGAATCAGGTTATTATTAAGGAGATTGATGCTAATCAAATATTGGTGATAGAGGCTTTATTTCCTTTGTTTCTATGTTATTTTATGTTTTACTATAATTATAAGTTTTATTTTATTTCTATTCCTTTTAATGTATATATAATTTATTTTATTGTAAGTTTATGGTTTTATTGATTATTTTATGATATTATTCTTTGTAAACCGTTATGATTGATCACAGAATGACAGTATATAAAATAAATAAATGTAGTGGTCCTCAGAGTGCAAAGAAAACACAACCAGCAACTTCCTCAGGAATGAGCTGCACACCAAGAATACGTTAGGCTGAAGTGGGGTTCCCATTATGCTGCTTTTAATTACACAGCACATAACAGCTTCATACAGTACTTAGCATGCTTCCATCGTCTGGTAGCACTTGCTCAATAGAATTCTTTGCTCCCTCCTCATTATACCACCCTTCCCTTTCTCTAAATGTACAATTGAATCTTTATGGCTAGAAATCCCTTGTGTGTTGGGGAAGAGTATAGTGATAGGAGTATACTGGCCAAAATGGTGAGAGACAGACAGTGAAATGCTAAGAGAAATTAGGGAAGCTAACCAAACTGGTAGTGCAGTAATAATGGGAGATTTCAATTACCCCAATATTGACTGGGTAAGTGAAACATCAGGGCATGCTACAGAGATAAAGTTCCTAGATGGAATAAAAGACAGTTTTATGGAGCAATTGGTTCAGGAACCGATGAGAGAGGGAGCTATTTTAGATCTAATTCTCAATGGTGTGCAGGATTCAGTGAGAGCGGTAACGGTGGTGGGGCCGCTTGGCAATAGTGATCATAAGAACATAAGAACATAAGAAAATGCCATACTGGGTCAGACCAAGGGTCCATCAAGCCCAGCATCCTGTTTCCAACAGTGGCCAATCCAGGCCATAAGAACCTGGCAAGTACCCAAAAACTAAGTCTATTCCATGTAACCATGTAACCATTGCTAATGGCAGTGGTTCTCTAAGTGTATCATAATATGATCAAATTTGAATTAATGACTGGAAGGGGTCAGTATGTAAATCCATGGCTCTAGCATTAAACTTTCAAAAGGGAAACTTTGAGAAAATGAGAAAGATAGAAAAAAACTGAAAGGTGCATCTACAAAGTGTGCAACAGGCATGGACATTGTTAAAAAAAATCCCATCCTAGAAGCACAGTCCAGATGTATACCATACATTAAGAAAGGTGGAAGGAAGGCAAAACGATTACCGGCATGGTTAGAAGGTGAGGTGAAAGAGACTATTATAGCCAAAAAAAAATCTTCATTCAAAAATTGGAAGAAAGATCCATCAGAAGAAAATAGGATAAAGCATAAGCGTTGGCAAGTTAAATGTAAGACATTGATTGATAAGACAGACTAAGAGAGAATATGAAAATAATTTGGCCATAGAGGCAAAATCTCACAATAAAACCTTTTTAAAATATATCCGAAGCAGAAAGCCTGTGAGGGAGTTCGTTGGACTGTTGGATGATCAAAGGGTTAAAGGGGCACTTAGAGAAGATAAGGCCATCATGGAAAATGTAAACAATTTCTTTGCTTCGGTGTTTATGGAAGAGGATGTTGGAGAGATACCCATTCCGGAGTAGGTTTCCATGGGTGATAATTCAGATCAACTGAACCAAATCACGGTGAACCTGGAAGATGTGGTATGCCTGATTGACCAACTGAAGAGTAGTAAATCACCTGGACTGGATGGTATACACCCCAGGGTTGTGAAAGAACTAAAAAATGAGATTTCAGACTTATTAGTAAAAAATTGTAACCTATCATTAAAATCATCTGATGTACCTGAAGATTGGAATACGGCCAATGTAACCCCAATATATAAAAAGGGATCCAGGGGTGATCCGGGAAACTATAGACCGGTGAGCCTGATTTCAGTGCTGGGAAAATCATGGAAACTGTTATAAAGAATAAAATCACAAAACATTTAGGTAGACATGGTTTGATGGGCTACAGCCAGCATGGATTTACCCAAGGGAAGTCTTGCCTCACAAATCTTCTACAATTTTTTGAAGGGGTGAATAAATATGTGGACAAAGGTGAACCGGTAGATATGGTATATTTGGATTTTCAGAAGGTGTTCGACAAAGTCCCGCATAAGAGACTTCTAAGAAAACTAAAAAGTAATGGGATAGGAGATGATGTCCTTTTGTGGCTTTCAAGTTGGTTAAAAGACAGGAAACAGAGAGTAGGATTAAATGCTCTGTTTTCACAGTAGAAAAGGGTAAACAGTGGAGTGCCTCAACGATTTGTACTTGGACCAGTTCTTTTTAATATATTTATAAATGATCTGGAAAGGGGTACAACAAGTGAGGTGATCAAGTTTGCGGATGACCCAAAATTATGCAGAGTAGTTAAATCTCAAGCAGATTGTAATGAATTGTAGGAGGACCTTGTGAGTCTGGAAGACTGGGTTTCTAAATGGAAGATGAAATTTAATGTGGACAAATGCAAAGTGATGCATATAGGGAAAAATAACACTTGCTGTAGTTACACTATGTTAGGTTCTATCTTAAGATTTACCATCCAGGAAACATCTAGGCATCATAGTGGATAGTACATTGAAATCGTTGGCTCAGTGTGCTGTGGCGATCAAAAAAGCAAACAGAATGTTAGGAATTATTAAGAAGGAATTGGAAAATAAAATAGAGGATGTCTTAATGCCTCTGTATTGCTCCATGGTGAGACTGCACCTTGAATACTATCTGCAGTTCTGGTCACCACATCTTAAAAAGGATATAACTGCACTGGAGAAAGTGCAGAGAAGGGTGATCAAAATGATAAGGGCATAGAATGACTGCCCTATGAGGAAAGGCTAAAGAGGTTAGGGCTGTTCAGTTTGGAGAAGAGATGACTGAAGGGGGATATGATAGTTATACAAAAGCATGAAAGGACTTGAACAAGTTAATGTAAATCGGTTATTTACTCTCTCAGATAATAGAAGGACCAGGGGGCACTCCATGAAGTTAGGAAGTAGCTCATTTAAAACAAATCAAAGTAAATTCTTTTTCACTCGGTGCATAGTTAAGTTCTGGAATTCATTGCCAGAGGATGTGGTTACAGCAGTCAGTGTAACTGGGTTTAAAAAGCTTTGGATAAGTTCCTAGAGGTTAAATCCATAAACTGCTATTAATTAATAAGCAATAGATCTAATGTTTGGGTACTTGCCAGGTACTTGTGACTTGGATTGGCCACTGTTGGAAACAGGATGCTGGGCTTGATGGACCCTTGGTCTGACCCAGTACGGCAATTGTTATGTTATGTTCTCATTCTTGCACTCCTCTTTGCTCCCCCTTCCCCCTCACCTCCATATCCCTTCATTCTCCCCCTTCTGTCTTGGCCCCCAAGCTCTCCTTTTCTTTTCCCCTAGAGGTCTCTGCTCCCTCCTCCATTCCCCCCCCTCCCCCCACCCCCTCCAAGCAGCGGCACCCGCTGTGGATCCTGGTCTGATGGGGGCCGAAGATTTGGCCTCCGCAGCTGCACTGGGAGGTCCTCCATCAGGAGGAAGGGGGAAGTGTTTGTATTTAGCTGGTGGGAAGCCTCCGTGGCTGTTCCCTTGTCAGGCTCATGTCTTCCTACAATTCTCTAGGCAAAGAATACCCAGTAAAAACAGCTAAACCACATTTAACAAGCTTGTTCCAGAAGATACGTCTGGCTTCCTTATTATTTTAGATATAACAATGAGATGAATAAATAGCAAAACTCAGCCTCATCTTTCTGCCTATTTTCTTTCTCCTTTCAATATTCACACAAATTCTCTGTCTTTTTTTCTTTTTTTATATATATATATATATATATATATATAGCATACAGTTCCACTCTGCTGAGGCCCAGTCAAAGACTAAGCTAAACCCACTGCTGGACACATCCTCTCTGCCTCGTTTCTCCAGCATTCTGCCAGCGCACGTTATTCCAGGGATCACAAAGGCAGGAAACGATCTTCTGAAGGCACTGAAGGACTACGAAAAGCGCCTGGAAGAAAGCAGTAGGTGACCCGTGCAGGGATCGAATGATCCAGTGGTGCTTTCTGAGGTTTTCCTGGCCTGGGCTGCACAAACGTACTTTGCATGGCAAAGCACAAACTCTTCAGTTGAAACCATTCATGTGGTGTTCACTGAGCAGTATATTCAAAGAGCGCGATTTAGAGAACGGAGCTGCTGCATAAAATGAAAATGTTATTACAGTTAATTGTCAAATTCTTGCAGGGGCAAATAAGGACTGCATTAACCCTCCTTCCTGGAAGGAAATGCCACCCACAGTATTCCCTATATTAGATCTGATTGATCCGTATTGACAAGAATGCCGCAAGATTTCTTGTCACTTCTCTTACTGTTCGATGTAATCGGAACTTGAAGCCTTCTTCAAGACAGAATATTTGTGCTCCGTTTACTAAATTTCACACTTTGTGCTCCTTATGGATAAAAAAAAAAACATATTAGGACTACGACTGATGGATGTCTGCATGAATATTTCCTTTTGTCCCTTTTCCTGACGTTGAGAAGCTCAGCCCTTCCTCTTGCTTCGTGCAGGGAATGTGTCCAGGACGTGGGAATCGGTGCAGGAACCCTTGGAGGTGTTGCAGTTTCCCTTCTTCTACAGCTGGCAGATTGTCAGCCACCTGCACAACGTGAAGAATTCCCCCGAGCTGAGGAGCAGGTTCCGGCAGGTGAGCACCAGAGGGGACGGGTAGCCGCCTACCTACCCACCCACTGGGCATCTAGCTCTCCTTGACCAGTGCCGCAGCACGGAGAAGGCACGGGGGGGATAACTTTTCCCGTTGAATGGAAGCAGCCTACGAATGGTGAATGAAGTAAGTGTTCTCCAATCTCCAGTGAATCTTGTTAAGGTCCTGACTTACTCAAACGTCTGTCTGCAGTGATAAGATAAGTTTATAGTTAATCTCCTTCGCGTACCACCGTGATAGAAAGGTGGAACAGACTGTTTGTGCATTGCAGGTGCAGCCCATCCTTGTGAACATCACCACCTGCCTCGATCAGAGTCTGATCATTTACAGTGCTTTCAAGGTGTGAACGACTTCTGATACTGCTTGTCATCTCATGGAACATGGTCGGATGTGTGTATGGACTTCTCATTTACATTTCTCTCACTATATAAGAAAGATCCTGATGTACCACAACGTAGTGAATTATGGGTTTAAAGATTTGAGTAAAAAATTATGTCGGCAGATTGGATGCTCAGTCTATCAGAGATGGCAATCCTCTTTGTCTGCTTTCTATACTTATAGGCATTTGTGACGTCGACAAGACTGATCATTTTTATTTATTTAATAACTTTTAATATACCGACGTTCGTAGGACACATCATGATTTTCTTCTTATTTTTTCACATGGAGATTTTTTTTTTTTTATTCAGAAGTTAAACCAAACTCAACAGATCTTGGATGGACCCCAGCGACGCATCGTCCATGCGTTCCTGATGTCTGCGCGCCATGGAGGTGCAGAACTCCACAAGCACGCACAGAAGAGGTTAAATACCATTAACCTGAGGCTCGCCAGACTCATCACAAAGTTCAGGTGCGCATCTGTTTTCTTTTGGTATTTTCTGGAAGAGATGTCAATAAAAGTTTCTTAATATAGTCAAACAGTAGAACCCTCTTAGATGTGCAGAAGACAAATAATGACTCACATAATAGCACTACCGGCCTGAGCAAAAATGGCTTTCACTTGCCTTATTGGTCAAATCCATCACTATGACAAAAATTCCATTTTTTTTGATAATTGTTTTGCTTTTGCAAGTAAAAACAGACTTAGCTTTTTGGATGATCACAGGAAGTCATTTGTAGAAGAACAGGCAACGTGGATGATAGACCCCCAACATGGTCCATGTTTCGAACAAGAATTCTGCATCGGGGGTACTTGCTCCGATTCTGTTTAGTTCCAACAAGCGCCGACAGAATCAGTTTCTGAAAATAGGTGGCAATGGATTTACAAGATGACCTGACGGTATCCCGCAGCGGCCTTGCGGCTCTGACCCTCCTCTTCGACGTCGCGGGGATGGGATCCCGAGACGGCATTGCTCCAACTGGCCTCTTCCGGTTGGCTGGGCCTGGGCCCAAATTGAGTGGGCCACTGCCCGCCCAGGCCCACCCGAGGCTAAGCCACTAGCTCCCTCATATATACGCATGCTTACTCATACCCCCCTCTCACATGTGCTCAATCACACACATACACACGCGCTCCCTCTCTCATGTTCACATATTCCCTCTCTGAAAGCACAAGTGGCAACAGCAACCTGTTCGTTCAGTTCTGCAGCGAATGGGACAACTCCCCCTTCAGGCCACAGGGACGGACGCTGGTCTGTCTTCTGCCTCTGTCCTTTTCCCCCCACCGCATGGCCGATGCTGCTTTACCTAGGCTCCTCCTCTTTTCAGCCTCCGCGGTGGACACTGCTCAACGTCCTGCTCCTTTTGGCCTACGTGGTCAATGCTGCTGCATCCTCTCCTCCTTTCAGCTGTGCAGACCTATGGTACAGCCTTCCCTTCGGCAGCATCTTTCTTTCTTTCCACCCACGCGGGCCCAGAAGAAGAAATGGTGTCACATGAGCTCGTGCTGACTGCAAGAACGAGACGCACTGCCACCCCCTCCAGTGCCGTGGTGCTCTAGGCAGCTGCCTAGTCTGCTTAGTCCTTCTAACGGCCCTGCTCCTAAAACGCTTTGGGATTTGCAGACCTCCATTTTTTTTATTGAAAAACAAATCTACAGGAATTAAAAACTAGGTGTAGTGTGAAATGTCTTTCTTTACCTGGAACCCTCTGGTTATGTGAATCTGCATATAGCATGGTGGATCCAAATCTATTCCTGCACTTAAGGGTTTTGATAGAGTCATGAGACTCAGTACCAAGCAAATATACAACTTTTAGAGGCCAATTTTCAAAGTGTTTTACCTGCGTTAATCGGAAGTTTGAGGCTTGTCCTTCCTCAGTGAGGCTAAGGATCGGTCATCTAGTCCTAGCAGCATTAAAAGGAGGCAGCTCGGGGGGGGGGTTAGGTCAGGGGAATAATAATGCAGACGTAGATGGCATTTTCAGCTCTACATGTGGACCTTTTCAGCAAAATCCTATCTGCAGACGAAAATACACACGTCAGAAATACACACATTTCACCCTGAGAATTGCTGCAAAGTCCCAGGATGAGGGATTTAAAAATACATGCGGTCCTTGTCCCAACAGGGGCAGCCTGAAAATTTGCCCCCTGAACAGTTTTTCATAGCTTTATATTGACTGTTGAAAAGCTCCAGTTAGTCAGATTTTCAGATCATGCGGCTACGTTAGCCGGTTTCCTCTGTGGTCAGCCTCTCTTATGCCTTATTGTTGATTTGCAAAATGGATCATCAAATCATCCGAATTCCGACCTGCAGCCTATCCAGGATGTACTTTTGCCATTCTCAGAGTTGTAGCACGTGGTGCACACTGAAAGGGTTTAGTATTGACCTGTATTCATGGGTGTCAATGTACAGTAACCTCTAATCACTATTTACGTACTAGTAGTGAGTGCCTGAAAAAAGCTTTAGACAGTGATGGTCTTTTGGATAAGTTGCATAAGGTGACTGACTGACAGACACTGTTCTCTTTCCCAGAGTCTAACAATTCTGGCTCCATAATTCTAAGCTGACCCCAAGTTTAAGAGTTTGGAGTTTGTGGGGTCCTTCCTTTCAGCAGGCCTCCAGTAATCCCCTTTTTATGAAAATGTTGTTTGTGTGTTCTTTTCAGAAACAACGTGCTGGATGCTACCACAAATTACTCCCTGTTGCTGACAGATAAGGAAAGCGTGAAGGGGCTGCCGGACTTTACACGGACTCTTCTTGTGATCAAGGCACTGCGTGGAACCAACCAAAGGTTTGCTTGGAAACAGTGTTCAGAGCATTTAACATTGCACACGGTGCCTCAGTCTGACTTTGGGGGATGTAAGCGGGAATAAAAGGAGACCTTGCATTCAGAGACTGCAAACTGTTGACTTTCGTCACCCTTAAGTAGAAACCCCCCCCCCCCCCTAAAATCTTCACGTCTATTCTTGTTGGAAGGGACTTTAACACTGAAGTCTCCTAAATTTACTGGGATGCAGGGCTCATTAGATGGAATTTTGTCAGGGACTCCATCAGAGGATCCAGAGAAAATTGATAGAAACAATCTTCAGTAATTTCATGATAAATCAGAAAGTATTATACCGTATATCCTACATAAGGGCTTTGAAGAAGGATCTCTGGGATAAGGCCTACTTCTCCTGCTCATTGTACCCATCTCGTCTCTCTCTCTCTCTCTCAAATGAGCTACGTCACCGTCTTTCTCCGAGTCTTAACGGCAGTGGCAAAACTATTGCATCTGGGGCTAATTTCATGAACTGCATTCTCATGCCAATATTTGTTTCTGCGATGAACTGAGCCCCATTCTGTAGCCCATTCTGGGGCAGCTACCCCATTCACCCCGCCCTAGTTATGTCACTGCTTAATGGTAAGATCGCCAATGGATACAGAGCTGTTTAACTGAAAGTCTTCTCTTACTGAGTAAATCTGAACGTCTCTTAGCCCCTCTTCTCCTCTCCAGTCACTCTCTCTCTCTCTCTCTACTGGTCTCACTAAGATCCTTCTTCTATACTGATCAGAGCTGCATCTTCCTCCTCCTCCTCTGCTGCCTGGCCCAGCTGCTGCCTTGAACAGTGCAGCTGTGCAGTCCCATGTAGTTCAAAGCCCAGAGGTGCAGGATGTGGCTTGTGCTTCACCCTTCTCCCCCTCCTGCCACCGAACAGTTGGGGCCCGTCCAGCCTGGCCCTGGATCTCCTGTGGTGACTGTGCATGAAGCTCCTGTGGCCCAGGCCCATCCCAACACCCATGCTGCTTAAGATTCTAGTACTAAGTCTATTGGTCTTGGAGTTAAAAAGTGTTCTGATTGGCAGATGCAGAGCTAATAAAAATGTAGAGGTCTCTCCCGTGTTTACTTTGCCTGTATTCCTTCATAGCACCGACTCTGCAGAAGGCCCTTGGAAGGTGACTTTAGACAGGCAATGTTATGGGTCCATCATGAAATACAGTCAAAATCGTCAGCTCCGAAGGCGCCTGTTCCATGCCCACATCACTCGTGCCAGTTCAGGCAAATTCAACAACAAAGAAATACTTGAAGAAATCAGACGACTCAGGTGGGACTTTTTAAGAGATCTAAAATATGTTGCTTTCCATTAGAAGAAATCTTTGCTTCCTTTACAGACAACTAGATTGTCTTTCACACAGGGTTATTGCTTTCCAACATGACGACTTCAAAAGACAACAAACCCTCTACTGATTTGACAGAGTATGTGCAGCTTGGAATTGTAGTTTTGAACTGGATAGTGCTGGCTAACACCGTATTCAACTCAGAATGAACGTCTGGCGCTTTGTTTTCCCACAATGATGATGATGATGATGTGTGTGACTGTCCGTCTGTCAGTTACATGTCTTCCTTCCCCACAGGCAGGAAAAGGCGAGCATCCTGGGTTATCGCAGCTATGCGCACTTTTCTTTGTCAACCAAAATGGTGCGCCAGGTGGAGGCTGTTTGGGAATTTCTTAATCTCCTCCGCAATAAGAGCTATCCCGGTGAGCACCAGCGCTCTTTCACAGTTTCGTTCAGATGGTAAATTCTATCCACGGGCCCATTTTAAAGAAATCAATTGGATGAAAGTACAATAGGATAATAATAATATTAGTGAGAAGAGTTAATTTTTGAAAGGGTCCTGAACGCCTGACTTAGCCGGCTGAATTAAGCTGATTTTCAGATGAAGGCAGCTGGCCGGATTTCCAGCTGAAAATGAAGCTTGGGAGCCTAAACTTAATGGGCTAGTACTGAAAATCGGTGCCAGCTGGCTAAGCTGCTCCCAGTCCCCTCCCCCCCCCCTTCCCCGGAGAGCTTCTCCAGCATCGTCCCAACCCTTTTCCGCCTGCTCGATATTTAAAAGAGCGGGCCCCCACCCTGATGGTAAAGAGACATACGTAGGCATTGCCAGAGCGACGTTGGGTGCCAGGCTGGTAGAGAGTACCCCCCCCCCCCCCCCCGTGTCCTCCTGCCAGCTCAGCACTGGGAGATTTTGGGGGTTGGACTTCTCTCCTTCTTTTAGATTACGGAGGGCTTCATCTATTGGACAGTGGGGGGGGGGGGGAGGGCAAGAGGAAGTGAGAGAGAGAAGGGATCATGTGACTTTATTCTTTGGAGGTTGAGCGGGTAGGAAGGGGGATTGAGGAGGCAGTTCTTTTAAAGATTAGGCTGGTGGGGGGAGGATCGTGGCAATGTTGCTACCTTTTGTTTTTTGTATGATTGGGAGAGAGAATATGGATTCCTGGCTCCAGCTGCAGAGTAGACTGGCTAGATTTAAGTCAGGCTATCCCTGCACCTAGACTGGGCTGGCTACTTTAGGAGGCTAGCCCTGAAAATCAACACAAGCCCCCTATCTCCCAGGGCTGCACATTTTTGGGGAGGATAAATGTGGTTGCTGGGAAGATGGAAATTTTCCCCTTGGGGAATCTTAAGCCGCCTAAGTCCCAAGTCAGATAGCTTGATCCCTTTCAAAATGCACTCCCCAAGGTTATTAGAGCATCCTCCCTTTACACGGACATAATTCACAACCATGGATATAAAATCCCCACCTCAAGAGCTTAAGGGGGGCCATCGTCAAAGATATTTACCTGCGTAACATGGCCCTCCTGCAATGCAGCCAAAGGTTTGCACAGTTGCCATAGCACAAGCAGCTTTAACCACATCAGAAAGAGGCTTTGCTGAGGGGCGCGCTCAGATCAGGTGACGAAAGTACATCTGATTGGGTTCACACACTAAGAGTCCATGCACCTTCTCAGCCACTCACACAATATAAGATGCAAGGTCGGTGCACTAAGAATGCACGTACCTCGTTCCTGATTTGCCACTCGCGCAAATATAAGATGCAAGGTCCATTTGCTAAGAGTCCACGTAGCTTGTACCTAGTCAGCCACATGTGGAAACATAAGATGCAAGGTCAGTGCACTCAGAATCCACATCACTTGCACCTACTCAGCCACTCATGCAAATATAAGATGCAAGGTCCATTTGCTAAGAGTCCACGTAGCTTGTACCTACTCAGCCACTCATGCAAATAGAAGATGCAAGGTTCACACACTAAGAGTCCATGTACCTTGTACCTACTCAGCCACTCATGCAAATATAAGATGAAAGGACGGTGCACTAAGAATCCACTTCCCTTGTACCTGCTTAGCCACTTGCACCAATATAAGATGCAGGGTCCATGCATTAAGAGTCCACATAGCTTGTACCTCCTCATTTTTAAAGAGAAACATCATGGGTTGTTTCCTTTTTGAAATCTTCCATGAAATGCACATGCTGAAGCTGCCCACAGAGGTTGTAATGATCAGGGCTATTTGAATGCACTCAGCATTTGCCCCAGATGCAAATTATTACATTTATTTATTTTACAAATGTACTACCCGCTCTATCCAAAGCGCAGGGTGGCATAGAAATTAGCAGTCGCAATAACATGGACCACATTTTACAACCTTGGAACAATTACAATAGTACAAATAAAAAGTACTTACTGCATATCAAGAATCACCCACATCTGGCTCCATGGCTCCAGGTCACACAGGGAGGGTAATCAGAGCATTCGTGGTTGTGGTTTCATTTCTTTATTGTGTATTCAAGCTCATGCCTTGTCATGAGCAGTGCAAGGCGAGTTCCAGTACCTTCTACTCCTTCTTCCCAGCGGGGGTTTATCCCATAGACACAGAACGGCAGAAAAGCCTTAGTAAATCAGGCACTGAGTTTCTACCCCAGCCAACGGAGGCTGAAATGATTTGCCCATACTCACAAAGAGGGCCAGCAGAAGAGGGGATTTGAACCCTGGCTTCCCTGGTCCTCCGCTCCAGTGGGTGCACAAACGCGCTCGCAGCCTGAGCCTGTCTGGCGTAGGCAGTAGTTGGAAGCCTTCTTTGCACCCTCTTTCTGTTTCATGCTGAACTCCATGTGCTGTTACTGATTTACTCTTCAGCCGCAGAAGCAGAACTGCAGACTTTGAAGAAATTTGCGCAAAGCCAGGGGCACACAGGAGAGCTAGAGAACTGGGACGTTGCATTCTGGATGGAGAGACAGTACGAATCCCTGTTCAGGTAACGAGTGGGATAAAGGCCCTTGCTTTATGTTCCTTAATGTCATCTCCCTACAGGTCTCCATTATTCTGCCCTCTGGTCGAACGTGTGCCACCGAGTGGGGTCATTCTCTCCTTACGTGATTACGCCCTTCCAGGGCACTACCAGAAAAGATGGGATCTATTGCCCGAGGAAGTGGTCAAAGCAACTAGAATAGTGGGGTTGAAAAGAGGGTTGCACAAGTTCCTGAAGGAAAAAGTCCGTAACCAGTTAATAACCAGTTAGACTGGGGAAAGTTGGCACTTATTCCTGGGAGTGAGATACAGAAATAGATCAAGTATTGCAGATCTGCCAGGAACTTGTGAACTGGACTGGCCACTGTCGGATTCAGTGGGCCTTAGTCTGACCCAACATGGCACTTCTTATGTTCCTAATGTATAATAATAAACACAGCTGGAACTTTCCCCCCACTCTTACTCTGAGCCAAAGTTTCAAATAAGCTTTCAGAAGTCTTAAGACGTTATGGTGCCAGGAGCCGTCACTCACAACTGTTAAGATAGTTAAAAAATGAAACACTCCTCCCTTGCCATCAAGTGCAGCCGTCACAGTGGGGGCCACAGACTCTCTGCCGAACCCATGTGCATGCACCGTGAGCCTGGCCTCTAGGCCTGAAACCTCCAGGGCCTGAGAACACTGTCGGCTCAAGCAACAGAAGCCGAGTGTGAGGACTGAACTCATCGCTCCCGCACAGCAGCGGGCATCACTGGCCCCTGAACCCTCAAGTCTATGTGCCATCTCCTGTCTAATCCTTTGTTCAGCATAAAATGCATTTGTGTTGGGAAAGTCAACAGAATGAGCTGATGCTAAGAAAATATTGAGGGAGCAGAAAAACAACATGCAGCTTTCTGTCTGAGCTTCAATTGCTTCCTGTTTAAAGCGCCTACACGTGCCTTCTGTTTTTCAGACTGAACGATACCGAGCTGAGGCGCTATTTTCCGCTGGAGACGTGAGTGCAATGCATCCCTTTCTCGTTTGGGTTTTGTAACTCTGCACGGCGCTGCGGGGACTGAAAGACGCAGCAAATCCTCATCCCCTCACTCTGAAGACAGGACCCCACCCCCCATCTTATTTCTGGGAAGGGATATCCACATCTCCTATAGTTTGCGCTGGGTTAGGAGTGGCTTGGCACCGGGCAGTTGCAGCTAGAGGCCGTTTTGGGGCGGTTCGGTGGGAGCCCCTGAAAAGGAGACAGTTGTTGAATGCTAGCCCTTAGATGAATGGTAGCCCGCTTCGAGTTAATATTTTTGCTTCTGTTTTCAGAGTTTTATCTGGCTTGTTTAAGCTCTGCTCGGACCTCTTTGGGATTAGCATTCATGCGGCAGATGGGGCTGTGGAGGTGTGGGACCCTGCTGTGCGTTTCTTCAAAGTCTACAACGAGAACGGTGATTGTGCTGCAATCTCTGCCAAGGTCCTGACAGAGGGAGACAACGGACACACAAAATATCCCATTCTGCGCTGTTGCACCTGCGTACAGCGCAGACTGTGTGCGCGCACGCAGGTGCAACAGCGCAGAATGCCGGCAGGTCCTAGGGTGAGGCCAGGGAAAGAGCGGGCATACGAAAGGTACAGGAAGAGTCCTCGATGCAAGGACATCCTGTGCCACAGCTGTCGCACATCTCACCTATAGGAAGGCAAACGTTCCCATTTCCCAGCGATCCTCTAAAACTGGAAATGTCTAGCACATTTAATAAATGTCACTGTAGACACCCTCTGCTTTACCAATTTCTCTGCAGGAAAGCACCTGGCCTCCTTCTACCTGGATCCCTTCTCCCGGCCACAGGAAAAGAACAGCGGTGCGTGGATGCAGGATTTTATCAGTAAGTTCAGCTCTGGTCCTGTCGGGCCTATTTTCAGCCAAACTTACAAGCCTAATTTTTCAGACTGAAAATTCACCTCAGTTTAGGACCTCTATACGATTTCCTAGACGGGCTCCTAAATTAGATGCCTAGGGCTGAAAATCAATCCCACAACTCCCCCCACCCCCATAGCCACCCCCATCTTAAATTTAAGATCCCACTTCGTAGGATCTTAAATTTAAGGACTCGGCCTTAGTAAATTAAAAAAAAAAACAAAACACAAACACAATTTAGGAGGTTAAACCCTTTGAAAACTGATCTCATTATTTCTCCTAATACATCCTGCTTTCTGGAGAAGAAGATGCTGAATCGTGAGGAAAAGGTGACCCGAGACGTGAAACTTGAAAAAGGCTGGATCTGTGAATATGAAGGCCTTATAGACTTTATAAAATGATCGTCCCCGGCCCCAGCAGCAGTGTTGTCTAAACTGCTTTTTACAGGCTGCTGGACGTGATCCGTAGAGTAACGTGTGCTTCTGTCTCTCCTCAGCCAGGAGTCAGCTTCTCCATCACACGCCCGTGGCTTTTGTGGTCTGTAACCAGATTCCTTCCATCGATGCCTCCCCATCCACGATGTCCTTTGGTGAAATCTCAACACTGTTTCATGAGGTGGGAGAGGGCTGGATTATTATAGGATGTTCAGCAGGACCACTTGAAAAATGGAAGCCCGAATTTTAAATTGCCAGCGTGCGTAAAATCTGGGGGTTACGGGCGTGGCCGGGGCCCATCCAGAGTGCATTTTAGAAAGGGCCCGGCCCTGCATGCAACTCCCCATACGCACAGAAGTGCCGGGCCTGCAGATAGGGGCGGGCGGGCGGGGTCTGCACGGCACCATTAGACGCTGTCCCGGGGAAGCGCACACCGGCAGCCGGCTGGCACGCCAAGTTTAGTTCTGCGCCAGAGGAACAGTAAGTATAAAAATAAAAAAAAGTTAGGGATAGGTAGGGTAGGTGTAGGGGTCAGGGAGGAGAGAGGAAGAGGGAGGAAGGATAGGGTTAGGGATGTTCCCTCCTAGTCCACTCCTTTATGGAAGAGGACTGGGAGGGAACTGGGCAAAGGCCCGATCGTGTTGCCACACGATTCTTTTGAAATCCCCCGCCCGCACGGACATTAAAATCCAGCACGCATGGGCACAGGGGAATCTCAGTTTATAACATGCGTGTGCCGACACGCGCATTTTATAAAATAGCCGTGACCACGTGTGTGCACCAGCAACTGCGCACGCGGGCCTTTTAAAATCTAGCCCCGACTGTAATTTTTTTGTGCATTGAAAAAACCCTATTAAGGCAGTGTTATTTAAATTAAAAAATTGTCAAGAACCACAAAAATCAAGAGTGGATACCTTTATAGTATGTGCTATCATTTTAAAATCAGTCTTAGTGTTGTATGCAATTTTAAAAAAAGAAATTTTAATGCAAATAAAAAGCAAACACTTGCTCATAACAAAGAACTTGAAACTTCTCATAGTTGGAGTATGAAGATGTGGGTAAATCTGCCCATATAAAAGTTCATTAGCGGTAGCTGAGATCACAGACCGCACATCTAACCCAACGCGCCACCCGTTTCCGTTACTTCATCAGAGTATGTGTCTTTCTCAAGCCAGTTTAATTCTGGAGAAGCAATGAAAACAAGTAGAGGGATCGGTGTAAACAGGACTTTATTGAAGCTTGCCCGACTCTGGCCGAGTTTCGCTCAAAGAGCTGCCTCAGGGGCTTAAAAGCCACATGTGTTGGCTTAAAACATCACAAGGTGAAATCAAGCGAAATTCGCACAAAAGATACCTTTGGAACATCAATAGCTTGCAAAGCAGAGCTTAAAAGGTGTCAGTATTGCATACCAATTGAAGAAGTACTTTAGACGAGAAGACTCGCAAAATCAGCACTAAAAAGTGGATTCTGCGAGAATCCACTTTTTAGTATGCAATACTGACAGCTCTTTGAGCGAAACTCGGCCAGAGTCGGGCAAGCTTCAATAAAGTCCTGTTTACACCGATCCATCTACTTGTTTTCATTGCTGACAGCCATCTTGGATCGGCTACCAGTTTGCTTTCTTGGACCACTAATTCTGGAGAAGAACAGACATGAAAGTCTCCAATCTTCTCTTGATTTTGTTGGTTTTGACAATTTAAAAATTTTTTTTTTATAATTGTTTGTGCACAGAGTGCAACTGGGACAAGCATATTTACTTCACAAAGAGCAATGGAACATTTTGCATGGAAGAGTAGCCCAGTGGGTAGAGCAGCAGACTGAGAACCCGAGAAGCCACCTTCCATTGCTTCTGGTGCAATCTTAGGCTCTGAATCTTAGAAAGACTTTTCTCCCATTTGGTGGATGGGGAAAATGCTTCATAAATGAGACCCTTAGATCTTGAGCCCTCTGAGGATAGGGACTTACCGACTGTAGCTGAAAATAATCTGCTTTGAAGTGGCTGAGCAATCAAGAAAGGCATTAGTATAAACTTAAAAAATGAAATCAAATTATGGTCCCACAGCAAAAGGGAAGCACAAAACCAGGATCACGAAGCTGTAGGATGCTCTGCAGTAACTCCAGCAATCTTACTCAGTTTACGGTGATTTTGCATTTGCAAATTAGGTCTGCATGCACCAGATCATAGCTCAGGCATTCGTCTGTCCACTTTGCTTTTGCTATATAGCTGGGAAGGTGAGTGGGACGTATGTATGATTTCTATACAATTAAATGACAATTTGATGGGTGGAAGCCACCTGGGCAGGCTGCAGCCTTCAGCTCCGAGGTATTCTGCATTTGTAACCGTTTCTTGACCTCTCTTTCCTTCCTCCTCGCAGTTTGGCCATGCACTGCAACACATGCTGACCACTGTCCCCTATGCTAGTGCATCAGGTATCAATAACATTGAGTGGGATGCCATAGAGATTGCATCTCAGTTCATGGAGAATTGGTTGCTTGACTGGGCCACAGTCTCTGGTATAAGTGGGCACTATGAGACGAAAAAGACTCTTCCTCACAGCACGTTCCAGGAGCTCCTTCGAGGTACGTACACAGCAGCACTACATGCGTACCACGCGCTAATAAAACTACCGCGATGCTTCAGGACATTGTTCGCCTCCACCGGAATAATTCTGGCAGGTTGAAAACCAGCACTGACCTTCCAGTAGGTCTGCCTTTCAAACTCTTGGCTCTTTGTAACATGGTGTGCTCTACTTTACAGCTCAGCATTACTTTAGTGCCTCCTCAATGCTTTACCAACTCTACCTGGCTGCTTTAGACATGGAGTTGCACACCAGGTGGGTGTGGCCCAAGAAAGGAAACTTAATATTCAGTAGGGGGAGGAGAAGTGCATAGACCCAGCTCCAGTGCCTCCTACAATCAGTTAAGACATTCTCCAGAGCATCCTTCTCAGGCACAGCCCATCCTCATTAGAGAAGACAACTGGATAACGACAGCCTGAGTCGTCACATCTTTCTCCTTACGTTCCCTCTACTCTTCTCTCATTTGACAGTTTGGATCCATGGGCAGATGTGAAGAAGAGAGTGGCTGCTCGGTTTACTGTCCTGCAACCTTTGCTGGTATGTTTTGGCATACGCCACCACACCAGTTATTAGAGAGGCACGAGTGTCTTCCTAATCCTCCCCTTCTTTACAGAGCATCTCTACTGTTTTATGTCAGAATAAGGCCCTTCACAGTTTTGATAGTCCCCAATCCCCATAGAACCAGACAATTCTTCTGTAGCTTTTTAGACCTCACTGCTCAGAGAGGAAGATTCTCATTTTTCATATGCACTACCACCACTGCTAGTGCTTTCCTATGGGGTAGAGGACGAGTCTGCTTTTGGGATAGGACACCAAAGTTCATGCTTTGACCACTAAATTCTATTTTCTTGCTGGCGTTGGTTCTGGAAGACACCCGTGTTACCAGGTCTCTATATTTAAAAAGTTACAAGCCTAGAAGAAACTCATTTTACGCTACTGCACATGCAGGGCTGTCTATCAGTTTCACCTTCCCCCCCTCCCTCTCTAGGAGCCATAATGTGGGTATTTAAAAATGGCTGTGACAGAACTAGAAGTCTTATTCTTGACCACTTAATTTTGCTGCGGTAGCTAAGGGGCTAGGGAAACGCCTACAGGAAGGTTATCGGACGGCACTAGAAACTCGCTCACCCTTGAGTTTTCTCATTTTGTTCCATCTGTGCTCCAGGACGACTGCTTACCTTGTACCTTCACGCATATATTTGGTGAAAGCGCCTATGCCGCTGGGTATTACTCCTATAAGTGGGCAGAAATGTTGGCTCAAGACGCATTTGAAGCTTTCACAGAAGTGGGACTGGAAAATCGAAATGTGATTGTTCAGATTGGCCGAAGGTAAGAACTAGGGTCAGAGAAGCAGAGGGCGCATGTTCACCTTTTGCAGTGCACTAATGCAACAAGCCTAGAACCTCATCGCAGGTGGCACACCAGTATATCTAGGGGGTGCTTTCAGTTTTCTCTCTGACTCCATCTGCTGGAGGGGAGGCATAACCCAGCAGTCTGGACTGATCCTGGTACGTACAGGGAAACTGAGTTCACTTTTTGGCCTTCAATTTTGACTTTAAATGTTCTTCATATTAAACATGGAAAGAATCATTTGAAATGGAGACATTTCAAGCCATTAGAGAAGTACTAGTCCTACTGCCAAATCCAGTCACAAGAGAAATGCACCAATGTTAGCGCTCTCCTAGAAACATCCAGATGACGATCCGCTAACACAGGCGGCACACTGGCCTAGCCAGGTTGCCTGGATGTCCGACTCCAGACTCCCATAGCAAATTTTATTTCCCAAGTTTAATCACGATGTATGCTCAAGAGGATGGTAAAGAAAACATATGAAAGACATCCTTAAGACCAACCTGAAGAAGTGCACCATCAAAGCCAGCTTGTAAGAGACCAGTGCCTAGGCCCGTCCCAGATGGAGGAAGTGTGTGTTACAAGGATCTCAGCAATTCAAAACCATACAGTGGCAATGCTCATGGGCATTAATGATGGCATGCGTAGAGTATCCAAACTCTGTACTTGTCTTGCACTTAGTGCAAAAGATACCACTTCCATACCATTGTGACATTTGATCTATTTTATGCAGTTTGTTCGGAGGGAAAGATGTTGAGCTGCCTATGGAATAGATTTTTTTTTTTGATGTGCTCAACAAGCGAGCAAGAGGGAAAGCAGATATGGCACCAGTGCTGTTTTGTGTCACACCCCCTCCCTGTGCTAAAGAATAAAATGGTTTTCGTACACCAGGGGGAGGCTTCAGGATTAAGAATAATGGATAGGAAGGAGGAGAGCAGAGGTTAAAGTCCTAGGGTCTGCATCGGAAAGCATATGAGAATGGAGGACCTAAATATGTAGTACCCGGGGGGAAAGGAGAGACAGGGGGGAGATACGATACAGACATTTTAAATACCTAAAAAATATTCATGGTGCAGAAGAATCAAACATTTTCATGCGATGAAGCTCCAAAGGACTAGGACTCAAGAACGACATCAGGAAATGTTCCTCCATGGAAAGGGCAGTGGATGGGTGGAAGAGGAGGGGAAGACAAGAGCGGTCATGGAATTCAAAAGAGCAAGGGGCAAACACAGAGGATCCCTGCTGGCTAGAGAATGGATATGAAATACCGTAAATAGGATAACCTAAGTTACCTTTAGGTATAACACATCTGCATGGGGGGGGGAAGCTGCACCCTGAACATTCTGCTGGGCCATTTTGGTTTGTATCTGTCGTTTACTATGCCACCCCCTACTCTTTTGGGACTGGACAAGTCACAGGGAGGGCAATTTTGAAAACAAGTCTAGCTGTGGTAAAGCAAGTTCACAGATCTAGCTTACCCTTCTCACCCTGGCTAAAAAGCATGCAGTCTTCCAGGGCAGGCACGGTCTTAGCCAGGTCATGCGGAGCCATTCAGGGCAGGGAGGAAGACAGCACCTGTAAATGACATTTCACACGAGCTCTTTTATGCCGCTCAGCTGGCTGCACAAAAGAGCAGGTGCAAAACATACAGACTTACACAGATTTTCAAAGAGAAATTACCCATGATGTATGTTTGTAGACACCCTGAAAATGCCCCTGTACTTGACAAATACTGGGCTATTTGAAAATTGCTCCCTTTGGCTACCCGTGCCCTCCTTAAATTGTAAGGTCTCTGGGTCGGTGTTAACGAGAGAAGTAGTCTTTTAAATGCTGTTTAAACCCTACTGGGTTTTTTTTTATTTTAGGTATCGAGACACAGTACTGAGTTTAGGCGGGGGGACCTCTCCACAAACAGTATTCAGGAAGTTCAGAGGTCGCAATCCTTCTCTGGCTGCGCTCCTCCGAAGCTATGGCCTCCAGTGAAGCCCGGCCGACGGTGAGTACTCACTTCTATTCACAACATGCATGTTTATCCATTTAGGAAAATCTATCAGCCTTGGACATAACGCTACAGCTTAATGAGCAAAGTGGGTCTTGGCTGATCATCATCAACGAGGACGAGACAGATCGCTCATCAGTGATGGGACGACCCCTGAAGGGGATGAGTAACCAAAAGGGAAACTTCTTTAAACAGGCAAGGACCTCACAGAAAAACACTTAATCTCAGGGCCAACCCTAATGCACACAGCTTTGGAAATAAGTAGAACAAAAGCTCTCTTAAACTGTTTCAGCGTCCATTGCATGTATAGAAAAGCTCAAACCGTTGCCCGACTGAAACATCTCATCTTGCATGGAAGAGGAAGGGTAGGGATTACGTCCTCTGGATAGGAGTCACAGACTGAATGCTAATGAAGGGAAAGGGGTTTGCTTATAGGAGCCATGAGAGTCTTCAGAAATGGGCAAGCAATGGCAGCGCGGTTTTACTGTGGGGTTTTTTCCCCCCAAGCACTGTTGTAAAGCCCAACTAAGGACGTTATTCAGAGTATTTTGCTTTACCTAGAGCTGCCCAAGTCTCAGCTGTGACTCTTTCTTTCTCTGATCTGCAGGGACAGGAAGGCCTTAGAGGAAACCCGTGAACAGCTGCCTCACCCAGTTATTCTGTTTCTTGGTACCATGCACGTTGACTTGTTTTGTATTCTCTCTCATATTTTTCAATAAACAGAAGACAAAAATATTATTGGGAAATAGAAGGAAACCCTACTAAGTAAACTTGAGCTGGTTTTTTTTTTTTCCCCTTCCCACTTTGCATCTGAAAACAAGGTTTACACATCCAGTGTCCTCATGAAAGGCAACCTAACTCCCTCTACACACGGGAGGGGGTGTAAGCAGCTGATCTGGCATCAGCATGGATCAAAGCCTTCTGCCCGTGCCATTCAAGCTATTTAATCATTTGACTTATAATAGCAAAGACCAAATTAGAGCATGAGCCATTCATCCAAAAATAAATTTTAATATAAAAACATACAGCTCAAATGTGTTTCTTTTGCTAGACTTTTACAGGCAATTTATTATATTAGTAAAAATAAATGCAAGATTGTCTCACACAGAGCCTTTTGCTTAGAAATATATCTCACTCTTATTACTCTCACCATTCACTTTTCATTTGTGAAGTTTGCTTAAGTTTAAGCCTATCCATACTAGCACCTGCTTTATCCGATATAAAGCAGAGCGCCAGCGCCCATTTTCTGAATTTTTCCTTGCTGGAAATCAAGACCGGGGTGCTGAGGAGGCTACGGGTTAACAGCAAGAAACTCCAGATTCCAGAGCCCCTTACTGCAGAGCTTTTCAGCCCTTTCCCTTATATTAAAAACAACAGACGACCTGTTTCTTTTTCGCAGGACAGGGGAACCACGGTAAGGTTAATAGCAGTCAGCGCCGTTCTCATCCAAGGTTCCTGCTGTGGCCAGGATATCTTGTAAGAGAGAGCGAGGGCTCTTCTCGACGTGGTCGCTGCTTTTCTCTAGCGCCACCTGCAGTCCACCCAGGTCCAACGCCCCTAAAACAGCCAGGGCCCGGTTTGGCTCCCCGTGAAGAATCGCTGCAAGGGTTTGTTCTTGTTGGGTTTTGCAGCGAGACCTCCAGCTCCTCAGAGTCTCCTCTAGCCAGTCAGTCCCTTGCGACGCCCAGGGTACAGGCCCTGCAATCAAAGCTTCTTTTTCACAGAGCACAGCTTTCAAGGAAATCAAGATACTGCAGGACTTCCGGGCCACGGGCCTATCGCAGTCACACAGAGCATCCAGCAAGAACTCAAAAAGCTTCACCCGGCCAAACCTCCGTAGCCATTCTTGCAGAAAGGAAGCGTCAGAAGTTGAAGGCGAAACTGCAGCATAAGGACACGAACGTGATTCGGGACGTCCGACTGTTCTACTAATAAAAACCTCAGCTAGTTCCAGCCCATGAATCTTGACCTCCCAATCCAAGTCAGAGTTTGCCAATTCAAACACTTTGGAAATCAACCGATCCGTGTCGCCCAACGACTCCAGGTGGCCTTCTCTAAGCCAGGCCGTAAACACTCTGAGCACAGCCCTTCTCGGAAAGCTCTCCGTGTCCTCACCCAGGATTTCCAGGAACCGGGCTCCTAGATTCTGCTAAAAGGAGCAAAGAGAGAAAACAGTGAGGCAAAATTCATAAGTAAAAAAACACGCGCACAAACTCTAAAATCTACTAGCTAACACCACAAGAGGCAAGTCCGGGGTGGACTGGGCTGCTCAAATACTCGTCTGTTGAATAGAAATGCATTGCCTTGTCAATATTATGAAACAAGCTAGGAGTCCTGCATGCCCCATTTTACTCCCGACTCAGGGTGTCATTCCAAGTGCCTTCGCTCTCGCTATAAATTCCTAGAAGCAAACAACAACTGGCCTAATCCCTTTCTCCTACTGTTAAGCAATCAATTATACTTTTGCAAGTACATTTCAAAACAAAAATTCCCCTGAAAGAATTTGCTGGATTTGGACCGAATTCAGCAAAAGGTTTTTCCTCCCCACTTTCAGCAACGCATCAGGACACTGGTTTCTAATCTTTTAAAATAGATTAGGAAATGGGACAAAACAAAACACAAAAAAATGTTTCTTCGTCGATGGAGTAAAAAGTCACAGCTTTTCACGCAAGGTCCGGCGATTACCTGGTGATTATTTATTCTCTCTGGTCCAGGTAAGGTCTGGGCGAGCTGGCCCAGTGCATTTACAGCACTGGCTCGCACATAGCTCTCGGGATCTTTCAGAAGATCCCAGGAGAGCTTGGCTGCTTCGGAGGACTGCAGAATCTGTTTGAATTCATCCTGTTCTGTAAAGATAAAAAAACCACACAGTTTGGAGGTGAACTTTCAACAGCAAAGATAACCGCAGTATGTTAGATGAGGACAAGTCCCACCTCGCCTGTGTAAAAGTAATGGATTTCTCACAGAATAATTACAGGCACACATTGTCTCAGCTTCCGTGTAGTTTTTATAAACCTTATAAAACCGTCCAAAAGCTGTGTGTGTATTATCGGCCAGGTCGCGGTAATCTTTGCCAGGTTCCCTCCCTCTCCCTGGTGACCACACAAGCACCGAGCATACTAAAGTTACTATCGGCGGAATATAAATATTTTAATAAAATAAATTTAGAACCATACTGGTGGGAAACTTTACCCAGATAGGAGAGAACACAGCAGCTCAAAATGAAGCAGGAATTGCCGTCTCCCCCCCAAGTCCCAAAAAAAAAAAAAAAAAATTGTAACTCTCTGTTCTGGCCACCTACCTGGAAAGCACTGCACTAGAGAAGTAAGGAATTCTAAGGCGGTGTCCCGAACCTCCCAACAAGTGCTAGACAGGCGCTTGTGAAGCAGCGGAAATAAATCTGCAAACAGGAGCAAATCAGGAGTCTTCATACAGGAGTTCCAAAAGCAACCATCAGCGCCTCTCAGTGCCCACACGATCCACCTCTGCATCGTAACATGAGC
This sequence comes from Rhinatrema bivittatum, assembly GCF_901001135.1. Taxonomy (NCBI): domain Eukaryota; kingdom Metazoa; phylum Chordata; class Amphibia; order Gymnophiona; family Rhinatrematidae; genus Rhinatrema; species Rhinatrema bivittatum. The sequence continues at coordinate 10,919,998 of NC_042628.1, forward strand.
ACCGTTTCAATCAGACCCGACGCGCTGCAAACGTAAGCTGCAAACGCGTTTTCTGCATCGTGTTTTTGTTTTTTTTTCTCTAGTGCGCAAGAGGCTAAAATCGCAGCAGTCTTAAAGCAGAAAATCCCTATCATTTCTACAGTCCTAGAAGAGACCTGGTTACCTCTCAGACACCTGTTCCGGGCAAGCAAATGTTCTTGCAGGTTTGACAGTTTGGAGCAGCTCAGGAGCCATTTGAGAGTGGCCTGAAAGGACTTCTTCAGAATCTGCAAGAGGACAGAGCCCGATTTCAGACAGTTAATGACGGACAGCTCTCCGCTGGCTCTCATCGCTACACACGTGTGTGACCGGCCTGCGAAGCGTGTCAGCTGGGCATCGCTTTGAGATGAAAGCCACTCGGGCAGAAAGAACAGCCCTCAACTCACGTGCCTCGCAGGCTGTCAGGGACAGACGTACGGCAGTATTATTAAAAACACTTACTGTAGGGTTACTATCTGGACTCTTCAGGTACACAAGAAGAACGTCAAACGTCTTTGCCAAAGATGCACTGTTGACTGAAATACACAAAGAGAAAATTCCTTTGCTAAGTTTGTTAAAAATTTTGATTGGTGGCTTGAAGTATACAAATAAGATTAAGTTCTGCGTGGCATGATTACTGGAAAGGGCTCCTTACACTGGACGGTTGTTTAATAATGACGTGTCCCCTGTTAAATTAAAGAAGCAAAGGATTGGATTAGCACGTGGCCTCCTCTTCCAGCAGAGGTGCTCTGGTAAAGGAGCACTCAAGGAAGGAGCGTGTTCACATTTGGTAAGCCTGCAGAGGAGAGGTCATCGCACCCAGGTGTATGCTCCATACATCAAATCACAAACTTGTAGTCCTTCCTTCCTCCCCCCCAATAACATTTTCTTGAAGAACGTAAAGAGACAATTTGCTTTCACTTACCAGTCCAACAGGAAAGCGCTCCGAGAACATCTAGAGACAACCTCTGAACTCGAAGCGAGCCAACCAGGAAACTGCTGATCTTGGCTTCCGTGGAAGAAGAGGGGTTTGCTAAGCCAAGGCAAAACTCTAATAGGGTCAGAGTACAGTGCAGCAAGGATTCGGGGGGCAGCTGTACTGGGAGAAGGTCCTGAAAGTCAGAGCAGGGAGGGTATTACAAGCAGCCAGCAAAAGTATCCAATACATTCGCATATCCTGGAAGGGAAGTATCCTTATTTTTTGTGTTTCTTTAAAGCATTTGACCTGTATCCTTTTGACTAGAAAACCGATCCAATTGTGGCATCAACACAATCCCTTCAGTACCCTTCCAGCTCTCGCCCCTGCAGGCAACCGATATAAATCATTGCCACATTTTCTCTTGTCGTGTTCACAAACCAGCACTAGCACACCAAAAACTCCAAGAGACGCCATCTACTAAACCAGGCAGCAACTGAAACTATCCTAGAAGGAAAACAAAGGCGGAGGCCAAAGTTATAAGGATATAATGATAATAGAAGAAAAGCAGAATATGCAAAACAAATCAAATAACCATGCTTTGGGGAAAACCCAACACGGACATGCTGCTTTTTAACTGAAATAAGGTTATTTGATTTGATTTTTGCTGGGAATCTACTTTCATTGTATTATATATGAATACAATTCCAATACATTACATACACAAACATCCATTGGCTTCTGCTGCTTTGGCCTGTGCTTGTCTTGCCTCTGTGCTCTACTCACTACCCTGGAAGGGGCTTAAGCCTCCTAACAGGGATCTTAAAAGGTTTTAAGCGGAGCCTGCAGCCCCTCGTGAAGGGGAGGGATCTGGACAACCAGAGCTACACCCCACGGGCGCACAGACCAAGCACACCAACCCCCGGCTTGGCCGCCTCAACCGGACAGGGTAGAACCACTAGGATTCCAAAAATCAAAAAGAAACCCCCGGGAGGAAGGCTCAAAAGGAAATAATTGCTGAAAAACAGAGAAAAGAAACTGCAGGAGGCAGTGGGGTTTATGATACAGTGTCAACGAAGATTTCCTCTGTCTCCACCTGCTGGCTGGGAGGACTGAAGCCAGGATTCTGGACTCATCCAGGTACGGACAGGGGGAATATCCATTGGCTTCTGCTGCTTTGGCCTGTGCACTACTCGCTACCCTGGAAGGACCTGTAGGCCATGATGGATTTACGATTTTGCTGTTCCTTGGTGCAGCAAACCCTCCCCCTCTTCCCCCCCCCCCCCCTTAAGGTTGGGCAAAAGGGAATAGATGGTCCAAGGCGGCCCCGCGGTATTCTGTGGCAACTCAGTGGTAAAGATTTGAGAAGCCTGAAGGACATGGACAAACATTTCCATCTTTTATTTTACGTTATAAAAATAGCTTTCCAACCTTGCTTGTCTCTGTATATCTTGTTTTCTTTATACTGGATAAGAAATACCTTCAGTACCTGAATATAATCTGCTTTGAAGAGGAGCCGAAAAGTGGAATATAAAAATCAGAAAAGGGAATGTGAACTATCAGTGCGGGGAGGAGATGGTAATGGTAATTTGTTCTATGCCAACTTTCACATATCAAACTGGTGTAGAATTAAAAGAGAGAGAGGAAGGGAGGAGGATCAGGAATGGGGTGAGAGGGCGAGAAGGTAAGAAAACCGGGGTCTGGGGAAGTACTGTGATAAGTGAAGACAAGTGGGGAGGGAGAGGGACGGGGGGGAAGAGCAGGAGAGGGTTGGGATAGATTCCAAGATCTGAGGATGAAGGCAGAGATGCTGGAAGATCCAGGGGACAGAATAAGCTGCTCCCCTTACATCCCCCGTCTCTAACCTCCCAACCAAGCTGGCATATACACACACACACACACACACACTGCCCCCTCCCCCCGCTGAACCCCTCTCCTCGCTCATCCTCCAATGAATCCCCAAACAGCCCCTCCTAACCTTCCCTACATGATTCCTCTTTGCTCTGTCTGCTCTAAGCTCACCCCCCTCTCCTCTTGTCCCTGAACAGGAGACACACAGCTGGATTATAGAGCAGAGCAGCTCTTTTTTTTTTTTTTTGCTCTGCTATGACTGCTCCGGGCTCGCCCCTCTCCTCCTGTTCCCTGCACACTAACCTGGAAGGGAAAGGGCTGCATCAGAAAGCAGAGGGCTGTTTTCTGTTCAGCAAGATACAGCGCCAGCCTGTGCCCAGGCACAAGCCTAGTGTGCCCACTGACAAATCCCAGCCCGCCTGTGTATACTGCAGCTCCGCACTCCCCACTCCTTCCCATCGCCTTGTGCATTACCAGGCACTGGAGGGCGTGAAGGTGGGCCAGAGTCTGGCACAACAAAGCGATGCAGGAGGACTTGACGGAGAGAAGGTTTTCAACCGCTGAGGAATCAGGAACCAGCTCAAGTAGGCCTGGGTGGGAAAACAAATAAAAGACATGGAGAGTCCACGTCCTGGCAACGATAAACAGAACAGCAATGATCTGACATAAAAAACAGTAAAAGAAAACAAACTAAAGCACATGCTCTACCTTCCCTGGCCCCTCACAAATCCAGTAATGGCCAAGATTGCATAGAAGAAGCAGGTCTATCCCAAGGCTATACCCCCTGTGTGTAATGCATGCAAGATCTACATTGCCAGCTGTTCCCCAACACTCAGAATGGGGCTCTCCCTGTCACTCCCTCCCTACACCACCTCCTGTCTTTAGGGCAGGGCACCGTCTCTTCACCCACACTTTCATACTGTACCTGGCTGTTCCGGGCGCACCAAGGCTGCTCTCAGAATACAGTTCAAGGGCTGAAGCAGGACACGAAGGGCCGAGACGGTCACCCCCTGTGGACTTAAGAGCGCGTACACGTTTTAACCAGAAATGCCCGACTCGCTAAATGAAAAGCAAAGTGAACCAAGAATCTAAAAGGGGAGCAAGGCACCAGGAGGATGCCAGTCCTTACGGTTTCCGGGGGTTGAGGTTGAAGCACTTGATGTCACCTGAGCTGTCCTACGTGATTTCAGTACAGCAGTCTGAGCTTAGCTTTCTCCCCCCGTTCTACCCCTCTCACTTCAGTTATCCGCCTTTACCTACATTACACTTCAGTCATCTCACAGCAAAGATTATTCACTTATTAAAAGTTATACACATAAAACACTATCATAGATGTACCAAGTAGCTGCCTTTTGTTTATTAATCTCATTTATTTTCCATGAGATATTTCAGCAAAATTAAAAAAAAACAAAAAACCCACAGAAGTCAGCAGGTAGATCAAGTGATAGAGAGTAGGAGAGATTCTGATTCGAGAATGGGGTATTCTAGCTCCTGGTACCAGCTAGAGAGCTGAGCTGTGCACTGAACTAAAAAGACTACTAACATGTTACGCTGTAAAAGGAGCTTTTGGATTTGAATTCTAGAGGAAACTCTGCTCTTGTGGCAAGAGTGTGCTGTTCTGATGCGCGCCATGCACTTCTGCTGAAAACAGGTAATATTATACACGTTGGTCTGTAATTAGTGGGGGTTAAAAGCAAACCAGCCTAGGGCAGATAGAGGTGGCATAAGCATCACCAGTAGGACAGCTCAACTTCCCAAGTCATTAATCAGCACTGGGTTCATTTATTACAATTTTGTTATGGCTATAAAATAGAACCAGGAACTACAGAGGGCTGGCCTGGTTTCTTTGTTTAACTTATAACCTGCCAAAACAAAAGAATTCTCTAGGCAAGGAGCAGCAGACGCACACGAAAACTGTACATAATCACAGAATGCAGAGCTCTAAACCCCTTCCTGCAATAATTTTACTAACATTTATTCCACGGTAACTTTGGGGTAACTTACTAGCAAAATGATAGAGGGGATGGAACGTCTCCCCTATGAGGAAAGGCTAAGGAGGTTAGGGCTCTTCAGCTTGGAGGTACAGCTGAGGGGAGATATGATAGAGCTTGATAAAGTCATGACTGGAGAGAAAAAGCTAACTGCAAATTGGTTATTTACACTTTCAAAAATAAATAAATAAATAAGACTAGGAGACACTCCATGAAATTATTAAGTAGCACATTTAAAACAAATCGGAGGAAATATATCTTCAGTCAACACGCAACTAAGCTCTGGACTTTATTGCTGGAGGATGTGGTAAAGGCATCTTGCGGAACTGAGTTTAAAAAAAAAAAAAAGGTTTGGACAAATTCCTGGAGGAAACGTCCATCAGATTCCATGCTGCTTCTCTTAGGGATAAGCAATAGCTTTCCCCAAGTCTGTCTACCCCTTGGGATCCTGCCAGGTACTTGTGACCTTGATGGGCCACTGTTGGCAGTTCTTATGTACTAAACACCTAAATTATATAAAACACAAATTTTGTACCAGTTGTGCAACTTCAGAATTCCCACTGATAACGAGCTGGCTTGTAGCGGATCTAAACGCTGCATGGTGCGCGTCAGCAAAACCCAAAGCTCACTTCCGTGATGGCTGAAGACAGGCAACCTGCGAAAGGAGAAAAACAGAATTCTACACCGTTGACTTCCTTTTGGTTTGAAGGATTCCAAAGCACGAAAGACCCTTAAGCAACAGCGTCTGTTTCCACTGAATTTGTGACACGGGGCCGACAGACTTTTTGAGTGCAATCAGTGTGCTGCTTATCAACCTCTATATAAATACATTTGCATAGAAATGATCTGTGACCTCTTTCAAGTCATTGCCCTTTACGCTGCTGCTGTAGTGTTCTCACTAAAAAAAAAAATATTTTGCAGATCGGCCCTGTGGCCGAGTGGCAGTGCTGCAAGCTGCCATGCAGGAGAGCTGGGTTTCGTTTTCAGGCCCAGCTCCCGATGCTGAGGGGGCAAACGTTCACAGCTCCTTGGCAGGGAGAGTCTGGCCAGTGTCACCATTTTGCAAAGGCTAAGCGGGAGCTGTGGTCTGTGCACAGGCCAACTACTGCCACTGCAATGGCTGGACTAGTTGGGAGGGGGGTTATAAAGAGGGGGGAAAAACCATGGGTATTAACAAATAAAGATTTCTTGTAGCCCAACAGAGGCCGATTCTGAAAAAGCTGGAAGCCAAAAACAAAATAAAGGTTGTTTGTTTTTTTTTTACATTCTTTCTGTAATCTGGGTGGACAGTGCTGGAAAAGGACCATGTTCTGGTAGCACATCATGGAGTCCTAGCGAGGAGCTTCTGAAAAATGGAAACTTAGGATAAGATCCTGCGTAATTCTTGAGAGCCAGCCAGCAGGGGGGACTCTCTATCAATTTGTCACAGATTCCTGACGGGCCACGATAGCGTGGACCAGGGCCGATAGCATGGACCAGGACCAGAGGCACTGAGCTTCAAGGGTGACCTCTTTTCTTAATTTTTAAAAATTACCTCTATGGGCACCCGAGAGTCAGGCAGCATCTAGTGGGATTTTACACATCTCGGTGAATAATCTGTATTATCTTGCTCAGGGCAGAAGAATCCCTGTTAGGTGCGGGACTGGGAGAGGCCGGGCCTCCTCAATTATCAATGGATGCACTGGATTTAGCAGCAGCAGGCTTGAGACAGAGGACAGAGGACGCACTTCTCGCGACACTGGTGTTTCTACAAGAACTTCATTCCACATTTATTATTTCACCATAAGCAAAAGTTCTTTCATGGTCTTAAAAATCAAAACGCACAGCAACACCACAGAGTTTATTGCTTTGTGCCAGGAGGTTGGTGCATAAATGTTTCTTTTGTACCCTTGTAAACGCCTAATTCAACTTGAAGGTAATAGATAATATGTTTTTGCTCCTAAACAATTGGAGGTGTTTAGTGATCCTAAGCAGGTCTCTGGAGATAAGAGGCGTGGAAGTCAGGACTAGGATTCTGCCATGGCAGAAGGGGCACGCTGGGCCCAGTTACCTCTCATCTGTTTTTTTTAATTAGGTGTCTTGGTCCCACCAAGTGTTGTGGGCTAATGTGATATGAACTCGATTAATTTGTTTTTGTCTTTGCCTGTTCAGTTTTCTATGCAGTAATTGCTTTTCTGGGACTCATATATGTATTTCGTTAAATGCAGTATAAATTAAAAAAAAATTTTTTTTTAAAGCAGCCAGGATTCCTTATAACAATTAGATTAGGAGATTAGGTATCAGCCTTCCCTGATACCTAATCTCCGCCTTGGACTGTTTTTTTTGCTAACTGCCGTCCCTGATACCTAATCTCCGCCTTGGACTGTTTTTTGCTAACTGCCGTGCCCCTTCCCGTCTCTTCCCTGCCCCCCTGCATATGAAGTTTCTCTACCGTTTTAGCCCATATTGCTCTATGTACAGCCCTTGAGCGAAGTTAATGTACCCGTTGTACCAGTTTGGGCCAAGTCCCGTTACCTCCACATTGGCATCGCCTACGAGCGAAGTTTTCTACTGTCCTTTTTATCCATTGTTATCTATTGTTCTTGTTTTCCATTGTTATCTTGTTCCATGTATAGCCCATGAGCAATGTTCTATGTACAGCTCATGAGCAAAGTTTTTCCGTTCACTGTAAACCGAGGTGATTTGTATCTCATACAAGAACCCCGGTATATAAAACCCAATAAATAAATAAATAACAAGGAGGTAGGTCAGTTTGGCTGGGATGGTTCCACTGCTAAGCTCCCGCTTCTTCTTTAAAAATTTGCCTTGGGATGTTTTTACCTGGCCATAGAAAGGAAGAGTTCCACTAGCAGAGGCACTTCACAGACAGGTTCCTGCTCCAGGAGAGACACCACTGGTTGTGCGAGGTTTGACCAGAGGATTTCAGTCCAGGCATCATGGCAGTTCCCAAACACCATGATCACTGCTTTCAAGGCCGGCGCCACCCGAGATGGAACGTTGGATCCCAGGGACCTCTCCAGATGCGCTACGATGCGCTGGGCACACACAGGCCAATCAGAGTCTGCGCTGCCGAGCGGCTGCCGCACAGCAGACTGGACAGAAAAGACCAGGAGGTGCACTATGAGTTTATTGGCAGCAGAGGTGACGAACAAGCTGGTGTCTCCCTGCAGAGTTAAGATTAAATCCAAGGATCCTGGAGGGCCAATCAGAAAATAAAATGGAGTTTAAGGGAGGATTCTGACACTAGTTCTGTTTTACTGCATTACACACACACAAGTCCTGCAGCAGCTCCAGCAAATAAAGCAAACTACTCACCACAATCGCACAGGAACTGGATGGCATGCACATGCTGTGCCATGCTGTGCACACCCTGGATCCAGCCGCTTCGCACTGTGGCATCGTCCCATAATGCACTGGTAGAAAGCTTCTTGCCAAAGAGAGACAGTAGCAGCAGCTCTTCTCTCTGCCCCAAAATACAGAGGAGAGGGAAATGCTTACTGTGTCTGAATTAAAATAAACTTGTGCATGCGCAAAGTGCATGTCTTTTGGGGCAACAGCTTGCGAAAAAGGAATAGGATGATAAAGCTCTCTTAAAAAAAAACAACTTCCGAGTTGTGTTCTTTTTGCAATGCAAAACAACTTGTGGGACTCTGAAATTCCTGAGTGAAATTTAACCAATGGATGCACAAATCAGATATAAGCTAATTATGGGTTTGTGTCTTTGGGATTTGTAGTTCAGAAATTTCTTGCAAATTGGATTGTGGGAGGAAAAAAAAAAAAAAATCAAGTCACCCTTATTTTGCCAGAGGCACTGTCTTACTGAAAAGGAATCAGATTAGAAAAAAATTAAAATATTTAAGTTTAAAACTAAAACCTAAAAATGTAAAAGCTTTAAGTAGGGTTTGTTTGGGGGTTTTTTTAAATAACTGTAGACATACAAAACTCCCTGCAACATAAATGATCATGGTCTCTCGAATGATTCCTGCACAGATGCTGCTTACATTAAAGGAATTTGCATTAGTAAATGTTAACTTTCTGTATCTATGTGCATAGTCTTCTTACTGATTAGGACCTTTCGGTTATCTCTTGAAGTCCCAACTTTCATAGAGTAACAGATTAACAACCCAATGGTCTATCCAGTCTGCCTGCCCTCTCTGAATATTGACTTCTTAATTTTTTTTTTATGCACAGCTTCTAGACAGCTGGAAGTAGATACCAAGCTGGAATTTTGTGTTTTTTTGTCTTGCAGAATGCAGCTTCCGCAATAACTCAAGTTGCATTTCTAGCTCCTGCAGACAATGACGCGGGTTCTGCCCTCACTCTGCTTACCGAGAGCCGCTGGAAGCCACTTTCAGAGGCTGCAAACAGTCCCGCCAGCCGAAGGATGAAGGCCAGGAGGCTGGGATTGGGCTCCTCCAGTCTCAGCCCCTGGAGAATAAGGTCCATCAGGCAGGGGTTTTCCTGCAGGAGCAACGTGCCAGAGCCTAGGAACAGAACCTGCAGTTAGGGGCCGGATGTACTGAAGGGTCTCTCTTGTTTTGGACCTATTGTGCATTTAGGAACAGGACCTGCAGTTAGGGGCCGGATGAACTGAAGGGTCTCTCTTGTTTTGGACCTATTGTGCATTTAGGAACAGGACCTGCAGTTAGGGGCCGGATGTACTGAAGGGTCTCTCTTGTTTTGGACCTATTGTGCATTTAGGAACAGAACCTGCAGTTAGGGGCCGGATGTACTGAAGGGTCTTTCTTGTTTTGGACCTATTGTGCATTTAGGAACAGAACCTGCAGTTAAGGACCGGATGTACTGAAGGGTCTTTCTTGTTTTGGACCTATTGTGCATTTAGGAACAGAACCTGCAGTTAGGGGCCGGATGTACTGAAGGGTCTCTCTTGTTTTGGACGTTATTGTGCATTTAGGAACAGAACCTGCAGTTAGGGGCCGGATGTACTGAAGGGTCTCTCTTGTTTTGGACGTTATTGTGCATTTAGGAACAGAACCTGCAGTTAGGGGCCGGATGTACTGAAGGGTCTCTCTTGTTTTGGACGTATTGTGCATTTAGGAACAGAACCTGCAGTTAAGGGCCGGATGTACTGAAGGGTCTTTCTTGTTTTGGACCTATTGTGCATTTAGGAACAGGACCTGCAGTTAGGGGCCGGATGTACTGAAGGGTCTTTCTTGTTTTGGACCTATTGTGCATTTAGGAACAGAACCTGCAGTTAGGGGCCGGATGTACTGAAGGGTCTTTCTTGTTTTGGACCTATTGTGCATTTAGGAACAGAACCTGCAGTTAGGGGCCGGATGTACTGAAGGGTCTCTCTTGTTTTGGACCTATTGTGCATTTAGGAACAGGACCTGCAGTTAGGGGCCGGATGCACAGATGGGTCTTTCATGTTTTGGGGTCTGAATCACCAAGGCACCTTCTGGTCCATTTTATGTGCTGCTGTGCATTTAGCTCGGGCCTGTTCCTTGGTAGCTCACGGCGAGTTCCAGTCCGGTCCGGGCAGCACCGATTGAAGAAGGAGCTTCGGGAGAACGCTCCGGTCCAGATACAGCAGGGAAAGGAAAACACCCGCAAGCAGAACCGCACAATAATCTAACGCGGCTCGGGCCTTACCTGCCTGCGCGAGGGCCCGGAACCAGTCCAGCAGCTTCTCCAGGCAGGTGTCGTCCGAGAGCGGCTGCCCGGGGTCGGCCAGCACGGCACAGACCGGCGGCAGCAGCCGCGCGCACTCGCCGTCCATGGCGGCCGCGGGGGGCGGAAGTGCGGCCTCCCTCCCCTATCGGGAGGGGGGGAGCGCTCAGAGTTAACCCCTTTGTTGCCCGGAGGCAGAGAGGGCTTTACAGCTATGGCTGCTGTAGGGCTATTCCGCTCAAACGCACCGTGCACAGGCAATGCCTCGCGGTCCTTGGTTAGGTCATGGGTGGGGAGGGTTTCAAGCTTAATTGTATTTATAAAAAAAAAAAGTCCAAGGGAAAACAGTTTGCGAGAGCCACCCAAAGGAACTTTATAGGCTGTACAACACCCAAGGCTGCTGCAGAAATAAAGAAAGCAAAGCGAGGAGCCAAGCCTGTCGTTTATCTTCCAAAAACGACATGGGTGTTGACTTTTCGGGACATTTACTGATTGATTTTGTTTATTTAGGGTCTTCTCTTGGCAATTGGGATGCTGTGAGCAAAAACTGTTGGTTAGGTTGTTCTGGGAGCACTTTGAGCCGGGATGGGATGGGATCCGCCATGGATCCGCCAGGGCTCCTCGCTCTTGAGGCCATGGCACCTTGTGCAAAAAGGTCCCATTGATCCCTGCAGCTCAGGGGCAGAGTAGGGAAGTCAGACTGGGAGAACGACTAACATCCCCCCCGGGATTAGCGGGGCTGGGCAAGCTTTAACTTGTCCCCTAACTGAAGCCTGTTCCCCGTTTCCCCCACCCCGCTCCTTAGAGATACATATTCTCCACGCATAGAAATGCTGCTTGCATCTACAGTCTGCCCTCCTTTCCTCCGAGCAGCAGGAGCTAAGTGGCAAGGGGGGCCACAGAAGGGCCTGGAATGGCTCGGGTGCCACGGACAGGGTGGCTCTGCTATTAGGCAGAGTAGGCAAATGCCCTGCCGTGTGCGTCACCCCTTTCCCATCAGCTCTGCTGGGCTGCACCATGTTGGGTAAGGCTTGGGGGGAGTTCGGTGCTGGGCTGCACCATGCTGGGTAAGGAGAGGGGGGGGGAGTTCGGTGCTGGCCATAGTGGAGGTGACTGGTGAAGCCCGCGGCGGCCGGGTCCGAGGCTGCCCCTCTGCTGGTGTCCGGCCGATTCATTTAATTGCATAAACCGCCTGTACCAAGCTTGTTATCCAGGCGGGAACAGAATGCGAACTCCGGGTAAGGGGGCGGTCGTCCTGCCTGCGCCGGCTGTGGAACTCCGGGTTAGCGGCGGCTTGGCCCGGCCCGGGGCCCTGCTTCGGTTGCTAGGGACTCGCGGGGAAGCCTTGGGAGAGGGAATTCGCCTGCAGCCACGGAGGGGACGGAGCTGCGCCTCGCCCTTCCCTCGGGGAGCGTCTCCGCCTGCAGGTCCGGCTTCCCCCCCCCCCCGGGAGGTCAGGGGTGCAGGGGGCGCGGGCGTTCACGGGCTGCGCTGGAAAGGTCTTGCCCTTGCGGGTGGAGTCAGACGATCGTGGGGGAGCTGAGGCTCTGAGACCCGGTGCCCCCCCCCCCCCAGCAGGGGGCTGGTTGCTTCTCTCCGGCCTTTAAATCGAAATAGCGGGGCCCGATTTCCCAAGCACGGTCGGGTCAGCCAGAGCTGAAAGGGGAAACGCGGGTCCTACCCCCTGCCGTGTTTTGTATTGACAAAGAATGGAAGCTCCCAAAGGCCGCATGCGAGGGGCGCGACCGGCACGGAGGCAGCCCCGCTCGCCTCTAACCTGTACAGCTCATGGGGGCAGGGGTCGGGCCATGAGTCAGGCTACAGGGAGAGCGCGCTGATGTGCTGGGGGGGGGGCTCATCCTGAGATAAGCGCCGCATTGACTCCTGAGACGTTTATCTGTCAGGAATCAGTCCGGCTGGATTGCAATCTAGAGTAGACGGAAACCGTGAAATGCAGTTCAAATTGTGCTTTTTTTTTTTTTTTTTTACAGGTGGACGCTGCAGTTCCAGCCCTCGGCTTCTCTGATCAGCATTGCCAAGTGATCACGGTGTGGCGATGTCCTGGGCAGCCAGTGAAACTGGAACGGAAATTGAGGAGCTGGAGGAACTGGTAAGAAAACAGCAATTGTGTAAATATTGACCCATATGAATATCATCCATAGGAAAATGCACTGCACAATGAAACATCAGATATAACGGAGTTAGCTGCATCTTTTATGCCCTTTAGGTGCTTTGCTTTTATGTAGGTTGAGACTGATGAAGGTGTTAGCCGATCAGGAGGAAAGAATTTGCAAAGGCATAAAACATGGTTTTATGCATAGCCCCTTCATGTATGTGTGTAAAATTGCACTCAGAACACTGTTGTATTACGTGTGTACTTTTGTTTGCATACTAAAGTAGGTATTCTGGGATGGAGTTGAGGAAGAATCAGGATTTTATGCACCTACTTTTAACATTTTCCAAAGGATGTCTGTAAATCTACTTGCACAAGGTTACACCAGCCCTCAAACAGGCAATATCATGCTTGCATGCGCCAGGTTCCACACACCCATGAATTGTCAAAATTTGGGCTAAAGGCCACAATTTTCAGCTGAATGCATGTCACTGAAAATTACCCTTTGTATGTGCAACCTTCTTATTTCTATAAGAGATCTTGCTTGATGTCCCAACAGGTACAGTAAACATGGTGATTATGTCTATGAGTGCTGAATTATCGTGTAACCATTAAAATATGAATACTACCAAGAGACCCTCTTATGTTGATACAAGTGGTTCAGCGCTCTGAAATTCATTACTTCCTTATAGTCCCTGTACTTATTGATAGCGAACAAGAATACTTACATACATCACTGGCGCTTTCATTTATAATTCAGGTTTAGTTAAGTTTTGTTTTTTTTAGCTGGGCAAGTTTAGGGGCTAGCAGAAGCAATGGGATAATGAGTCTATCCTCTTTCATGTCTTACGTGACTTCTTGTAAACGTTTTCAGAATTGAAAGGGTCCAGGAAAATATTTATTAAAGATGGAGACGGTCGGAGCACAGTGACTATTGTTACACTTGTTAATAGGAACATATTTACTTTCCCTTGTTGTGTGTCTTTAAAAATCGCTTAATATTTAAAGTTACATTGTAAATATTTTTTCTTCAGGGAGATGATGGCCTGTCTGCGATTACATATGAATCTGACATAGAGAAGGTTAGTTTTGTTACTTGTCTGTCAAATAAGCTTGGACTCTTTAATCAGAAATGTCCTTGATACAGTCCAGATGGTAGGTTCATCCCCCAGTATTTCAGAACACTGCTGAAAGTGGATGCCAATTTTGCAAAAGTCCAGAGAAACTCTGTCTCCTTCCATAGGTATTACCCAGAGCCCTTATTGTTTGGGTATGGGGAGGAGGGAAATAATTTTCAATATTTTAATATATTGTGCTCACCTTTTCCTTCAGCTATTGCTGTCCCAATACATTTATATTCTTGGGTTACTGACCCCATTCCTCTTTTAATGGAGCTTAGCCCTTATGAAAGTGTGGCTAGTCAAGATAGGTTTGGTGAAATTTGACTTCTGTCTAGGTTCTCTGCTCAGTAGTATTCTTGCCAATTGCTTATTCTTTTCATTTAATTTCTTTCCTTCTGGAAATGTCTCTAATGTGTAATTGTCAGGCAGTAGAAACTGAATATAATCACAGATGATACCTACAAGGCCCATGTCATGAACCCATTGAGATGTCAGAGGGGGAGGAGAGGTTTGTAATTTGTAATTCAGGAAAAAAATGTTACATCTCTCTTTTTTTTTTTTTTCTAGAAGCAGCAGAAGAAGAAAATGACTCATAAACCTTCCCGATCACCAAGTAAGTTTTATTAAAGGGATATCTCGATTGAGATCAAATGTCGGTATAAATAAAGGGGAAAGCATTTGGATCAAAGCCATACCCTGGGTACTAGGTCTCTCAGGTGTTTTGATATTTTCAGATATCATCTTTGTCAAAGCTGTGGAATTTTTAAAGAGCAGTGCAATAGGGACAGGAAGGAGGCCACCTTAGTTTTTGGGACCATCAAATTCCTATGATGCAATGCAGGTGATGTTACTACAGCTGGAGGAGACATACATGAATGTTATGTACAGTAAGAGAGCACTTTAAAGGCTGTAGTTTGAATGCAATAACCGGCATAAAAAAATCCTTTCAGCATTGAGAAGGTAGGGCTAAAGTCTGTGTATAACTTGTACATGCAGGCTTTAGCCAGCATTTTCAAAGTGAATTTATGTGCATCAGATTGCTTTGAAAATCCTGGGGTAATTGGCCTGGTATGTGCACAAAGTTACACCTTTTCTTTCCCAGCATGTAGTCAGATGGACTCAGGACCAATGAGTTATGCTCCCCTGCCAGCAGATGGAGACGGAGTCAGATTTCAAAGCTGACGTCACCCTAGATACACCCCCGCAGTGACCTCAGCCCTTCAGTATTTCTCCGTCTCCAGCAGATGGTGGATGGTACCTCTCCCTATGGGGATTGCTGTACATTTTGGAAGGAGAAATTCTACATTTAAATTGGAGAAAAAAATTGAGCCCCCACTCTCCTGCGGTGATACACAAAGGTCCCTCTCTCAGTTGAGAATTCCTGAGGTAATTTCCGAGATCCCTCAGAGGTGTGCCTTTGTCCGATTCCCGGTGTGGGCTTTGCTGCTTAAGCAGCTGAAAGGCAGCCAAGCGCAGCAGTAATGGCCAAAGCCCTCTCCCCCACAGCTGGAGACTGTCTCTGTACTCAGCCTCCTTGCTCAGCGCACCGTACCGACGTCGTTCCCGATCCCGTTGGGGTAAGGGGAAGTGGGCTTCCGAGCTGATTGAGCAGCCCCCTGGTGGGCTAGTCCCCGCTTTAGGCTTGCTCGGCACACCGCTTAGCAGGCCGTGGTGGCGCCATCTTGTGTGTGTCATTGTTTGTGCCGTATTACCCTCCGTAGAACGTCTGTACACGCAGTGCATCGACTCTGCGCATGCTCTATGTGCATAATATCACACACTTACCTACGCACACAACCTACTAAGTGAAGAATACAGGTAAAGTCAGGCACACAGGCTGTGCGTGTGCCTCGCCACCTCCCGCCTAGGTGCCCAAAATCTGTGCGCATAAAATTTTAAGCGCAAGCAAACAGAACACAGAGTTACTGCCGCCAGTGGCTCCAGCAGCCAAGAAACATAAGCGCCTTTCTCTCTGCTGACCTGGATTCCAACTTATGTCAGCACTTGAGGAAGCCCAGGGAGAGTTGACCTCCCCGAACTTTGCTAAGTCTGGCTCTTCCCATTCAGAGGATGAGTCAGCCATAGCCTTAACTGGAAGTACCCTGGTTCTGAGTACCCCTGGGACTAGGTCATCCATGAGAGAGGAAAATTCAGCAGCACCTACCCCAGTACCTCCTGAGCTAGGCATGGACCTGGCTGCCTTCTCTTGGGTGGAACTTTTTCCAGGGCCTTCAAACCTTCGTACAGGCGCAGTCTGCTACCTCACTTGCCCCTGTCCAGATGGAACCTCAGCCGGTAAGCCCTCCCTCTCCCAGTCCTATCGGCAGGCCTCGAGGCATGCCTCGCTTCACCAAGGGTATCCCTGGCAGGGACCCAGATGGTACGGATGAAGAGGAGGATACAGATTCCTTGGAAGATGGGGAAATTCCCCCTGGTTTAAAACCATATCAGACCAAGTTATGGTTTTTCCATAGAGACAAATTGCCGGCCCTGGTTTCCCAGACCCTGAAGATGCTGGGAGTTCCTCGGACGGACTCTACGACGGAACCAAAGAAGAATCCCATTCTGATTTCCCTACGGAAAACCTCTTGCTATTTTCCAGTACTGGAAGCCATCCAGGAGTTGATTGACCTGGAATGGGATGCCCCAGAAGCAAGTTTTAAAGGGGAATGAGCAATAGAAGCTCTATACCCACTAGACACCCAGCAGAGAGAAAGCGTTTGCATTTCCCTAAAGTGGATGCACTGGTCTGTGCCAAACAACTATCCCAGTGGAGGGAGGAGCGGACTTAAAGGATGCGCATGATAAACAGATGGAGTCCATCCTTAAACGCTCCTTTGATGCAATAGCAATGACTTTACAGATTGCTTCTTGAGCCCTGGTAGTTTGTTTGTGCTTACTTCTCTTTCAGGAGGTAGATGACTTGGGGGTTAATTCCAGAGCGGTCATAGAACAGCTTTTTAGCTGACGCAGGCTTGGATCTAGTCTGTACTTTGGCCAGAGGAGTGGCCTCAGTGGTGGCTGCGGAATTAGTCAGCAGACGCAACTTCCAAGGCAAATCTTGCAAGATGCCCTTTTAAAGAATCACTCCTTTTCAGAAGCAACTTGGAAAAGCTGGCCAGTAAGTGTGGCGAATCTCCAGTTCCCCAACTACCAGAAGATAAGAGAAAGTAGTTACAGTGTCCCTCGCCTGTGAGGAGTTGATCCAGGTGCTCTCAGCGCTTTCGCCTGTACAGAAACTCAACATTTCAGAGGTCTCGGCTCTTTGAGAGGTCTCGGTCCTTTCGTCCTGAATCCCCCAATGAAAATTTTCGGACCCACCTTTGGAACAAGGAGATAGGGGGTCAATTGTCCCTCTTCTACCAGAAGTGCATTGAGATCACGTTGGACAAATGGGTACTGGAGTTCATACGAGAAGGATATGCACTGAAATTTCACAGCACTCCTCAGGACGTGTTCATGATGTTTCCTTGCCACTCCAGCAGAAGAAGTAGGCAGTGGAGACTACTCTTTTAAGGCTCCTCAGATTGAGGGCTATAATCCCAGTACCTGCGCCCCAGGAAAATACGGGACATTATTCCATCTATTTCATCGTACCCAAGAAGGAAGGTTCCTTTCGCCCCATCCTGGACATCAAGAGTGTCAACCAACATCTACAAATGAATCCTTTCTGCATGGAAACCCTATGCTCCGTGATAATGGCGTACAATTGGGAGAGATCTTAACCTCCCTGGACCTATCCAAGGCCTTTCTGCATATTCCAATCCATCAAGAACACAGTTTCCTACACTTTGCAATACTGGGTTGCCCTTATCAGTTCTGGGCATTGCCCTTTGGCCTAGCACTGCCCCCAGAACATTTTCCAAGATTATGGTGGTCGTAGTGGCAGCATTGAGAAAAGAAGGAATCCTGGTGCACCTGTACTTGGACAACTGGTTGATCCGGGCCAAGTCTGTGGAAGAAAATCTCCGGGTGACCAACAGGGTCACCTCCATGCTTCAGGAACTCGGTTGGGTCATAAACCTGAAGAAAAGCAATCTCAAGCCCTCCCAGTCCTTGAAATATCTGGGAGTCCGGTTCGACCCCAAGCAGGGCAAGGTCTTCCTTCCAACCACGTGGATAAGGAAGTTGATGTCCCAAGTGCATCAGCTGATGAGCACGATATGCCCAACGGTGTGGAGCTATCTCCAAGTTCTCGGTTTGATGGCAGCAACCATGGAGGTGGGTGCTATGGGCGAGGGCACACATGCAACCACTTTGATGCTCACTGCTGTCACATTGGAACCCGCAATCTCAATCCTATTCGATTCGTCTCCACTTACCAATGGGAGTATGCCCTCAACTCCAGTGGTGGCTACAGGAAGCTTATCTGAGCAGGGTGTACCCCTGTCCTCTCCGAACTGGCAGGTCCTCCCAACAGACGCGAGCCTCTGGGGCTGGGGAGCTCTCTGTCAGGAACCGATGGCCCAGGGACGTAAGACCAAGGAAGAGGCCCTTTGGAACATCAACCGCTTGGAAGCCTGGGCAGTCAGATTGGCATGTCTACAATTCAGCCACAGACTCCAGGGTCAAGCGGTCCATGTAATGTCAGACAATACAATGACTGTGGCCTACATCAACCAAAAGCCAACAAGGGTCACAGGCGATAGATCTCATTATGGAATGGACGGAAATAGATCCATAGATGATCTCAGCCTCCCACATTGCAGGAAAAGACAACGTCAGAGCAGACTTTCTAATCAGGGAGAGTCTGGATTCAGGAGCATGGGTGTTGTTGGCCAAAGCCTTTCAGCTGGTAGTAGATTGCTGGGGTCTCCCGTCCATCAACCTGCTGGCCACATCTCACACTGCGAAGGCTCCCCGATTCTTCAGTTGCAGAAGAGATTAGTGGTCCCTGGGGATAGACACTCTCGTTCAGACCTGGCCGGAAGAAGACTTGCTTATATGCCTTCCCTCCATGGCCCCTGCTGGGCAGGGTCATTTGCAGAATCGAGCACTACAGGGGATTAGTCCTACTAGTAGCTCCAGATTGGCCCAGGCGTGCGTGGTATGCAGACACGCGGAGACTCCAGTGGAGACCCCCTTGTGCCTCCCATGGCACAGGGACCTGCTACAGCAAGGACCGGTCCTTCACGAGGATCCAACTCAATTCTGACTTATGGTATGGCCCTTGAGAGGGCTCGCCTGATGAAGCAAGGATATTCTGTGGCAGTAATTACCACCTTACTCCGTGCTCAGACGTTCTCTCCGTTCCTAGCATATGTGCGGGTCTGGAGAGTATTTAAGGCCTGGTGCGAGGAACGTGGTGTCCCCCTTTGGGTGGTCAAAATCCCACTAATTCTGGAATTTTTGCAGGACGGCCTGAATAAAGGTTTGACCCTTAACTTCTTGAAGGTCTAGGTAGCAGCCCCCTCCTGTTTCAGGGGCGAAGTGAACGGAACCCGCCTGTTGGCTCATCCGGACATGGCCCGTTTTCTGAAAGGAGTGAAGCACATTCGGCCACCTCTACAGTGGTTGGTTCCCTTGTGGAATCTTAATCTAGTATTAGAACTTATGGCAGGGCCCTCCTTTCGGCTGCTGCACAGTCTTTCCTTGCATTTATTAACCTTGAAAACTGTGTTCCTGGTGGCTCTATGCTTGGCATGTCGCATTTCTGAACTACAGGCATTGTTGTCGGGAACCATTCCTCTGGATGACTCCAGAGGCGTTACAGCTTCATACTGTTCCGTCCTTCTTTGCCCAAGGTAGTCTCGGAGTTTCATTTGAATCAGTCCATTTTGTTGCCATCCATAGATAAGCACAAGGACGTGGAAGAATACCGCCTCCCCTGTCATTAAGATGTCAGTAGACTTTTGGTGCAGTATCTGGAAGTTTCAGAACCGGTGCAAAAGATGGACCCCCTGTTTATTCTTCCCAGTGGAAGGAAGCAGAGGGAACCAGCTTCGTGAGCTACCATGGCTCGCTGGATTAAGGAGGTGGTCACGGGAGCCTGTGTGGAGGCAGGAAAGCCATTAACTTTTCAGGTTAAAGCTCATTCCACTAGGGCTCAGACAGTCTCATGGGCGGAAGCTAAACTGCTGTCTCCCGTCAACATCTGCTGAGCAACGACGTGATCCTCCCGGTTCTATCGCCTAGACGTACAGGCTTGAGAGGACGCAGCCTTTGCGAGTGCGGTACTAACCAGACCGCGGGAAGCCTTCCGCCCTGTTCGGGAGTAACTTTTGTACATCCCATTGGTTCTGAATCCATTTGGCTTCATGCTAGGAAATGGAGAAATTACTTACCTGATAATTTCGTTTTCCTTAGTATATAGACAGATGGACTCAGCATCCCGCCCATGGCTGCCTAAGAACAGTGCCAAGGATTCGCCCGTGGAGTGGATTACAGGTAAACCTTCATCCAATCCCTAGATCAGAGCATCTATATTCTTACTGAGGGTTCAGGATTTATGATTGGTGGAGTACAGTTATGGTTATCCATTTTAAATCATATTTTAATTCAAGACTTTTTTCAATAGTATGACTACAATGATTTTTGAAGAGAATACTGAAGGGCTGAGGTCACTGCGGGGGTGCATCTTGGGTGACGTCAGCTTTGAAACCTGACTTTGTCTCCATCTGCTGGCAGGGGAGTATAAACCCATTGGTCCTGAGTCCATCTGTCTACACTAAGGAAAATGAAATTATCAGGTAAGTAATTTCTCTATTGCACCTGCAATGCCTTGTAAAGGTCTACACACTCTTTTACGTTTCTCAAGTGTTCTTTCACGATGAAAGTATAGCGTATGTTGTCTGGATCCGTGAAACATTTTGCATTTTGTTTGGACAGCAGGTTGTGAAAAACGTACAAGGATGTGAAGACTTTTACAAAGCATTGCGTATAAACTCAACATTACAATGAAAATCCATAATAAAGATCGGTGTCTGCAATGTGTTACTGCTTTATGGCATTGCTTGAACCTGGCAGAGTGACAAGCTCATTGGACTGACATGTCTCAGGGGGGTGCACAGTAGTTTGTGCTCTCTACATGGCAGGAGCCTTATAGCAGATAAAGGGAGGGTAAAGAGTACTCAGTAACCCTGGCCTTTTATGTCCTTTCTTTTAGAGTCTCCATATCTCTCCAGCACACTCCTACACCCTAAAAAGGCATCAGTGTGGCGATCCCTAAAAGGAACAGGTACCATGCACACAGAGAATCCGATGATCAAAGGGCCAAGACAGCTGTGGCTGGCATCTCTCAAACAAGGCTTCGGTAAAGTGGCTGACATCCTCAGTACTATAGAAGCCCAATTACACTCTATAGATTCTCTTGCTTGGATGTTTCCCAAATCAAGCATTAGGGCCATATGATTAAACAATCTAAGGCAGAAGATGCTTTTGAGTGCCTGATGGCACTTAGTCAGTCAGTCGCTCGTGCACATTAAATAAATTGCATGTACTGTACTCTTGAGTGAAACACTGCGCTATGATTTTGCATACCAAAATAAGAGTCTTAATGCTGCAGGAGTCTGGCTGTTGGGAATACGTTTGGATTGATTTATTGTGATTGGTTTTCTAGTTGCTTTTAATAAATGCATTCATTATTTTAATAATTGTTTGCCTTCCCATCTTTCTTCATTTTACAGGGGTTTTTTTTTGCTCTTTGTGGGCATGCTGACTTTTTGCTGGTAGCACCTGGCTGTTATGTGCTAGAACTGAGTTCCTTTGAAAGGGCATCAGCTTGACTGAGTGGGCCTGGGCAGCTAGGACAGAGTCCACTTACTGTTGTTGCCTCCAGAAGTCCATTCTCCTGAGACTTGGCATTTGTTGCCTTTTTTCTTTTTTTTTATTCTTGTTCCAAGTAGGACTGACCCAGTCTCTGAAATCAGACACGGATGTAGGGCATGCCTGGGTCACCTCCTCCAGCAGTACTCCAGAGTACCTGAAGGAAGCTCTTGGGATGAAGAAGCCAAAATATTCTCGCTCTTCCATCAACGGTGAGGAAAAAGGCTGGGAGCACTGAGGATGTGGCATTCCCTCTCTCCCACGTTACAAAATGATTAGAGGAGCAGTCGGAGCCCCCAGCTGAGATGATGCTCGGATGAGAACAAACACTTTTAAACAATTGTTTGTTCCCATTTTTTTTTTTTGGGTGGGGTGGCATTTAATTACAAAGTAAAAGCATGAATGCCTAATGGATAGGTCACGTCTGTCTGTCTGTCCTGTCTGTGGCCTCATTTTGTCAGAATCCAAGAGGACAAACTTGATATTACAGATTGCAGGACTGTGGATCTAGTGAGGTCAAGTCCTGACCGTTGTAAATGTTTTGCAGGGGAATATGTTGCTGTATGGTTGGGTCTGTTCTGTTTTCGGTGCACTAACTGGTTGTGATGTGCTGTTCCGCTGTGTTATGTGTTACAGCCTGATGGTAAAGTGATTTAGTGCGTGCTTCATGGAAGAAAAGATTAGCTGCAGCATTCTCTGGATAAACGCTCCATAATGCCACATATGTGCCACCCTTGGAGTACATCTCTTATATCTGTTGCCATCTTCACCATTTTCTCGCTCTCCTTTAATTCCTAGGTTACATACCTGGAACGCCAGACTATAAAGAAAAGGAAGATATGTACGACGAGATCATTGACCTGAAAAAGGTGGTATTATTGCAGAGCTTCCAATCAATTAAACATATTTTTCATATAAGGAGTCTTGTATTTGCTTGGTAAATCATCAAGAATTGAGGTTCATGGTATCTACCTTGCATTTTACCTGTGCTGGGAACCTGATCTGTGAGCCTGACCTTTTCCAGATGTTACAAGCTCAAAAGTCTGAGGGGGATGTGATGAAGACCAAGCTCCGACGCCTGGAGGAGGAGAACAGCCGAAAAGATCGGCAGATTGAGCAGCTGTTGGATCCTTCCAGGGTGAGTTACTGATCCCCGGCAGTAATTCTAGCAGAAAGTTCAGTGTATGCAGCCAGCGTACGACAGATTATTTCAGGGTTCTCAGTTTATACTGCAGATCTGCTGCTGTCCCTTTAGAGCTACACAGGGTGGAGTTGGAGGCAGAGAGAACTTGATCGAGGGAACGAGAAAACCAGAAATGGCCGTAGAAATCATGGCCTTCTGCTTTGACGTTTCTGTTTTTCGTTGCAGAGTTCGGACTTTACCAGAAGTCTGGCAGATAAAAGGAATGACACCAGTTTGGTAAGCAGGGTCATGGAATGCAGCGTCTTGCTACTGCATCTTATCTTTTCATTCTTGTTGAGTGTTTGATTTCTTTTTCCTTCTATAGGCTATGAATATTCTGAAACAGAAAATTCTCAAGTTGGAGCAGCAGTGCAAGGAAAAAGATACTGCCCTGAGGTACAGCAGCTCTGGATGTGTAAGCTCTACCGGGCAGGAAGAAATGGAATAAGGTGCAGGGAAGTGTGGGGGGTGAGACAAGATATTTCAGAAAACACCTTCGGTAAATCACATCGCTTACCATGGGTGTATGTATATTGGTGGAGTCTTGCAAAATATTTCATTGACTGTTGCATTAGCAATTGGAAGTGTGGGGGGATGGGGCTTGAGAGAGAACCTTGCCCTCCAAAATTCATTTCTTTGCTTAAATTTGCAGCTTAAACAAATGTTGCTCTAAATCTGTCTTTAGCTTTTATTTTAGTTTCTTTCCTGTGTCGTTGTCATGAAGAAGTGGTTGAACTGAATTGTTGATGTGCCGTGTTCTTGGTTTTCAGCAAATTGCAGACAGATCTGAAGACCACCAGCCTGGAGGAGATGAAGCTAGCCGTGGAAACGTACTATGAAGAGGTACAGCTGATGAGACCCCCAGGGACAGAGAGGAAGCAGTTTGATGGCGTCCTGTTTGGGATCCCTGGATTTGCTCTTGCAGTTCATTGCTATAGAAGGGTCTTCAATCAGCAAAGCGGGAAAATGATAGGCAGGCGACTGCTTGACAGGAGCTAAGGTGGTGGATTCTGAAAGCAGAAGGGGAGACCAGTGGGAGTCTGCATGTAAATGCAGTGGGAGGCTACGTAACTTCCCAACCACTGTGCACAAATGAAATTTCCTTCAGGGCAAAGTAAATGTGTTTAGGGATAGCCAGGTCTACCATTGACTTTCTGCCTTCAGTGGCCGAGGAGAATCCTACATTTTTTACTGCAGCGACAGCTGGGGCTCAGAGGTTAATATGAGACCCCTGGTGGATCAGCCAGGGCTCCAGGGTCGGGGGACTTCCTTGTGTACAGTGTCGGGCTGGGGGGAGCTGTTTGTTTAAGTATGAAAATCCACCTTGGCCCCCTCACATTAAACATGGTTTCGGTACCACTGAAGTGATTACTAGCGCATACATTTGTCTGTGTCTCAGCTCCACAGAGGAGGGACTGTCTCTTGTAGAGAAATATTAAGAACTGGTAGCAGATGTGTCTGCTGAATCTTTCATTGCTCATGTCTGCTCTAGCCTGTGCAATCTGTCCTTGTTACTTTACAGATTCGGCGGCTCCAAATACTGCTGGCAAACGCCGAGGCTATGGAGAAGAAGTATGTGTATTTTTGTGTCTCTAAGATACACAGTTCTTGTTTGCACACAAATAAATAGAGAGAAATGAAACACTAACACTTGAGAGTCCTGTTTCTAAAAATCATATTTTGGCTCACACTGGATCCCTGTGAAGTTATTCCCAGCTCTCTGCTGGTTATTTGGTTGCAGACAGCATTGGGGTGGAAAACCGCACCTGTAAGATGGGTAGTGAGACTTCTGGATTTACCCAAGCAGCTGGGTTCTCAAGGGCGGTTTTTGATCGTCTCTAATATTCTGAGCATCTTAGTTATAAATTCTTCAGTAGATGCTCTTCTCTTTTTTTTTTTGTTGCCTCTTCCTTCTCACCGTTCTCTTTCCAGAGCCCCTGCAGAACCAAAAGAATCCCAGAAACGTCAGAAGCTTCTGAATGCTGCAGTCCTGAGGCTGTCCAGGAACATCAAAGAGTTGCAGGATGAGAACAAGAGTCTGAAGGTGGACCTGGACCGAGCCCTCAGCAATTCACCCACTTCTAGCAGAGCCAAAGGTGATTGCGTTGTAAAGGAAAGGGGAGATGCAAGGGGAACTGGGACGCCAGCTTGGGTAAGCAGCATAGAATAATGATTAGGGCATAGAGCTGCAGAGCTGAACGACGTGTGCAGCATTCACCGTGTGCATCTGAGACGGGGACATTAGAACCAAACGATACGTTTATCCACGGGACAGTGCGCGCGCTCTTCCAGCTGTGGCTGTGAAGGCAGGAGGGCATGGAGTGGATTCACATAGCAGCCTCAGAAAATGGTTCCAAACTCGAAATATATTCAGGGGTTAGACAAGTTTTTCTTTTTGAATTGGCCCTGCTTCTTGGATTCCTTCGAGGAATAAGTGGGGACGTTCTTTGATCGCAAAGCCTCTGAAGCTGCTGGCATGATTTCATTTGACGCTTCTAGACCACGGCTGTATTTGTGCTGCTGACCGTTGGATGCTTGTTTCTCACACACCTGCTTGCTTTCAGGTTACAGTGACCGTAGCAAACAAAGGCTGGTGAGGCGGATTTCTGAACTAGAGAAAGTAAGTGGCAGAATTAGACTGTGCATCTGGAAGAAGCATCTCTTGTTTTCTTTTCCTGTTTTTTATTTCTAATATCAGCCTTTCGAATCCATCTCCAGTTTCAGTCATTTGAAATTGTGTATTCCTTTTAAAACTAAAAATGAAAGCTGCAAAGTTTAATTTTAAAACAGCTTTCCTTTGTGGCTATACAACTTATATTTTTTGGGCAGGCGTCGGGCTCTTGTCATTTAGCACCAAAGACTCGTCCCCTTGTAGCATCCTGCATCTACTTCCTGCTTCCTAAAGGGTTGAACTTGGAAGAAAACAGGAAGTAGATGAATAAAATTACAAACTAGGCAGGAATAAGCCAGTAATTGACTGCAACCGGAACCTACAGCGGACACAGAAAATCTGAATTAAACATTTTTAAACCTGATTTTAGCTCAGTTGAACTAAATCTGGAAAAGGACTGGAAACACATGCATGAAAACAAAAAGTAAAATATTTCAGCTACAGCCCTGAAATGTCTCTCTAAGCAAGAAAATGACTGGTGCTGCCTTATAAAGACTAATAAATGTTTCATTAGCCTGTGAAAGGCAGGGGAAATGCTAGCTAACACTTACTCGGCCTGTATCGAAAAGGGATAAGAGCCAGACTGGAGAGCATAAGCAGAGCGAGATGAAGGACAGAGGAAGCTGACCCTTTAAGGAGGCCTTTCCACGCTGCCCGCTGTCTTTGCAGCAGTTTTCAAAGTGAAAGCGTGCGCGGACGCACTCTGAAAATTGTCCTGGGTGCATTGTGCTTGCGGACATTTGCCCCCACTTTTTCTGCAGGTTCTTTTTGCACAGAAAATAATGCGCATTGGAGGAACGCGACCTCACAGGTTATTTTCCGCCATCTCCTAATGCGCGCTGGGGGGAGGGGAACCCCCGTGCCTGCTTCTTACCCGGGTTAAGGCGAGGGCATGTTTCTTACCCAGGAAATGGCTTTTGAAAATTGCCCTTCTCAACTCCCTTTCTTCTTTAAACCTGCAGAAAGTGGTTGAACTGGAGAATCTCAGAGCCCAGTCTTCAGATTTGGATCTTGCCAGGACTGCACAGCTGCCTCTGCCATCTCCAGCCTCGGAGCAGCTGGCTCAGCCGACGCCTGTAAGATTGGACCCTCACGAGGAATGCGAGCGACTCCAAACGCTGGTCAAGAAACTGAAAGGAGATCGCAGTGCACTGCAGGCTCTTCTGGGCAGCAAAGAGTGAGTTGAGACAGCTGTCGATGTAACCTTCCTTGTGAACCAGGAACCCTCCCTGCTTCGGGTTCATAGGGGCTGACCTTCAGCTTGTCCGGTATTATGTGCTTATCATGGAAACCGTCCCAGCAGGACTGGCTAGCTTGTACTGTCACATCTCTCTGCTCCCGTTATTCCTGGAGATGAGCTGCAAGGTTTGTACCACACACAGAGCCTCTCACACACTGACAGGGTGTGAGGCACTGGTCATAATATTTCTTAATTCTAAGGTAGCTCTGAAGGTTTAACGAATGCATCCTGGCACTGCCCAAAACTGAGAGACAGTTTCTCATCCACAGTCTACGTATTGCGTTGGCAAAATGTTACCAGGGTATAGATGTCTGAACTATTATCAGCAAAAGCATTTCATGTATCCAGGAACTCAATGTAAATTTTACAGGTGAAAAAGGAGCCATTGTGCCCCCATGTGTATACATCGATATGTAAAGAAGTAGATTTGAATAGCTTTTTGGACTATATCCTGAAATAATTTGATTTAGTGGCATGCCAGTCAATAGTCTGTTGACTATGCATACTGTGTTTTTATACAGTGCTGCTCACAGATGATGAAAACCTTAAAATCTGGCTAAATTCCAACCCAGGTTCTTACCATCTCATCTACCAAAATTCCCTCTGTAGAAACTTCCTAATTTAGGATAAAAAAACAAACCCAACCCTCTTTCCCTTTGCTTGACTCCTGCTCCTAAGTGTTTTGCGTGGACGTTACTAATACTGCCGGAGCCTAAGTTCAGCTGGAGCCGTCCCGAGCTCTGCTCTGTAAATATTTTATCAAACGATGCTGGCCCTGTGAACGAGCGTTCGTAGGCTTGAGCTGTACTGATCTCGCAGGGAACAGAATTGGCAGGTTTTGAAACTGCTGGCGTTGTGCGTGGCCGGAGGCTTCCACGGCCATCTCTCGCAGCCCCTTGGCCTGAGGACCCCTCTCTTGGAGGTGAGCTCTCTCGTACCCGAAGGGGGGGGCGGGGTTGTTGGAGAGCTCTGGGAAATAATTTGTGCCAATTTAAGGCCTGACTAACACGAATACGGATTTAGGACTTTTGTCTTTCTCCTTGCAGCTCAGAAATAAAGCAGTTAATAAAGGAGGTGGATGTAGCGAAAGAACTTCAGAGCCTTCAGGAGGCAAAGATGGAGAAGAGCAAGTAAGGCCCCGCCGGTCTTTCCTCCTTCCAGTTTGTTTTTTTTATTTGTATTTATTTCAGATATTTGCAAGGACGCTCCATCCCATGTTCTGGGTGGCTTCCAAAACATCAACCTAATAATTGAAGGTTGACCGACGTGCCGCAAATGCGCAGTAGAGACCAGCTCTACCGCGCATGTGCGGGCGAGCACGTCTGTCTCTGCCAGCGTCAGAAAAAAAAAAAACATGGCGGCGTCGGGTGGCAGCGGCGGCGGCAGCGGCGGCCAGTAGCGAGGGAGGGAGGAGAGAGTGAGAGGGAGGGAGGGACTGAGTGGGAGGGACTGAGTGAGAGGGAGGGAGGGATTGAGTGGGAGGGAGGACTGAGTGGGAGGGAGGAACTGAGGGAGGGGGAGGGAGGGACTGAGTGAGAGGGAGGGAGGAGTGGGTGAGTGTGTGGGAGTGAGGGGAAAGGGAGAATGAGGGAGAGGTGAGAGACAGGGATGTGAGTAAGTGGAAGGGGGAGAGGGAGAATGAGGGAGAGGTGAGAGACAGGGATGTGAGTAAGTGGAAGGGTAAGAAGTTGTGGAGCAGAGAAAAGGGAGTGGAGGAGGGCTGAGGGGGAGGGGATGGGATTGAGAGAGGGTGGGGAGTGACTGAGGGAAGGGGAGAGAGGTGGGAGTGACTGAGGGAAGGGGAGGGAGGTGAGAGTGAGGGGAAGGAGGCAGTGGGAGACAGAGGGTGAGTAAGACTGAGTGGAGGAAAGGGGAGGAGTGAACGAGGGGAAGGGGGAGAGAGGGAGAAAAAGTGTAGAAGGGTGCTGTGTTAGAAAATGGACTGAAAAAAAAATGTAATGTAGCCCGTTTTAACGGGCTTAACGGCTTGTACAGACATAAAAATCACAAATAACAAAACATAAACAAACCACCAAGAAATAAAAAGTGAAAAACAAGCTTCTTACACCCTTATAATGGGGCAAACGTAAACAGAGCAGGATGCAGTTGGCAAGGCTTAGATAACCGCCTGCTGCTTAAACTGCTCACTGGGCCCAGACGTTAATCAAAGGCTCGTTTGAATAGGTGGGTTTTAAGATCCTTTTTAAACAATTTGCTGCACGTAATTTGGTTTCAAAGAAGGGCTCCTGCTATCGAGAGTATCCGCTTCCTGGACTCGGAAAGACGAATGCTCTTTTGGCTGGGCTCGTCCAACAAACATTGACCTTCAGGCCTTACATTTCCGGTCTATAAAGTTTCAATAACAAATTTTACTCCGTACAGAAGGAAGGTCATCATTCAGGGCGTTTATGTAAGAATTTTGTGCTGTATGCGACATTGCATGGGCAACCAATGAAGGGTCTTCAGCACAGGGGTATTATGTTCAAATCTGGAGGTCCCGGAGCCTCTTCTCGCTGCGGAATTTAGCCTTAATAATATATAAGGGCACGCCTAAAAGGAGCGAGGTGCAGTGATCTCTACTAGATAGAAACAGTAGTTGGACCACTGTTAACATCAGTATTATGCATAGAATTGCGTTTTCCCAGCAAGTCATCTTGATGCTGCAGCCGACTTGTAATAATCCTTGGACTCGGACTATATCGTCTGCTCCATGGTCGCTGGTAATTTATTCTTATGCTGAAATATGCCGTGTACGTCTGACCCAACACGCTATTCGTGTGGCATGTTTCCACCGTGAAGGAGAGTTTTCTGTGAGCATCCTTTACTTTAACCATCATTGAGTTGTTATCTCTATATCCCCTTGACGTTTCACTTCTGTGCCTTCCCGTTTAGGGAGGAAATTCAGCGACTCAAACAGAAAGTGAAAAAGTTGGAGGCGGAACTGGAGAACACGAGGCGAATCAGTGAAGTGAGTGCTTCGGGCCTCCAGAGAACGTGGTTCTCCTTTTCAGAAGGGTTTCTCCTGTGTTGTTGCTGGGAGGAGAATAATCTACTGTTACCTTGCTAATGGATATCTAACAGTCATTCCTTTTTTTCTTCAGCAATTTTCACACACTAGCCTCCCCGATCGCTGTAGAAATAATGCTTTTTTTTTTTTGTGTTTGTCACCCTGTGGCTCGTACATTACTTTCCATCGGCTTTCCTAGACATTGAAACCGGAAGCCCTAATGCTGTAGTCTTGTGGTTCAAGAACAGAGCACTGAAACCAGACACCGCCTTTGGTTCCTCGCTTTTAATCCCATCACTGTAGATCATGTGATCTCTGCACTTGCTTTAATCTTTATTCACTTTGGAGGCGGGGATCATGGAATCTTTATCTGTCACATGGCTGTGTAGCCCGGATGGCACGTTACCAGTAATAATGAATGCAGCAGTTGGGTGGAGCACTTGCCATGGTAGCGTTCCTAGACTATAGTGGTAGGTGGATTAGCCGGATACATTTACCTGGCTAACTTTGTCAGGATATTCAGTGGTGTGGCGGCACCTGCTGAATATACCCTACAGACAGCCTGATAAGTTTATCCAGCTTGCTTTAGGATTCCTCCAGGGCGTCCCCAGAGTTAGCTGGAGAAGTTATCCACCCCGGAAGGCTTCCTAGTTATCCGGCTCACTACTTAATCTGAGGTGGTCAGCTGGCAGGGATTTTCAAATCCTGCTCTTTATCCCACTAAGCATTTTTGTTTGCTTTTTTTTTTTTTTTTTCATTTTGTTTGTTTAGTTTTAAGTGTAACAAAAGAAAAAACAGCTTCAGGGCCCACCCTACTGAGTTAACTGTAGCTGTAAGTGGATTTTATGCAAAGCACCACATGGGAGCTTTTCTTATGTGAAGAATCTCCCAAGCCACTAAAAGTAACGAGTCAGAAGCTGCTGCCTTTGGTTGGACTGGATCCCAGCATGAATCCAGTCTAAATGTTTCCGAAATGGAGAAGCCGACATCCCTTGGGCCCTAGCAGCCATGCCCGCCAGCTAGGAAGCAGGAAGCTCCCCCAGCCCTGCCCTGCTCACGTTACCCAAGTACAGTTGGCTAAATTGAGGTTAAGAGAGATGAAGGGACTTTCCTGCAGTTACGCGATATGAAACTGCACCAAAGGGCTTTCTCCTCTCCCTCTGGCTCTGCCGAAGAATGAATAGCAGTTCCTGGCTACGATTTCAAAGGATGTTTGCCTTTTTTATAGTGTGTTTTCCACTTATAAACCAACTAACATGGTCTTATTGTCTTGCGAGCATGAGCAGTAAATTAAAGTATTTAGCTGATCGGGAGGAGAAGTCCTTTCCTTGAGATTTTGAATCGAGGTTTGCTCGGCATCCTCAGATCAAACGGTGAATTTTCCATGGTTTGCATCCCTCGCTCACTCGTATGATGGTTTCTTCTCCCAGGCACAGAGAGGCTCACGCAGTATCGGATCCCGGCCAGGCCCGACAGATAGCGTGAGCGGTGTGCTGTCACGGCCATTGTCCGCCTCTTGTGGCGGAAGCAAGGAGGAGCAAAGGAGGCAGGAGGCGGCGGAAGTAATCCAGAGCCACTGGAGACAATACAAAGACAAGGTGAGGAGGCCACCACCAGAAGCCCTGGAGACGGTGCGGTCGCTGCAATCCAGCGTTTCCCTACCTCCGAGGTTCAGGATCACAGTCTTGAGGGATGAAGAGGCTCTTTAAGAGTCGCTGGTAATTTTGCCTCTCCCAGGAATATTCTTCTGCTTTTATTTTATCAACCATAGACATTCCCCAGCCACTAAATCTTGATGTTGTCAGGGCCTTTTGCCAGTGCTTTGATGCAGGATATGAATTTGGCCAGGGTTAATGACTTTAATAAAGCAGGAATGAAAAACAGAGGTACCGAAGGAGAGAGCTCCTTTGGGCTGAAGTACCAGGGAAAAGAAGAGACTGCACTAGTTGTTTTGGCAAGCTGAGCTGATTTTTAGGACGGCAGCTGACTTGATCTCATTACGCAAAATGGCCTGCCACATTAGGTACCTTTGGTGCAGGATGCCAGAGGTCTGGATAATAGTGATATAAAATCATTGGTGTGAATCTGATGAAGAATGGCATGACTTTACATGTTGCAATCACTCGGTTCAAAGGATCCTAATCCGCCAGCCTTGTAAGTTACTATAGGGTTTGAGTATACGCCTCTGTCCGTACACAACTCCCAGCACTGGATTTGCTTTACTGCTTTCAAGGGTCTGTCGGACAAGTCCTTGGTGACTCGAGAGCCGCCTTCAGTTACTAACGCCAGTCCAC
Organism: Rhinatrema bivittatum; assembly: GCF_901001135.1. NCBI lineage: Eukaryota > Metazoa > Chordata > Amphibia > Gymnophiona > Rhinatrematidae > Rhinatrema > Rhinatrema bivittatum. Next base: position 10,951,798 of record NC_042628.1, read on the forward strand.
TCACAGCCCCCATTTTCTCTTAGTGCGCTCAAAGCCCAGTGTTGCATTCTCTAGGTTGGAGGTCCCCAAATCCTTTCTTAAGGGCTGCAGACCCTTCAGGTTTTCTACAATGACTATACATGAAGTGTATTTATGTGCAGTGGAGACTACGCATGCAAACAGATCTCGTGTACGTTCCTTGTGGAAATCCTGAAAACCAGACTAGTTTGCAGCTCTCGGGGGGACCAGATTTGGGGACCTCCTCTCTAGCTTGCGAACAGGCTGTTCACTTCCAGCATCTGCTCACCAGTTGTGCTCTCTCATATCTGCTTCCCTGATGCGCTTTGTGCCTCTGGTACTCAGTTGTTTCTTTTCTGTCAAAACCGTGAGGAGAAAGTGGTGGGCGCATGGAATGGCCTTTCCAGTGGGGGCAAGAATAGTAAGAGAAGGCAAGGAAGCGCAGGATAAGCATAGAAGATCCTTAGATGTGAAAGTCAGAGATCGACTATAGTGTGTGGCCTTGCAAAAGGAAGGAAAATGATTGAGCGTCATGTTCTTTACCTGCTATCATATTCTCTGTTTTATAGCTGTTCCATTGAATCTATTAGTAACAAAATATTGTGCTGCTAATTGTGGATTTTGTTTCTCCTTTTCAGAGAGAAGAAGGCGATTTGGATGAGGTAAACATGGCCGACTTTCGGGATGTGCAGGCTGTGCTGCTGCACAGAGCATCATCCACTAGGGGGCGCCAGTGCCCTCTTTCTGTGCAGCTACCAAAGAGCACCCTCTCTTTTTTTTTTTTTTTTCCCCCTGATACTGCACTCAGGTCAGAGGAGTGGTTGCAGGCCTGTGGGACCCAACAGTGGTGCGCTGGCTTCCTCGTGGCCCATGGGGCTGAAGAACAGTTTTGCCACTGCTGCCGCTCCTCCCCATCCCGAGATGGCCCGCACCGCAGGGCTGAAGATCAGCGGTTGTGCCCCAGAGACCAACACACACAAGAGTGGAGCCGGTGGCTGGTGTTTCTAACGTCCTCCTCTTGCCACCGGTTCTTCTCCCTCCTGCATGGTTTGGTTCAAAAACAGCAGATGTGCTCAGGATGGAAAGTAGCTGGCGGCAAGAGGGGGAAGTTAAAAGCCATGGCCGCCTGCTCTGCTCTCCTACCTGTTGGGCTGCAGGGGGGGGGGGGGGTTCGAGAGGGAAGAAATGTAAGGGAGAAGAGGGAGCAGGATAAAAGGTTGGGGGGAGGGCTTTGGAAGGTGAGGGAGAGGGGAAGGATGGAAGTGAGGGGGATTGACAGACGTGGAGGGGAGAACAGAAGGTGAGAGAGGGGAGCGGATAGGATGAAAGGTAAGAGGTGGAAGGTGAGGGAGATGATGATGGAAGGAGTGTGTAAGGTCAAGGGGAATTGGGAGAGGAGAGAAGGGTTGGAAGTTGGGGAGGGTGGAAGGGATGGAAAGTGAGGAGTGCTTTAAACTGAAGAAGGGAAAGAGTTTCAAAGAGCAAGAAATGAAGCAGCTTTTGAGGGAAAGGCTAAGAAAGGGAGCGAGATATTTATTTGATTTGATGTATATTCCACTTTTCAGCACTTCAGAGCAGATTGCATTCAGGTATTTCCCTGTCCCCAGAGGGCTTAAAATCCCTCAGGCTTTTCTCCCATTCTGCGTTTATGGGAAAATGCTTGGTAAATGAGGCTGTAGGTTTGTACCTAAGGCAGTCGATGGTAAAGTGACTTCCCAAGGTCGCAAAGAGAACAAGTGAGATTTGAACTCTGGCTTCCTGGTTCCCAGCCTGCTGCTGCTGCAACCACTAGGATACGCCTCCACATCTAATACAGAGCTGGTGAAAGGAGCAGTCCAACAAGGGAGAGAGCGAGGGAAGGGCTGGGAGAAGGCAGGAAATCTAGCTATGATCTTATAGTGAGGCAGAGAGCAATGGAAAGCGAAAAATTAATCAGAGAGAATGTAGGGAAAGAAGTGAAACCAGAAGGATAGAGAAGAAACTGAAAATGAACAGGAGACCCTGAAAAAGGAGTTAATAAACTGACAACAGGAAAGTAGAAAAAAAAGAGATGAGGACCAAGACGATTAGAAAAATAAAAAGTCCGGACAGCAAAAGTAGAGAGAAGTGTTTTATTTTCAGTTTAGTGAATGGAATATGTCCGTTTTGGGAATGTGCATGTGTGATATCTTTGTATTTTGCACAACACAGGAGCAAATGCATTTCAGTTTGTTTGGTTTTTTTTTTTTTGTGGTGTTGCACTGCAAGCAGAATCTGGCTTCTTGTTCCTGTTAAAGTTTTTGCTTTTGTGTTTCTATTTCTAATTTGTGATCACTTATTCTTGTACTTGTTGAGGATCTGTCTATGCTCTGTGTGTGTGACACAGGTAGATATTTTGCTAGCATGCAGTTTCTGTTTAAGGCTCTGTAGCAATCCTACTTGTTTCGTTTTTCCAGTAGGAGGTATTTTGTGTTCAAAGGTCTGTTGCCTTTTCATAGCTAGGATTGTTGCTGTTTGAGTCCCGAGAGTGAGTGCTGTTTTGGCATGAAAAGTTTGCTGTATAGGTTCTGAGTAACTTTATGCTGCATCACAGAGGGCCTGCTAGTGTGGAGGGTGTTTGCACTGTTACTGAAGTGGCATCAACATTTGAATATTTTTTTGTATGGTAAATTGAAGGATGATCCTCCTAGTTCTGCTTTGCACCCATTGTTGGAGTTTCTGTGAATGCAGGCTGTGTTTACTGAACTCCAGGTGCAGGGGTTTATATTGGGGTTCTTTTTCATCCAGTATAGACCCCAGACTTCATTAAGTCTGACCTAATTGGGGGTGGGGGGAAGTGCCTGGGGATGGCAAAAAAAACCTAATTCCCTGTACGTACCACAGCAGCTTACCCAGGGCCAGCTCTAGGCTAACCGGTGCCCTGTGTGAAAACTGAAACTGGCGCCCCCTACCACCCCCACTGAAAAGTACTGCCTTCACTCATGCCACCCCCCTCAGCCACTTCAGGGGGTATCTTGCTCCCCGACTCCCACTGCCTAGCTGATCGCCCAGCTGTTTTCCCTTCCCAGTATACCTGGAAATTCCCCCAGAATGCAGGAAGTTGCAAATGCAAACACTTTAAAGAGGTGTGGAAGGCAGGGCAAAGCTTAATGAAAAGATACAGAGGCTAATTCATTGCAAGAACAGAGACCAAAGTAGCTTTGAAACTAGGGAAACTATTGACAGAAAGATGGAAATGGAGGCCCAATGCTCACAGTGGCCACAAGGTGTCAGTGTCGTCTGTTATACTGCAGCTGAACAAGTGATTTGTCCCAGTTTTGGGGTTAGATCCTAAAGTCCTCTGGGAAAACGTTATTCCTATTTCTAGGTTTTATATAACTCTACCTCTCGTAAAAATTTGGTTGCTGATTTGAGAGAATGTGCATACAAACAGACAAAGCAAAAATATAGCTAATTTTCTTTTTTTTTTTTTAGAAAAATAGCAGAAATCACGTGCTTTTACTGTGTGTATGCACAATATCTCTCAAACCATTTAACAAAGCAATTTTTTCAGAATAGTTAGATCTCTATAAAACCTAAAACCACAATAACTTGTTATCTTGAAACTTGGAGATGCAGCTTAAAATAGGGGAAAATGACTTTCTTCGGCTGGCCAAAAGATGGCAATATCTTATTATAATAAATGATGCTGACACCTTGTGGCACTGTGAGTACTGCAGTCTGCACAGGCAGATGGATGTACATTTCCAAGAAAATCAGGGTTAGGAGAGAAAAAGTGCTTCATCAGAACTGATCTGCAGTTCTTTCCTTGCTTATTTGGGGGGACGACGACACTAAAAAGGACAATTAAGAAAAGTTCTTTAATCATTTACCCTTGTGTTCTTGTTCCATAATGCATCTTTTTGGTACGTCCGGATGGAGCCTGATGTATGTGCTGTCTGCAGTGTTTCAAGACTGAGAACATAATTTATGGGATTTGAAAAACATGCTGATGCTAGAATTAATAACTGAATTGCATTGGCTGGATTCCATCATTTAGCTGTAGCTAAGTCAGTCCTAGCTTTCTGCTTCCCTTAGATTTAAACCTAGCTTAACACCAGCCATGGACTGTACCCCACGGGACAGCCTGGGGATGCCATCCTCCATTCTTTGTGGCTCAGGCTGCCCACTTCAGTCTCTTACTTTTCTCTGTGAGTTTGTACTTTCCTAGTGTACAGCCAGATGGACTCAAGACCAATGGGGTTATGCTCCCCTGCCAGCAGATGGAGACGGAGTCAGGTTTCAAAGTTGACGTCACCCTAGATACAACCCTGCAGTGACCTCGGCCCTTCAGTATTTCTCCGTCTCCAGCAGATAGAGGACGTGCTTTCCCTATGGGGATGGCTGTACTTTTTGGAAGAAAAAATTCTACTTTTAAATTGGAGAAAAGATTGAGACCCGCTCTCCTTCGGTGATACCTAAAGGTCCCTCCCCCAGTTGACAATTCCTGAAGTGATTTTCGAGATCCCTCAGTGGTGTGCCTTGGTCCGGTAGCCGGTTCTCGGCGTGGACTTTGCTGCTTAAGCAACTGAAAGGCAGTGGGAGCAGGAAGCCGAGTGCAACAGTGACAGCCAAAGCCCTCTCCCCCACAGCTGGAGACTGTCTCTGTACTCAGCGGGTAAGTAAAAAAAAAAAAAAAAAGATTTACTTCCCAATTCAGAGATGTTTTGGAGGGGTTCCTCCGGTTTCTTAGCTCAGTGCGCTGTAACGATGAGGTCCCAATCCCGTTGGGGTAAGGGGAAGTGGGCTTCCGAGCGGGTTGAGCGGCCCCTCCCTCGAAGGGCAAGGCCCCGCTTTAGGCTTGGTCGGCACACTGTGTGGTAGGCCACGGTGGCGCATCTTGCGCGTGTCTTTGTTCATGCTGTATTACCCACCATAGAGCGTTAGTACGCACAGTGCATGTCGGCTCTGTGCATATGCTGTGCGCATAAGATCACACTCGTACATACGTGCACAACTTATTAGGCGCAGAATACAAGTAAAGCTGGGCGCACGGGCTATGCATGCACCTTGCTGTAGCCTGCATAGGCGCCCGAAATCTGTGCGCATAAAATTTTAAGCATGAGCCTTCTGAACACGCAGTTACCGTCGCCAGTGGCTCCAGCAGCAAAGAAACATAAGCGCCTTTCTCTCTGCGCTGTCATATTAGGGCTGCACAGTCTGACCTGGATTCTTGCTTATGTCAGCACTGTGAGGAAGCCCTGGGAGAGTTGGCCTCCCTGGACTTTGCTAAGCCCGGCTCCTCCCATTCAGAGGATGAGTCGGCCACAGCCTTAACCTGAAGTACCCAGGATCTGAGTAACCTTGGGACAGGGTCATCCATGGGAGAGGGAAATTTAGCAGCACCTGCGCCAGTACCTCCTGGGCTAGGCATGGACCCCCGGCTGCCTTCTCTTGGTGGAATTGTTTCAAGGCCTTCGTATAGGCGCAGTCTGCTACCTCACTTACTCCTCTCTGGACAGAACCTCGGCCTCTAAGCCCTCCCTCTCCCAGTCCTATCGGCAGACCTCGAGGCACGCATCGCCTCACCAAGGGTGTCCCTGGTAGGGACCCGGACGGCACGGATGAAGAGGAAGATCCTGATTCCTTGGCAGATGGAAAAATCCTCCCCTGGTTTAGAATCATATCGGACCATGTTATGGTTTTTCCATAGAGATGAATTACTGGCCCTGGTTTCCCAGACCCTGAAGATGCTGGGAGTTCCTGGGGCTCTAAGTCGGAACCAAAGAAGAATCCCATTCTCATTTCCCTATGGAAAGCCTCTTGCTACTTTCCATTACTGGATGCCATCCAGGAGTTGATTGACCTGGAATGGGATGCCTCAGAAGCAAGTTTTAAAGGTGGACGAGCATTAGAAGCTCTATACCCACTGGATCCGGCGGCGAGAGAACGCCTGCATTTCCTTAAAGTGGATGCGCTGGTCTGCGCTGTTTTGAAGCGAACAACTATCCCGGTGGAGGGAGGCGCAGACTTAAAGGATAAGCATGATAGACAGATGGAGTCCATCCTTAAACAGGTCTTTGACACAATTCAGCCACATACTCCAGGGGCAAGCGGTCTGCGCAATTTCGACAAAGCAACGACGGTAGCCTACGTCAGCCGCCAGGGTTGAACCAAAAGCCAGTAAGTGTCACAGGAGATAGACCTCCTTATGGAATGGGTGGAAATACATCTACAGAAGACCTCAGCCTCCCACATTACAGGAAAAGACAATGTCAGAGCAGACATTATAAGCAGGGAGAGTTTAGATACAGGAGAGTGGGCATTGTCGGCCAAAACCTTTCAGCTGATAGAAGATCACTGGGGCCTGCTGGCCGCATCTCACAGTGCGAAGGTTCCACAGTTTTTCAGTTGCAGAAGAGATCAGTGGTCCCTGGGGATCGATGCTCTTGTTCAGACCTGGCCGGGAGAAGAGTTGCTATACGCCTTCCCTCCATGGCAGGGTCAATCACAGAATTGAGCACCACAGGGGACTAGTCCTACTAGTAGCTCCAGATTGGCCCAGGCAGCCTCCCGCCCTGATCGGGAGTAGCTTTTGTATATCCTTTTGGTCCTGAGTCCATCTGGCTACACGCTAGAAAAATGGAGAAATTACTTACCTGATAATTTAGTTTTCCTTAGTGTAGACAGATGGACTCAGCATCCCGCCCACGGCTGCCCCAAGAATGGTGCCAAGGTTTCCCCCCTGTGGAGTGGATATCGATTCCAGGAGATTATGGATTAGCCGTCATCCAGTCCCTAGATCAGGGCATCTGTAATCTTACTGGGGTTCACTGTTTGTTTGGTTGAGTACAGAAGCGGTTATCAGTTTTTAAGTTTTTAATCAATATTTTTCAATACTATGTCCACAGTGGCTTTTGAAGAGAATACTGAAGGGCTGAGGTCACTGCAGGGTGCATCTAGGGTGACGTCAGCTTTGAAACCTGACTCTGTCTCCATCTGCTGGCAGGGGAGTATAAACCCATTGGTCCCGAGTCCATCTGTCTACACTAAGGAAAACAAAATTATCAGGTAAGTAATTTCTCCATTTGCATTGTTTGTCCTAGCCCTTTAGGTTTGAGGTTTCATCCTAAATTATTTAGCTTTGCTACTTCTGATTCAGATCACATTGATTTTCTTCTCTGTGTTTTCTATATTGTAAGGCGTCTTATGAAATCCGGGCTTAGTGCAATTATTATTGTACTGTAGTTTGGTTTCTTAACTGGGGACATAGAGATTGAGTACTTATTATTTATTTGATGTATATTCCGCCTTTCAGGCACTTCAGAGCAGAATACATTCAGGTAGTGCAGGTATTTTCCTGTCCTCAGAGGGCTTACAATCTAAGCACGTTCCTGAGACCATGGCGGATGAAGTGACTTGTCCAAGGAGTGTCAGCAGGATTTGAACCCTGGCTTTTCCTGTTCACAGCCTGCAGCTCTAATCACTAGACTTCTCCTCCGCTTGAGTGTAATGGGATGGGAGTTTAAAAAAAACCAAAAACCCCAGTCTGAATCCTTCCATAGTGTGGGTTTACATCAGCTACTGTGATTGCCAATTTCTTCAGTTTAATAATTATGGCAATGTTATTTGAAAAGTTGAAATTGGTGACTTTATTATCTTGTGTCTCCCGTGCTAAAACATTTCCTTTTTGCTGTTAGGTGGCTGTGGTGCTTCAGGCAGCTTTCAGGGGACATTTAGCTCGGCAGAAGCTGTTTTCATCAAGCAATACCTGCGGGCCCAGATCTACCAGCCTTTCAGAGAAGGTATCCTACTACCATTGCTTTTAGAGTGGCAATCCCTTCTGGTGGTGTTTTTGCTCTTTACAGCTGGATCCACTTAGATATTTCCAAACCTAGGTCTCCCAGAGTAGGCTGACTGGTCTTCTGCTCATTTCAATTTTGCATTGTTTTAAATGGTTTGAAGACCAGAGATGGTATAGAGTATTTATAGGTCCAAAGTATGTCTGATTGGGAAACCATAAAACTTTTTGTTTTAATCAATGAATCCTTTTTTGATCCTCTGGTGTGACTTTTGTAGGATCCTAGTATGTCCTGCCGTGACAGCTCATCAAGCTGGATTTCCAACAAGGGTGCAGAGGAAGCTGTTAGTACCCTCCAGTCAGTTTTCCGAGCACATCTGGCACGTACAAACCAGCATCAGCACAGGTAGGTAACGGGGAACAACAGCTGATAAAACAAGGCTGATGCCCTAAGGATGCTTGCGTAGCACTGTATGCAGTGGTGCTTCGGCTGGGCCACTTGCAATAAGATTTATCACTGAAGCAGCGAGTGCAGTAGATGGTCTCTTCCTAGGTAGAACACTTAGACGAGGCACTAGGCTTTCCTGCATCATCTATACTGCACGCAAAGGGGAAAAACGGCCATACGAAAAGAACTTTTAATTCATCTTTGGGGACAGGAATTAAAACCTTCTGACTGTAATCTGCTAATACCATCTATTATGCTTCTCAGACTCTCCCCTCCCGAATCTCTTCTGGCAGACTAGATTACCCTAGTCGCCTGGTAGCCGTGAACAAAATCATTCATTGTTGTCCGACTCCCTCTGGTCAGGACTGGGTGCTCAGTGTCCCTAGATCTCTGTGATTCTTGGTGACTTGAGCAAATGAACTAATGTGACGTGTGTCTCAGATACTGTGTCTTTCTCACCCTTCTGCATCCAGTCCTGCGGGTGAAAGAACAAGTCCCGTTAAGAACCGTAGACAAAAGAAAACTGTTTCACCATCCCCCAGGAAGCCGTCACCCTTCAGACAGCCTTCTCCAGGTAATTCCAATCTCTGCAGCATCCACAAGCTAATTATGTTATGTGGAAGGTACCATTTACACGCGTGTATAAGTCAAGCCCCAGGAAGCGGGCGTGACGTATAAATGCACACTAGAGTTGTGCACAGTTTGTGGGGTTTTTTTATTTTGTACCCGTTTTTGGTTGGGGGTCGGCCATTTTGGTCCACCCCCGGATCGGAATTTTTTTTTTTTGTTAAAATTCCATTTAAACAAGAACCACCCCAAAACCCGCCCCAGCTCTTCAAATTTCATTAAAGATAAAGCCCCCCCCCCCCCCCAAGATTCCCCCAGAGTCTCTGGTGGTCCAGTGGCCCTTTGCCTTTACCATGTGACAGGGGATACCGGTGCCGTTGGTAGGAGCAATGGCCCCCCCCCCCCCCCGCGCCATTTTGAATACTGGCAGCCGACAGCCCGGCAGTGGGAGATTGCTCCCAGGCCCCCCCCCCCCCCCCAACTGGACTACCAGGGACTTTGGGTGAGTCTTGGGGGGGGGGGGTCGGGAGAGTGGGGGCTTCATATTTAAGGAAATTTGAAGGGTTGGGTTGGGGGTTTTTTTTTTTTTTTAATCCTTCCTGATTGCTCATTTTAAACCTCGACTTATACATGGGCCAGTGGATTTTGATAGATTTTGGTTTCAAAATCGCACATCGACTTATACCATGAGGTCTACCTGTACATGAGTATATTCAGTGCATCCTGTCGGGCTTCAGAACCCACTCCTGCATGACGTTGTATTTTACTGTTGCTCCGATGGGAAACGCCATGAAAGGTGGAAGGGTGACCCAACGATAAGCCTTCCACTGCTGTCAAAGGTTCAGAAAAATCTCGCTAACGTGACTGACGCTGGAGCCATGTCCCTGAAGCAGAAGAGCACCAAAGCCCATATTTTTTTTATTTTCAGACTTCCTCTTTCCAGGATTAGGCTGGGGGTGAGCTCTAGGTTTAGTTGTCAGTATGCTAAAGGAGGGTAGAATGACTTGAGACTAAGTTGAGCGGTGCGCTGTGGTATCTCCATCCCAGACAGGGAGGAGAGGTTCTCTGCCTGCAGCATTTCACTGTCATTCGGCAGCGGTAGGTGTCGTTTCAGATGATGGCGACGAGCTTTCAGGGGCTGGAGGAGACGGAGAAAGGTGGAGAACGCCACTCGAACGCAGTCCGTCGCCTCAACCACTCTCGTCAGGTGCGTGTCGATTGATTGATTGATCTATTCCTGCAGTCTATAGAGAAGGAAGAGGATGTAGACTGAAAAGAGTTTTTTTTTTTAAGATCACTGAGCCTTCTTTTCTTTTTAATTTTTCAGCCCATTTTTACCAAAGCCTCCACCAATCAACTTCGCCAACACCTGCGCCCGAGGTGCCGTCGGATGATTCAGATGACGTTGTCATAGTGCCGCCATCTCGGCCAGCGAGAAAGAGAGACTCCTTATTTTAGAAGGACTGATTGACCTAGTCCTACACTCTGATTCAGAGCAGAGTTGAGCGAGCTCTTCATTCCTGCTCTGATAAATTATGTGCAGCCGTAACAATACTCGCCACCTCTAAACTGAGCCTCTGATATACAGGCACTTCCTGTTTATCACAAATGGACCGGGAGCCAGCTGCTTGCAAGAGGACCTGGTCTGAAGCAACAAATATGGTACAGGAATTCCATTAGGGGGGGGCTGGCCTAGTTGCTTAAAAAAAAAATGTTGTTATTAAAGTATCTGGATTTATTTGCACTGCGGTGAAAATAATGGGATCGCTGTGGACTGTGCTACCATTTTATTGGACCAGCAGCTAAGACGGTAGGCGTGCACAAGTCCCATCATCTGGGAGCATGAGAATCCTTTCACCATGTGCCTGTAAATAAAAAAAAAAAAAAGCGTTCAGCATGAGGGCACGAGAGTTCATCCCAGAAATCTCATGTGCATAGAGGGCTGAGGCTTTGAAAATAGCCCCAGGTGGGGTGCAGGTGCACCTGCAAGTTAATTTCCAACTCCCGCGGAGTTTTCCCTTTTCAAAATGAGGGATTGGGGAGAGGGCAAGCTGCGGGTGCACCGGTTTTATAGCATCTGCATGGAAATGTTTTATAATGAAGCCCCCGTCCCCCAAGGTGTTTTACCTTCCGCTTCTCAGTTTTTTGCCACAGGCAAACCTTTGGTCACATCGAGGGAGGGGCCTCTGGCTGGGCCCCCTCCCCATTTCTAAGCTGAATTAGAATGTTCAGGGGACCGATTTGCATTCCTATTAATTCACGGGGCCTGGTCAAGACTCTCTTTAAGGTATCCTGGAAAGAAAAACCGTAACTAATTAGGTATGATCGCCACCGGGCAGAGCAGCTGTTCCCACCCCCATCCCAGTTATAGGTGCTTAGCTTGCCAGAGTTAATATGCAAATGAGAACGGGAGTACATTCTACGGCGGTGCAGGCGGTTTTAAACGTCGACATTCTCTGGGTCTGCATTTTAAACCCTATCTATACATTGCAAAATTATTGAACCTGGAAAGATTTTTCTGATTACCATGTTGTGGTAGCTGCTTTACCACCTTCAGGCAATATCACCACGACTCCTTGTACCATTTTTTTAAGCTTTCCTATTTAGGGGTGGGGGGATGGGTTTGCTTAACCTTATCTTGCCCACATTCTGTCACCAGTCAGGGTTTAGAAAGGTGGGTTACACATTGAATTGGTGCTGTACAATTTAAGCCATTTTTTTTTCTTTTTATCTACTTGCTTTTAAATGCACTGTTTGTTTTGAGGCTCTAGAAAAAAAGGGACTTTGCACCTCATTAAGATAATCATGGTCAGTCTTCCTGCTAGCAGTCTCTCAGAACTCTGAATTTGTTTCTGCAGACAAAACCGTTTGCTTTTTCATCCTGGGCAGTGATGATCTTAAATCTCACTCAGTTGTGAATGTAAAAACTGCTGTTTTTCTTTAGAAAGAAAACGTTAAAAGGAGAGAGTGGGGAGGTAAACTGTCTCTTCAGCACTAAATCTTTTACAGACTTTCCATGCTCTTTCAGAATCACTCTAAACTTTTGTATTTGTGCAGCGCTCTGTATGACATACCCTCTGTTAATGAAGTTTGCTCATAGTAAACTGTTCATTAAGTTTATAAACAGAATGAGCAATTGTAATTTCAGCTGTTAATGCTGGCATCCAGTCTAAAACCTATTCCACAACCTTTTATTTGTATGTATCAACAACTTAATCCTGTTACGGCTAGCTGTAAATTATAAATGTGTTTTTAAAGGACCCTCGTATGTGAGCAGAACAGAAAACGTTCAACCAGAGCCTTATGACGAGCCCTCCATTAATCATCGGTCCAGAGTATTTCACTCTTTATATTTTATATATTTTTACCTTTGTAATTTAAAATATAGACCTGTAGCCCCTTAGTGGCACTTACCCGCACCAAGAATTAAGTCGTTGACATACAAAAAATATGATTTTGGGATAGGTTTTGAACTTGAATTTTTTTTACATCCTTACCTTTCCCACTTGGACTGATTTTTGGTGGTAATTATTTCAGCTATGACAGGATATGATTGAATTCTTAAACTGTAATGGTCACATAAAGATTTACATAGAAAATTATCTAAAAAAAATGTTTGTATAAAATGTGCCTTAAATTATATATTAGTAGACGATTATTGTTATAGTTTTGTATGTACAAATGTATAATTAGTACACTTCTCTTTTTAAGGCTCTGTTGTATGGCTACCTCTGTAAGAAGGATGCAATATCAGCTCCTTAAACAATTCATTAGTGTGGTGACTGTTTTCATAGAATCATGGAAAAATAATATTTCTAGACTGCATTTCCAATTTTAGCACCAGTTTTTCGAGTACATAAGCCTTGCGCTACTGGGTCAGACCAAGGGTCCACCAAGCCCAGCATCCTATTTCCAGCAGTGGCCAATCCAGGCTCCAAGTACCTTATATAACTTCTGTGGCTTTTCAGTTACCTGTCTGATGGGCTTTTGATTATCGACCTCCAGCTTCCATTGTCGTCTTTGTGCTATGCCACAGACCACTAAAGTGGCTCCTAATTACTGGCCCAGGACACTGCAAAAAGAGTAGGAAAGTGACCTAGTGCTGTTCTCTAGGAATCAACAACTTCAAATAAATCACTCTTTTTTTTTTTCTAAAATGGGGACTGTGTTAAAAAAAAACAAACCCCAACACACAGCCTGTAGTTCTTCACCCTTAAGGGTCCTCTTCCTACTTAGTGTTAATTTGAATTCTTCTGCTTGAGGGTGGTGCTGAGTAAATATGAGATATATAAAAGGTATTCCCCTGGCTGATTGCAGAGTTTGAATGAAGCAGATGGCTGGGATGTGCTGACTCTTTACCTCACCAGTGCTGCTTGGGAGATTCAGTTTGAAATCAACACACTGAATGCTCTTCCGTATTTAGCAGAGATCCACTCGAGCCTTGCTCCCACCAAGGGATCAGTTTCACGTGCAGGCCCGAGCCTTCTTAAAGGCAGGTTCTCTTTTTATTTAAAAATCAGGCACCCTCTCGCTGCTTCATCCCTTTGTGGAGGTGTGGAAACTGGACCTCATGGGTTGCTTGCTAATCATGGTTCAGGCAGACAGGAAATCATCTGTGTGGGACTATAGCACGCTGCTTTCATTTCCTCTGTGCACACAGGGGACGTTTAGCAGCAGCCACCGAGAGCTGACGCTGCTCGTTCACACACATCTCAGAAACCTTCACAAAGTACTACACGTAAATCTTTCCTTGCGTTAGCTTGGGCTGGGATTGATGAGAGAGGCTGGGTCGCTGCTTCTGGGTGATTTTCTAGTGTTAGCACTAAGAAATGTAAATATGAGCAGGAGCTGTACAGGGAAATGCAAGGGAGAGGGGAGCATTTTTTTTAATTTAAACACAACATACTTGGGTGAATCAGACACAATACCTCGCCCTAAATTTCAGAACCTGGTTAATTCTATTTTAGGTTGCCCAGGTTAGTGAAAAGGACATTTGGAGACCCTCTCTCAGCCTCCTGCTGGGCTTCAATCTAGCAGAAGACTTATTTCCTTGCATATACACAATACCCCTAGCTGCACATATACATATATCAGGACATATGATGGCAGACAGAGGAGTTAAATTAATACAAATGTCAAGCAGGAGTGGGGGGTATGATTTTTTGGTTCATTTTACAATAGTGCAATCAAGCCCCAGGTGCCATTTTTACATAACTCTGCTGCCCCTGTGGGGCCCCCTCAAATACTCTCCCATCCCCCTACAGGCCACTCCAGACCTTTAAAGCTGGTTCCCAACCAGGGGCGGGAGCAATCCCCAATCCTTCCTGCCCCCACCTCTGCCTTTTCTCATCAATGGGGACGGCCTTTTGGAATTTTCCATACAAAAATTGGTGCCGGTGCTGTACAGCCAACCGTACAAGAAAATGGCGCTGGCTGGCTCGGACGGGCACCAAGTTGTTGTCACTTTTGCACCAAACTGAAGGCCGCCGGCCCCATCTTTTCAAGCATAGAGCCTGGCAATTTCTAGGAGAGCAGGAGCACATGGGCACCACTCCTACCATTTGGACCTTGCAGGAATATGGGGTAAGTGAGGGCCTGGAAATGTTTTACAGTGCGGGAATGGCGAGTGGAGAGGCCCTGACTGAGCTCGGGCTGGTAGGGGGCTTGGAGGGCCTTGGGGAGGCCTTTTTTGTTTTGGTTGTTTAAAGTTTTTCAGCTCAGGAAATGAACCACACAGCGAAAAAAACCACTAAGCCAAAAATGAAAAAATTAAATTAAAAAACTGAAGCAAGAAAAATGAACCAAACTGAAAATTGTTTTCACCTGCAGATCCCTAGTGATGATAACATCCTTTAATAGGCTATCGGGCAGCGGAACCAAGGACCCAACCTTAAATCCGTTTTGGTCACACCTAACAGGAAGAATACAACAGGGCACGGTGGGTGACTGCTCAGCTGGCAAACCTACAGGAATCGAGCCTTTCCCCTATCTCGGGCCACTCAATGATGTAATTAGGAAATGGGGGCACCGGTATTTTGTCCGTGCTGATGACATTCAGGGCTTTATGTCCGTGGCCTCTTGACAGATACAGAGCCATGCAAAAATAATGAACTGCCATGCAGAGGTACAAACTTCAGCTCGTTCCCAACAAAACAGAGACATTAACACCTGTGCCCCTTGCTGGAGTTAAAACTTGCACTGAACAATTCCCCTCAAAGTCTGAGGTTCGGTGCATGGCCGCCATCCTGGATACCAAACTAAACATGGAAGTGAGGAATGCTTGCCTTAACCAGGTAAACCTAGCGACAACTTGGCCACCCTTGTATACCCACTTGTCCTATCCCAACTAGACCGCTGCAATGTACTGTACATAGGTCACTTTACAGAAGTACCCCCTGTACAAAAATATAGCGCCAGCCTCAGGGCCCCCCTGGTGCCATTTTCAATAGAGTACAAGCCAGGCAGGAGCATTTGTGCATTGTTGCTGCCCTGTGCAGATGCTTATGATTGCAGATAAGCTGGGAAGTGGGGGATGGAGATGGGGAAAAAATTTGCTGCAGGACTTTTTTTTCTAAGAATCGTGATTTTTATGGACAGGGAAGGGACACAGGACTGGCTGCTACTACCATTTTTTTTCTTTTCACACAAAATTACAAAAAAACCCCCAAAACCAATAGAATGGAATGAGAAATGCTTCACCAATGAATGCAAATAAAAGCAAAACAACCTCCCCCACACCCCCTTGAGCCCATCTGGATTTCCACCTCCAAGGATGCAGCCATGGGAGAGAATACTTGGCGCCCCGGGCAGGCTCCTGTCTCGCCTGTCCCATCTGATGCTCCTGGACAGGTTTAGTCGTTGAACAGCGTGGATATGAGACATTAATGCTCTGGCAGGCAGTAATAAAAAAACCATTAACAAAACATGAGAGGCAAGTAAGAGAGAAGAGAGAGTCCTAGATTTCTAGTGAATGATAAGACTTTTTAAGGGAGCATCAGTGCGTGAAAGACGTTCAGCGCAGAGCAGCCACAGGTTCAGGTGGACGTCCGTAGGGATGAATTAATTAATTAATTAATTATTTAGGATTTTTATATACCGACATTCTCGATACAAATATCAAATCAAGTTGGTTTCCATAGAACAAAACTGTCGCGGTTAAGGCGTTACATTAAACAGGGTTTCTGGTCATAAGAACATAAATATTAAATAGACAACAATAACTCGTCAAAATAACGTGAATAAATGTAGGGATTAGCTAAGAAGGAGGGTAGGCTATATAGGGATATACAGGTAACATGGCATTAAACACTTCCTAGGAATTAAACACGGCAACACTTCCTAGCCACTGCTCTCCATCTTTCAATCCCCACCTTCAGCTAATTCGAATTCACAGTGAGATTTTAAACTTGCTCACGCGAGTTTCCCAGGCCAGGCCCAAACCTGTTGCTATCCTGTTGAGGTGGTGAGGGTTCAAGTTATAGCAATTCATGCATGAGAAGAGCCTTCCACGTGCTAACGGAGAAATCACTGAGAACAAATACATTCGTAGGGTTTGCAGAATGCAAAGAGGGATGAAGAGCTTAAATAGTGCTGGCTTTTCATTAATTAGCACTGTGTTACCTGTTTTTGTTACATCCAGTACACTGTGGATCCCTAAAGGCTAGAGATGGGATGAAGAAAAGGGGGCAAGGAGCGGCAGCCACCACCCCTAACGGAAGACACGGGGACTAGATTCGGACGGCAGCCAATGCTGGGCCCTTGACTTTTACTGTCCGAAGTGCTAATACACAGACATTAAGGAAAAAGTGCAGGACGGCTTCTAGGACCAAGTCCAAAGGCAAACCACGATCAAGCAGCATTGTCTGAATTATCAAGAAGGCTGCTCACCCTGTAAAAATGTTGCTAGCGGTAATTTTGTTATGGGTTTGACAATTGCTTGGTTTTGAAAGTTAATATCACTACCCTTAGCATGCTTGGGGTGTGACCTGCATGGAGAGGCAGTTACTACCCTTGACAGAAACATGAGAGTAACCTGCACAGAGCAGCAGTTACTACCCTTAACATAAGGCTCGGGGGGTAACCTGCACAGAGCGGCAGTTACTGCCCTTAACAGAAACATAGGGGTAACCTGCACAGAGCGGCAGTTACTGCCCTTAACAGAAACATGGGGGTAACCTGCACGGAGCGGCAGTTACTGCCCTTAACAGAAACATGGGGGTAACCTGCATGGAGTGGCAGTTACTACCCTTAACAGAAACATGGGGGTAACCTGCACGGAGCGGCAGTTACTGCCCTTAACAGAAACATAGGGGTAACCTGCACGGAGCGGCAGTTACTGCCCTTAACAGAAACATGGGGGTAACCTGCACGGAGCGGCAGTTACTGCCCTTAACAGAAACATAGGGGTAACCTGCACAGAGCAGCAGTTACTACCCTTAACAGAAACATGGGGGTAACCTGCCTGGAGTGGCAGTTACTGCCCTTAACAGAAACATGGGGGTAACCTGCACAGAGCAGCAGTTACTACCCTTAACAGAAACATGGGGGTAACCTGCCTGGAGTGGCAGTTACTGCCCTTAACAGAAACATGGGGGTAACCTGCACAGAGCAGCAGTTACTGCCCTTGATAGAAACATGGGGGTAACCTGCATGGAGTGGCAGTTACTATCCTTAACATAAGGCTTGGGGGGTGACCTGCAACGAGCGGCAGTTACTACCCTAAGAAACTAGCTGGGCAGACATGATGGACCTTTGGTCTTTTCCTTCTGTCATTGCTATGTTACTTACCTGTGCATAACACAGTAGAGAGATGGTTAATGATCTGCTCATATTTACAATTGACATTCCCATTCACAATCTAGATTGGTGGGGAGGTTCCTGATCTTTGGCTCTGTTGACAGGGAATCACGGATGTTATCCCATTGTCTACAACTGCTGCGCCCTTGCTCTGTTTTAATTAATTTTCTTTATTTTATTACGGAAATAAAATCATTGGGATTCCCACTGTGTGCTGCTTAGAAGTCTTGTGTTGTAGATGTATTACAAATAAGTAATTATTATGAACTAGTATTCCTTTTCCTGGTTTTGCAGCAAGAAAACAAAAAAAAACAAAACAGGTTAAGCAGAACATTTAAACAATACACAGTGATCTTCAGACAGAATGTATTAAACATGAAGAAGAAATTCATGGGGAGGGCAAGTCTTAAAGCGTTTCATCTGCATCATCTCGCAGAAATTTGCCCTCCTTCACCGCGGCTAAAGGTTTGTCTGTTATTCCGCGCCACGTCTACGTGAGGCCACACTGAAAAGAGGCTGCGTTCCCGCGCAGGGAGAGAGGGACGTTTAGGTCAGAGGAGGAAAAGTACGCGTGGTGTAGACATCGTTTCAAATCTTCATGCACACTTTTCCAGCAAAATTCCCACTTGCAGAAAAAACAGGTAGGAGCGAGTTGAAAGGGAAAGCATGCATGCACGTTTGCTTTCAGAATCAGCGCAAAGCTCGGGGGTTAAAAAGGCGCACGGTCTTCATAAGAACAAGCCATACTGGGTCAGACCAAGGGTCCATCAAGCCCAGCATCCTGTTTCCAACAGTGGCCAATCCAGGCCATAAGAACCTGGCAAGTACCCAAAAACTAAGTCTATTCCATGTTACCGTTGCTAGTAATAGCAGTGGCTATTTTCTAAGTCAACTTAATTAATAGCAGGTAATGGACTTCTCCTCCAAGAACTTATCCAATCCTTTTTTAAACACAGCTATACTAACTGCACTAACCACATCATCCCGGAGTGGACACTTTGGAATACACAACACCTTGCTTAAATGCGTCAAATGATAAGAGAAGAAACACCTTGGCAGTACTGTAAACGTCTTGCAAGCATGGTAGGCCTAGCAACAGCGTCACCGCTCAGTTCTTCCTGCCACTGGTCCTGGGAACAGAATACACTGGGCGAGTATCAGGATGTAATAAATGTAGAGGAATCCAGCTCGGTCAAGCGCTCCAAAGAGGAAAGAGAAGAGTATGTCAGTGATGCCTTCAGGACTTGCTCCGTCACTGGTAACTTCTTACCGTCATCCCAGTGCAATTCTTTGCTTTGGAAGGGAGCATCCTCCCTCAGCATCTCATTTCGGCGATGGCTGATAATGGTCGGTGCCGAACCTGAGATTCTGTCCAGCGGTATACAGCACTACAACACAACACTAAATGCTCCGAATGTGGAAAACAGCTTTTGGATTGTAAGTTAGCTGCGACACGCTTCAGGGTAGTGCACGTTTAGCTGCCCTCTAATCTTATTGTGGAACATATCGGATAGCGCAACGATTCTGCGTGCTATGCAGCCTTCCCATCGGCCAGTCAGCGGAAATCTTCACGGAACTAACCTTGCTCTCACTCTAGCCACCTTCTCAATAGGGCCATGACTCAGCCTATTTAGCCTATTTAGCCCTTCTTCTCTGCCTCTTCCTGCGTGGCCCTTGGGCCTTCTAGTTTGGGCCTTAGACAGAGTACACAGAAGGTCTGGTTCAGTCCAGTCTTTTCCTTGCCTAGCCCTTGTTCCTCACCATTACCTTGCCTTCAATTCCTGTTTTCCAGCCTTGACCTTCATGCCCAGCCGGGTCTTCATTCCAGCCTGGTCTCCAGCTCTTACCTGCAAGCCCAGCCGTTTCTTCAGTCTTCAGCTTAGCTCCAGGCCCTGTCCGGTCCAACCACTGTTCCAGCAAAGTCTGCTGGCCACCAGAACCCAAGGGCTGAACCTGTGGGGGAGGTGACTGGTCCAGGCGGAAGATCCTGTCCTGCCTTGCCCAAGAGTCTGGTACAACTCCTGTTGGCGGAGTCCTAATCCCAGCCAGTCAGTCCGTGGCAAGGGTTTGGAGTAACCACGACCAGGGCAGGAACCAAAGTTCCTTTGGGAAGAAAGGGAGATGATGGTGCACCATCTAGTTACCTTTCTCAGCTGGCTATGTTCAAATGCCTCTTTAAACAATTTGCTGGAAAACAGCAGTCGGCTTTGTCATCAGCCTCAATGTAGAAATACTGCAGATAAATTTAAAACAGGATCAAAATTTGAAAAAAAAATGATTGTGACTCTATGAGTATAGTCCATGTGTATTTATTTATAAAATGTATATAACATCTTAAGCATAGGGATAATCATTATATATTATAAATCTCGTACATCATTTGATATCAAAGCATTTCCTATTTCCGCGCGCCGAGCCTATTTTGCATAGGCTCGGCGGCGAGCACAAGCCCCGGGACGCGCGTGTTGGGGGGAGGGCGTGCCACGAGTGATGCGGCGTTTCGGGGGTGGGCCCGGGGGCGTGGTGCTGGCCCGGGGGCATGGTCGAGGGCTCCGGACCAGCCCCCAGGTTGGGTGATGGCGCGCCAGCAGCCTGCTGGCGCGCGCAGATTTACACCTGCTTTCCGCACCCCCTTGCGCGCGCCGACCCTGGATTTTATAAGATACGCGCGGCTACGTGCGTATCTTATAAAATCCAGCGTACTTTTGTTCGCGCCTGGTGCACGAACAAAAGTATGCCCGCGCATACATTTATAAAATCTACCCCTTAGGGAATAGCCACTGCTATTAATTGCATCAGTAGCATGGGATCTTCTTAGTGTTTTGGTAATTGCCAGGTTCTTGTGGCCTGGTTTGGCCTCTGTTGGAAACAGGATGCTGGGCTTGATGGACCCTTGGTCTGACCCAGCAAGGCAATTTCTTATGTTCTTATGGTATGTGTGTATGTGTGAATAAGAGCATGAATGGGGTGTGTGTGAATGAATGGGAACCTATCTGGTATGTGTGTGTGTGTGAAGGAAGTTTGTGCTGCCCCATTAATCCACATCATAGTCAGGATGACTGAAAATGAAAAGTTTTCAGGTATGGAGAGCAGTGAATTTCCCATCCTTATTAGTTTTAATTATTGGGTGTCTGTCTCTGTCATTTTGAAATATTTTATGGTTTAGAAAGTTTTTTTTTTTAATTTTAATTTTATTTTTGTTTTAATGCATTTCAAAATTACACATGATATAACAATGTGAGGAAATTAAAAGGTGATACATCAAATAGAAATCAAGGAATTAACTTCTTCCAATATAATCTTGTAAGATTATTATTATTACAATATTATACCACCCTTAAAGTAAAGGTATGCTTGGGGGAGTAATAGCCATATAACATGGAGCAAAAAAAAAAAAAGGAAATAAAGTAAAAAGTAGATACTAAGATAGCCTACACAATTGCCATATGTACTGATCAGGTCGCGTTTGGGTGAGCATCCAAAAAGAATTTTAACTGCGAGGGTTCAAAAAAGATATAATCATTACCCTGATACTTCATATAGCATTTGCACGGATAATGAACTGTGAATTTAGAACATATCACTAGTGCCTCAGATCTTAAACTTAAGAATTTCCTTCACCTTTCTTGTGTGGCCTTAGTGATGTCAGGGTACACCAACACTTTTTGGCCACAAAATAACTCTGTACTATTTCTAAAGTACATCCGAAATATGCTATTCTTCTCAGCTATAAAGGCGAAAGCCACTAGTAATACTCCTCTTTTTGTGATTATTTCTTCTTGCATTCTTGCATTCAGCTGTATCGATTATTCCAAATTTCCTTGGTCTTTTCCAGCTTTCCTTTGCGGCAAAAAATAAGCTTTTGTGATTAATGGGAGTGCCTCCTTCGGAATCTTTAACTTTGCAATTAAATAATTTTTGAATAGTTCCGTAGGTGATATCTGGGAAATAATAGGAAAGTTCACCACTCTTATATTTGTACTCCGTAAAGAATTTTCTATATTTTCCAGTTTCTTGTTTTGAACATTTTCAGTGTGAATTATGTTCTGTTGGTTTTTCTCAATCTGTTTCACTTTCTCTTCCACTTCCAAAACTTTTTTCTCTTGTTTATTTATTCTTTCTTCATTCATTGTACCTGCTATTTTTATTAATTTCAAAATCAGATTTTGACAAGCCTATTATTGCATTTTCTATCGAGGCTAACGCATCCCATAATGTTTCCATGGATATTTTAGCCGGTTTAACCAGGAAAGATCTTACTTGTATCTGCTCACCTCCTCTCGCGGCCTCAGTATCATTGTCCCGATTCGATTCTAACGTTGGCTCAGCGGGATTGATCGATTCCCGAAGTAGGGGTAGGTAGGCCCCCCTGTGGTAAAACCTGAGGTCTCGCTCCACGTCTCCAATTTCAGCGGCCCTCGCTCCCGGCTCTATCGGCGTTGATACGAAAATCTTCTTGATGGTAGGTTGTTGGTTATTCGAGCTTTCAGCGGCAGCTAGGCTTTCACGAAGCCTGGCTTTTCGCTTGGCGTGAGGCATGAAAATTATCGGGAAAAGTCCAAGATTCAGGAAACAATGTAGAGCTGTAACAGCGAGAGCTTTCCGAACCTCTTAGTCAGTCGCCATCTTGGCCACTCCCCTGGAAAATGTTTTTAATTTTGTATGAGCTCTTAATTTTCGGATGTTATTCTATTCCTTATCTTGTTGGAAATATTCTTTTTAGAAGTATGGTTTTACTAATATGATTGATTTGTATTCCTTGATTTTAATGTTTGATGACTGATTTATGAGGACTAGTGATGGTTCTGTTTGTCCATTGCTGCATTGCATACAGACTCTGGCTTGTTGCAGTTTGTGATTCATTTCTGTTTATTTATTTTTTTATTTATTTAAAAACTTTTCTATACCGTCGTTTAGTGATATACCATCACAACAGTTTACAAATAGGCACAAAAATAATTTCGAAATGGATTAACTTTAACCAGGGGGTGCCATAGTTGTTCAGATATATGATTCGGTATTATAAGCTATATGTAAAGTGTCTTAAAATTCTCTTTATGAGTTAACCGTAGCTGCTGTAAACTGTAATTCTTTAACGTAATACTTAAGTGTGATAAAATAAAAATAAAAACACACATATGTTCTCATATGTGTTTATAGTCTCCTTATTCTATATTTAGAAAGGGTGAGTCTGTGTGCTGCCCCAAACAAACAAACAAATGAGGAGCCAGGCAGCACAATAATTGTTCAAACAGGACAGCAAAAAATGCAAGCACCGACCCTGACTACATACATACCAAGAAATATTAACGTCAGACATTAGATTAAAAGAATAGATCCCAAGAATCCCCATACAGTGCTGCTGGCTTTTGGTGGAGGAACCTGGATTGCTTTCTGCCCAAAATGCAGCACGTACTAAGGTGGTTATGGAAAAGAATAATGAAATGATTTTGTAGGTTAATTTAATTTAAAAACTGTTATTACCCTGCTATTAACTCTTGCAGCCACAAAAAGGGAAAGTGAGAAGCCGAGTGCACTCTCAGCCAAGTTCTAAGGCAGGAACCTTGTGCACCGGTGAAATTTGCCCTTCATTTTCTGTTCTGAACGCCTCTTCCTATTGATTTTTGTTTTTAATTGCACCCGTATTTCCAGTGTTTACGTTTTAATCTGTTCCTACACTTATGAACTTTCCGGTACCTCACTAGTAATCTGCGGGCATTGTAAAACAACCACGATGTATGTTATAGTTTTATGTCGTTTCCAAAACCGAAATGACACCGAAAAAAACCCAACGAAATATTTTGTTGTCCTTCCAGCACGGCTCTTCCCCAAACCAAGTACAAGTAGGGCCGTGGTTAGAATGCAAGAATGCCCCAGAAATGAAAGGAATGGATTGGAATCCAAACTGAATGACATTTCCCCCCCCAGGGCGGAGGACCGGTGTAAACCCCAGCGGCAGGCAAGGAGGCTTTGCGCAGGGGGAGCGGCCAGAGCCGCCGCGGAAGGATCCCCCCCTCCGCCGGGGGAGCAGCCAGCCCGCGGCTCCGGCGCCCCGCCCGCTCCGGGCAGGGAGGAGGTGCAGCGGCGGCAGCGGCCGCCAGGGGGCGCCCGGGAGAGGAAGAGGAGGAGGCGGGGCGGAGGGCGCCAGCCAGCGCCGACGAACAAAGAGCTCGGACGAGCGGGAGCCCCCTGCGCGGCGGGCACCGGCAGCGGCGGAGGGAGGCAGGCGGGCAGGGCGGCCCCAGCATGCCGGGCAGGCAGGCGGAGGAGGAGCCCGCCCCGAGGCGGCGAGCAGCCTGAGCTGGGCCCCCCGGCCATGGCGTCGGCGGTGAATTACTCCCCTCCCTGGTGGGCCAGCCTGCTGCACCGGCTCCCGCACGTCAACCTGAAGTGGGAGCAGGTCAGCGGCGAGTTCCGGCCGCAGGACGCCGACTACCAGCAGGTAAGGAGGGAGGCCGGGCAGCTGCGCTGCGTACGGCACGGAGGAGGGCGCTGGCAGTGCCTGGCAGCAGGAGTGACAGCTCCGGGGGGGGGGCACCCAAACGCCATCCTTCTCTGGGTTTCCTGGCCCCTGACTTTGCCAACTCCATTTTGCTTTACCTGCCTGGCTGGGGAGGGCATGGCAGGAGGGTGCTCCGAGTGCCTGCCAGCCGCCCTCCGCTCCAGTCTGCAAAATGCCTGTGGTGTGTTGTTGTACTTTAACCTTGGGAAATATTTCCGTGGCTCTGCTTTAAAAAACAAAACACAGTAGAGCCAGCTTTCCTTTGTGCATGAGAGAGCAGAAGGGGATGCCAGGGTTATTCTCCACTACCCGAGCAGCACAATGAATGCTGGCTTCCTCTCTGGAGTACACATCTGGTTTCCCTTTCCAGTCATTTTCGGGTAATCCATCAGCCAGATGAAACCCAACATGGGTGCGTGAAAAGCGGGCGCTCGTGACTGAGCGCACCTCTCCCGGGCATGTGATGCGGTAGGGCTGATGCGCTGTGGCATTGGAACTGGGAAATTGTGCATCCCTGACACCTCCTTGGCACCGGGTTGGGAATATGGATGCTCGTGAATTGAGTGACCGTTCTCCCAACCTGACCGCCATCAAGGCATTTTTTTTATGTTGCCGCTTTCTGTGGGTACCTCCGACTTAATTTCATCAGTATTTTCTGCTTTTCAGTTCAGCATTTGGGGGTTCC
Source organism: Rhinatrema bivittatum (assembly GCF_901001135.1). Lineage (NCBI taxonomy): Eukaryota > Metazoa > Chordata > Amphibia > Gymnophiona > Rhinatrematidae > Rhinatrema > Rhinatrema bivittatum. Next base: position 10,976,552 of record NC_042628.1, read on the forward strand.
TCAAAGCGTAACGCCAGCTCCCGGGCTGGCGTTTAGTTTTTTTGAGGGTTAAAACGTGCATGCGGGGTGCACATATTTTTAGATCGGTGGGTACCAGCTAATAGCCTCATCGACGTGGCACTTCCATGTGATGAGCGCCGTTAGCTACGCGCTGATCCCCTTATTGCATCAGGGGTTAGAGACGCGCGTCCCAACAAGCGGTTTAACCCGTGCGCTAGCCTGAGCGCACCACGTACTGCATCGGCCTGAAAGAATGCAAGGTATAAAATACTAAGCCATGCTAATGGATCTCCCAAAATGATTGCAAAGAGGAACCGGAAACTGACCGACCAAACATCCCTCCCGTCCTCCGCGTGTAATACGGAGGGCGCCAAGTCTGGGTGCCATACGTCCAGGAGTATAATAAGGACAAGCTTTGAAAGAGCCCAGGTGAGGGGACGGAAACCCTTCTGTCTGCATAGCGTGACCTACCAGGAGAAGTGGAGTCACTGACAGTTTGTGGATTTTGGTACAGGTGCAGGCCTCAGGTGTGAAATCTTTTAAGCCTCCGCTGTTGCCATTTTATAAAAGGTTCTGTGCTGGACTGGTTTTCTTGTTCCATTTTTTTTTTTGTCTGTCAGAAAGTGGAAAATGGAGCACACCGCCATCGGGCTGACGCGTGTGACAAGGACCGATTAGCGCCCCATCCAATCGCTTAATTTTGAGCGTTTTAGAGGGGTTTTTTTGGAAGGCAGTAAGGGCAGAACGGCGAGCGTTCTGTCGCATCCGCCGTCCTTTTGTGTTGGGTGCGGGGAAAAGGCTGCACGACGAGCCGCACATTTCCGAAACTTAAAACCTCCTAAGCACGATGTGTTCAGCTTCCCTTTCCATCCTCTCTCTCTCTCTCTCTTGCATTTTTTTCAGCGGTTTGACGGCGCCGCTGCTCCTCGACACCGATGTGTACGGCACAATCGATTCCGAGCAGCGAAGCCTCTCGCGCTCACTTGCCTCCTTTGCTTGGGTTGCGCAGGGGCTCCCCCTTGGAGCTGAAAATAACGTTGGGAGGCACCACAAAGCCGGAGCCCCCTTTTGTGTGCGCAGCCTGCCTGCTGTCGCCCCGCTCTTGTCTCTCTCTCTCTCTCTCTGTTCTTGCATCGATTTTTATATAATCGAGAGGGGAGTCTTGTAGGCAGGCCGGGAGTTTCTTCCGGAAGGCTTCCAGGCCCCCGTTTGTACAGATGTATTAAGCGAGGCCGGCTGAGGGTTACCCAGGTGGAAATAACCCAACGAGAGCGATGGATGGATGTAGCAGGGGCAGCAGCATCGTGATGGGGTTTTATGCTGAATCTATTTGGTCCCCGCCAGCTCGGTGTTAAATTTGGAAACGAGCGAGCGCTGATCATATTTTGCAAGATCTGGAATTTGGCCGACATTTGGGGGGGAGTGAGTGAGGTGGGCAAGTCCTAGCCAACAACTAAAGGACTCTCTGGGAGCGGAGAGGGCACAGCTCAAGCCTTTTTGTTACTTTTTTTCTGGGGGGGGGGGCGTGTGGTAAGGCTGGTGGGAATAACACCTGGGTGCCAGGAACCTCCCTTATCTCACTGTTTCAGTAGCAGAGGGGAGAAGGAAATGTAACCCCCGGGAATGGCTTGTGTGCGCCTCCATGTAATGACTGCTTATGAAGACTGACTTGAAATTTCAGAAGGTAAAAAAAACAATAGGGTAATACCTTTCTATTGGATTAATTTAATACATTTCTTGACCTGCGCCTGGGAGCAGGTACAGAGAGGATGATGTTTGAATGTGGGACTGAATCATTAATTACAATAGCGGCGGGGAGATAGTTTAGCAAAGTGAGAAGAAGTTGATGGAGAGGCAGCCGTTATGTCCGTCAGTGAGCTGGAAAAATCCTCTCCCCCCTCTCTGATACGTTTTGAAGCGTCGCATCATTTTTATGTCTTGGATAGCTGTGGAGTTTCCCTTTTTTAGTGGTTTGACCCCGAGACGTGCTCTCCTGGGAGGTGTTGCATTTCTTCTTCTTTGTGACTAGGGGAAGGATGGCCAACTTTGGTCCTTGGAGAGCCACAAACTGGTCTGGTTTGCAGGATAATCCACCGTGAATACGCATGACGTAGATTTGCATGCACTGCTTCCATTGTAGGCGGCTGTATCTGATGCTTATTCGGACCCTGAAAACCTGGCCTGTGTGTGGCTCTCCAGGACGGGAGCTTGGCTATCTCCTGCACGAGGGGGTTACCAACAGGCTCCATATTCGCTGGCCAGGGTTGACCCATTGCATGCAGGGATTCCCTTATCTTGTTTTTTTTTTTTTTCCTGGGAACTACAATAAGGAAATTCAGAGCCAGGAGTCCTTGGCACGCAGTGGGGGAAATTCAGGACTGGAAGAGCCCTGCTGGGTGACTCTGCAGCTAGCTGGCAACCTGTGCAGATTATTCCTGTCGCTGTAACTTCTGGCCTGCTCTGTCAGTGTTGGAAGAAGGACGACACGGATACCCAGGCTCCTGTTTAGAGATCCCTCCCCCCCCCCCCCCTGTCCAGAATTTCTGAGAGATTACAAACTAATCTTCAGAGCCAAGCAGAGCTTTCGTTCTGTACTCAATGAATAAATGGGCCTTTTGTCTTCAAGAATATGATAGTGTCCAATTAAAATAAAAAATCTGAATGGAGGGATGCATCTGGTAACACCCCCTTTCTCTGAAGGAACATTCGGGGGCAGCATGTGACCCCCCCCCATTTCCCCTATAGTTTCTGCGGTGGGATTCCCCGAAGCTCCCGGCGTTCTTCAGATTTTCCGCTCCTCTGTCCGAGGTTTTGATTCTTCATGTGGCTTTTAATGGGGGCCCCCTGGCAGACTCGAGTGTGCCTGATGCCTGAGCAGGGGGTGCCAGGCAGAGAGAGAGACAGGAAGCTCCCGGGGCTTTCTTCACCTGGAAACAGTCCCTGCTGATCGAGCACAGTGCAGGGAACGCTCCTCCCCCTCCATGGGAGTGAAGGAGCCGAGCAGGTCCTCATGGCAGCAGGAAGATGTGCTCAGCCTGTTTCCCATGGCATTTCTGGCTCTTAAGTGCAGCTAAACCCGATTGCCTGCCCCTGCCTGGCTGGGAATACAGGTTGTGTTGTAGCGCAATCCGCGGCCTGGTGTTCTGATGGGCCGCTACGTTTGCAGCCGGTGTCTGTGTGTCTGTGTGTGAATGGCTGCGTGCTCTGGCTCAAGGCAGGGGGAGTCCTTTTTTGGACACAAGGAAGTGAGCAGTTTGTTTAGGGAAGTTTTTTTTTTGTTTTTTTTTTTTAGACAAGAACCAATTCACTGGACAGGGAGTTTACACAAGGTTTAGTGAAAATCCTATCCGTGTTTGTCTTGTCCTGTCGAGCTGGTACAGGATGCAGTGCTGAGAGTTGCTTTCCCTCCTGTGCTGTGACCACGGATCACTGGTGCGCGGGTACCGGTGATCTGCGTTTCCCGGTTGCGCCAGTCGTGCCTGACTTATAGGCAAGACGGGTCCCGGACCCAGGCAGCATTTTTTAAAGACGTCCCCTCCGTCTCCGGGGAAATGCCTTGCAAATCCTTTTCCTGGGTTTCTTGAATGCTGTGGAAGGCATTTAAAAAAATAAATAAATAAATTAAGGTTCTGGAACTACAGTATCGCTCTGCTTTTGATTTTTAGGGGTCGAGCTTAAGAAGATGTATCCAGTAAGACCGTATTATAAATTCTCTAACCGTCCCTCGGTGCTGCCGCACCGTACTGACGGCATAGGGGAAACATACGGGCTGAGTCCTGATGACTGCTGAATGTGAGGACCTCTGGTGTCTCCCTCCTCGAAGGAGGAGAGGAGGGCAGTGAAGTGCCAGTGGGGAAGAAACAGTATCTTGGTGTGTGCCAAAGAAAATGCAACATAAAATATACGTGGTTGGTCCTGTGCTTACCTGTGAGTGATATTTCAGCCGCCTCCGAGAGCGGATCAGGGCAGAGGGCCTCCGGAAGTCTTATCGCAGAGAGCGCGGCTATGGGTGGTAGGCGGTTTCTTCTCTGGACGCAGGCCTTTGTCGCCTCTCGGAGCCCTCCGCGAGCGCGGTCCAGGCCTTGCCCGCCTTACTACGATGTCCTGGATAAGTCATTTTGCCTTTAATGTGTTGGTAAGAGAGAGAGCAGATGCAGTGGTTGAACCAGGGCAGCAATGACAATTTCATCACACGTCTAAAGCCAGCCACTAAAATCTATTCACATTTCTTCCATCTTACCAAAATAAAAATAAAAAATTGCCCGAGGCGGCTTGCACATCCTGATTATAATGGTACTGCTTGTTTGGACAACACCGGCCAGATGTTGTTGCACTGGGAAAATTCTTCCAAATGCTGGCTTGCTCTCATCTTTCCAGAGCTGCTGAGGGGAGCAGCAGGGCACGGACGATGGAAGGAAGGGAGATCCGCAAGTTTGGGTGAAGGTAGTCGTGTAGTTCATGTATCTTTTTTTTTCTATTATTATTTTGGATATAATTCAGATTTATTTTTGTACAAGTTTCTTGGCCAGTGAGACAATAGTAGGCGAATTTGCATTACGGTCATTCTGTTTTATTTTATAGCTTCTACTGTACTGGCGTAATGTTGCAACCTGAGAGGCTGTTCTGTTAATTTAAACCATATGAGGTAATAAAGGGAGTCTGATGTATTCTTGGCCTGTAACTGTTTGAAACTGTCTTGTGAGAGTTTCAAGTAGTTTTTTTTTTGTTTTTTTTGAGTAGCGGGTTTATTTCAGATCAGATAACTTTTTTTTTTTTTTTTTTGGCATGACAATTTCCTCATGTTGCCAGAGCAGCACATAGAATTTATTAGATAAAAAGGGAAAAATGTAAAATTAACAAAATAATTAAAATAAAATTGCAGGGTAGAAAGAAGAGACGAGCGAGGATAATTCCCAGGCTTTGGTGCTGGTCCGTATTGTCCCTGGTCAAATTACATTTCTGTCCTGATGGCAGGAGACAACATAATTTACCGCTGTTCACTGCTTAGACTTCCTGTGGCTATCTGATTATTACCAGCAATGACTGAATTTTATCATGTCACAATGGGTCTTTCTGTAAAGCAGGGGAAGTAGCCTGCCAGTCTGGCGGGTATTTTCTCGAAGCAGCTTGTTCCCTGTTTCTTGGACAACGATTGCCATTTTTTTTTTTTTTTTTTTTTTACCCGCAAACATCTGACTTAGGTTTAGTTAACTGCTTAATTTGCAAGGCCAGCCCTGGTCTTTGTCAGTGAGTTACCAAACTTGAAAAAACAAATTGTTTCCCAAGTTCAGATTTCCAAATCCGGGTCTTGAAGGCACCTTACGGTTCCGGCACGGCGGGTTGTGCTCTGCTGTCGCCGCCACGCTTTCTGGCAGGGTGACGGCTTTTTCTTCACTTCCTCAGACCGATTAACCGGGTAATTATGGGTCTCTTTGCTGCAGGATTGCTGGCAGGACGGCCCTCGCCAGTGCAGATCCCTTTTAATGACGCTCTCTCCACCTGTACGGGGCCACTCCTGCTGCGCTAGTCGTCCGCCCTCTGACTGAACCTGAATGCATCAGCTTTGCGTTGCATCTGCGCCCGCCAAACGGTGCTAGGGGCCGATCCGGTGACCCTATCAGGAAGCCCGTACCGCAGTGTGTGTGCGCCATCGGTGGACGTGTCATGGGAATGGGGTGGGAGGAGAGTGTGTAGAGGAGAAGTGCTGGGGAGAACGTGTGGGTGGGGGGGGGGGGAGAGAGAGTGGAGGAGGAGCAAAGTTCATTTCAGATGCAAGGGTCACTCTGAGTGCAGCTGGGCCGGCCTCATCGCTCAGGGCGCTGGCAGCTCTTCCGGCCATAGACCTGGCTCTTACATTGGGGGTGGGTTCTGTGGCCGGACCAACCCCCATTTGACCCAGTTGGAAAAATTAGTGACGCTCGCTGGCATAGGTCATAGAATGAGTGAATCAAAGGACGAGATGGTTTGACAATATGCAAAGAAAACGCTGGAAAGTTAGAAATGAGAGGAATTCCAAAACTGGGACCAGAACCCCTTCATCTAGGGGAAGAGATGCAAACTCCCCTGAGCCAGGCAGGCAGGCCTGTGCCGTGGGTTAAGTTTGGCAGGAGAGCAGAGAGAGGGAGGGCGACGATGACGGTAAGGCTGAGCCCTGGCTTCGGATGGTCATCGTTTTTTTGGGGGCTCAGATGTGAACCGCGTACCGCACCAGGGACGGAAATGCAGGATGGGGGATGAGCAGCGCCTTTGCTTCTGTTCTGAAGTTGTTGGCTCTTAATTGCACCCGCGGTGGTCCTCCTAGGTTGTCGAGCCTCTGCGCTGTCAAGGTGGATGGTCAGCACCAGGGTTGGCTTTTCTTTTGGAAACCTGCAGAAGTGGCGCATAGAAGCGACCTGCAGCCAGAATCGGCCACGAGGAACTGGACAGAAAAGAGGAACAGAAAAACCGGGAAATGCTTTCTGGAGAAAAGCTATTTGCACTCCCCCCCCACACACACAGGATGTGCTGTGACGAACTTTTACCTCTGTATTTAACTTGAAATGAAAACGACGCGCCTTTGTACCACTTTTCTCTGCATAGGCCTGGCAGTTGTGTTTTCTTCCTGGCCACGTTTCAGAAAACGTTTGCTGCGTCTTCCTATTGATGCCAAAGTAATGGGAAGAGTTCAGCCTGGAGCTTTGACTTCTGCCAGGAAAATGGGGGCTAGAATCATCTTTTCCCCACCGCTGGACATAGGGTAAAACAGTTCTTCTGTTGTCGTTGGAGACAAAAGATGTCTGAGCAAGGTTTTTCTTCCTCTGGGGCTGATCCTTCCAATACGAGAGAAGGAATTTGCTCGGTAAGGTTTTCCATCAATGACTCATCAGGTGACCTCCGCCGGCTCCTCACCTGTTTATATCCGAATCCTCTGACTCCACAGCCACTAATTGCACACACAGACGTCCATCAGTTTGCCCAGATTCAGAGGGTGGAGAGCTCGGCTGATGAATGCTTTGTTTTCCCTTTAACGAGATAATGGTGTGCACTTTCGGAAACTCCCGTTCAGCCAAAGCTCTCGCTTAGTTTAAAGTCCAAAGAGTCGTCATCTCCACTTAGTAATACTGCACATGTTACTGGAGATGAGGCCTAGTTTGCAGTACTTCTTGTTTACGACACCCATTTGCTGCAAATTATTTCCAAATATTTGATATTCTGCCTCCCTCCCCCCCCCCCCCCCTCACAATGGCCTCCAGGCAGATTACATTCAACTAGTGATAACATGGGTTGAAGGGTCGGCTGCGGTTACCATTGGATCGTAGTGATAGCATGGGTTGAAGGGTCGGCTGCGGTTACCATTGGATCGTAGTGATAGCATGGGTTGAAGGGTCGGCTGCGGTTACCATTGGATCGTAGTGATAACATGGGTTGAAGGGTCGGCTGTGGTTACCATTGGATCGTAGTGATAGCATGGGTTGAAGGGTCGGCTGCGGTTACCATTGGATCGTAGTGATAGCATGGGTTGAAGGGTCGGCTGCGGTTACCATTGGATCGTAGTGATAGCATGGGTTGAAGGGTCGGCTGCGGTTACCATTGGATCGTAGTGATAACATGGGTTGAAGGGTTGGTTGCGGTTACCATTGGATCGTAGTGATAACATGGGTTGAAGGGTTGGCTGCGGTTACCATTGGATCGTAGTGATAGCATGGGTTGAAGGGTCGGCTGCGGTTACCATTGGATCGTAGTGATAACATGGGTTGAAGGGTCGGCTGCGGTTACCATTGGATCGTAGTGATAGCATGGGTTGAAGGGTCAGCTGCGGTTACCATTGGATCGTAGTGATAGCATGGGTTGAAGGGTCAGCTGCGGTTACCATTGGATCGTAGTGATAACATGGGTTGAAGGGTCGGTTGCGGTTACCAGTGGATCGTAGTGATAGCCTGTGTTGAAGGGTCGGCTGCGGTTACCATTGGATCGTAGTGATAGCATGGGTTGAAGGGTCGGCTGCGGTTACCATTGGATCGTAGTGATAGCATGGGTTGAAGGGTTGGCTGCGGTTACCATTGGATCGTAGTGATAGCATGGGTTGACGGGTTGGCTGCGGTTACCATTGGATCATAGTGAATACTTCTTCCTCACTAATGGAACAGGCTGGTGGAAGGCCTGGTTGTGAACAGCCATGCCTTTGTTTTTCAAGGTAAAGGGTTAATGCTACCTCGTTCTGATTTTGGGTGCACAATAGCTGAAAGCTCGTCTTGTGCAGCCCAGTTTCATGGAAGTTGGAGGTGGGGGAGCTATTTGGGGGGGGGGCGCCTTTTGGGAGGATTGATGTTCTCTGCCAGAGATGTAGAAGGGATGAGTATTCTGGGGCCTGCTTATTCATATATTTAAAGATGAAAGAAAGGGTTTTGAATTTATCCTGACTCCTAATGGGAACCAGTGCAGTTTATGTAAAGTAGGTCTTATGCGGTCCACTGCTTTGCCCCTACCAAGATTCTGGCTGCAGGATTTTGCAAATTTAAGCAGAATACACAGACATCGGAGGCTTGCATTTTGTGTCCACGGACATTACAGTAACATCCTCCCTAGGAAGCTTCTCTGCCAGTTTGGAACTTCAGTGTATGACTAAAAGATAAGAGACAGACAAACTAAACCAGTGTTTTCCCACCATCTCCTGGAGGCACACCTAACCAGTCAGGACATCAGGATATCCTTGAATATGCCAGAGAGAGATTTGCATACATTGGAGAGCCAGGGTATGCAAATCTATCTCATGCATGTTCATTGTGGCAATTCTGAAACCCACAGCTGGGTTAGGTGTGCTTCCAGGAGAGGGGTGGGAAACACTGAACAGAAGGTTTAAAGGTTCAAGCTGGGTTTCCCCAGGCCTTAACTCCGAAGCCTCAGCAGAAAGCAGGCTGGATCCTTGGTCATCACCTGTGGCTTCGGCGGTTTGTTCTTGGAAGGGCTGAAGCTGGATTCCTGCAGTCTTTCTCTCACTGAGCGCTAGCATCTGTTCAGGCCTTTTATTTCTTCTTTTTTTTTTTTTTTTTTGCATGCATACTCTTCGTTTTATTATGTGGAAGAAAGTTAGTTGTGTTGGCTTCCCCCCCCCCCCCCCCCACCTCTTATTAACTGATCAGGACTGAATGGAAGCATCCTTGGTGGTTGCAGGGAAAGAGGCTCGTCTGCTCCAGGTTGATGGTGTGGCTGCTTGGCGGTAACCGAGGGAACAAGGCCTGACTCTGTTTTCTTGTCAGCCGGCTCAGACTAACAGGCCTTGGGGAAGTTTAAACTGTGATTTTGTAAAAAATCTGTTCTCAATTACTGTCTGGGGTCTGAGAGTCTTTTTCCAGCTCTCTGGGGGACAGGATGGGATGGGGAGGAGGGGGCCACGTGAACAGCCTGGAGAAGAGGAGGGATGGCCAGGATGGAGTAGAAACCTCTCTTTCGGGAGAAGATGTGGCTGACTGCCTCTGGACTGCTCTTGCGCCATGACCCTGTCCCTGACCCTCTCATTAACCAGTTTTAGTTCCTTGGCAGATCGGATGTGACTTGTCCCCAGGTACAGGTAGCACCGTATCTGTGACATGCGCCACGTGCGAGTGTGCTGTGAATATTACCTGACTCTTCTCTCTCCTGTGATTGAGATAACTAAGTTACCCCTGAGCTGCTGATAACAAACCTTGAAGGATCCCAGCCTGCGAGTTGCACCAGTACCAAGGCAAAGCCAAAAGGAAACCTTTCTTCTTTCCTAGTCTGGGGCCTACATGGATCTCGAAGCCTAGATTTAAGTATCAGGAGGAGCCTCTGACCCGGAGGGAGGGCACGAACCATTAGGTTGACTGCGGGCTGTGAAATTAACATAGAATGTGCAAGATGGGGGTTGTTGTGTATTTCTTGGTCCTAGTTGTGTGTACACTTTTTTGTTTTGTATAGCACTAACTTTATGTGTATGTTCAGATGTGACCTGCGGCCTTGAGTTTTTCCGTTTTTCTAGAATTCTGCTCGGTAGAAGTCACCATAAAATGGTAACCCTGCCGCTTCACTGACCGCGATTCGATATTTCACTTCTTTAAGGAGTGTGGGCAGCCCTCTGGCCTTCAAGGGCTGCGTCCCAGCTGAGTTTTCAGGATATCCCTCGTGAATATGTATGAGCTGGTGCATACCTTTTCTTCCAGATGTGTGGCATTAGGGAATTCCTGGGACCGGCGTGGGACTGCAGGTTCCCCACCTCTGCTTTAAATCAAGGTGAAGTACTGTGGCTGCCGTGTTGGTGCACAAGTTGGAGATGAGATCTTTGTTAGTGGACTAACCGCATACATTTGTGACGAGCTTCACTCCCTTCTTCAGGTCTGCGAGGGAACGTTTCACTGTGGCTTAACTGTGTGACCTGAGGAAGGGAGCTTAGCTGTGAAAGCTTCTCGCAAATGTATGGAATTAGTCCACTAATTAAAGGTCTCGCAGCTTGTGTGCCGACTCTTATCTAAATTGAGGGAAAACTCATGCAAAGGAACTGAATGCTTTTTAACCTTTTGATAACAGTGTGTAAAAAAAAAAAAGTCCTGGGTTATAATTGAATGAATATTTTAGTTTGTGGATATTTGGAAGAGCAATAATTCTTCCCTGGAAAACACCAGATGCAACCTAAGGATGCCAAAATAGGCTTTTATGCACTGAACTTGGATATAACGCTTTGTGGCACAACAGCTGACTGAGTGACTTTGTTTGAAGAGCGAGTGTGTCTGGGTCTGCTTTGTAAGGGAGGGGCCGTATAAGGATACAGGATTCACCCTGGTTGTACAGCTTGCTTTCTTCTCACATTAAGCCTCCCCCGACCTTCCCTCGGGGCGTTATGGAGGAGGCCGTGAAGATGTGATCAGCCCTCTGAAAGTCATCCAGCTCGTCCTGTTTATCTGGTATGAAAAGTTTTGCGCTCCGGGGCTGATCTTCCTTCCTAGCCCTTGCACGAAGGCGAGCTGGGGATGTTTTTTTCTAGAAGACCCTTCTCTACCACGTCTGGGGAAACTTGCTGGAGGGTTTCTTGTTTTACCCGGGAACCTCATCAGCCTGGAGATGATCCGTGAAAGCTTCTGAAGACGTCTGGCTTTGTTGCGGTCCTGGACTGTACAGCAGTGGTTCTCAACCTCCTTTTTCTGTTGGGGACGCACCTGGCAGGTAATGCTTACAGGTGTGACGCGCCGAACACGTGACCGTCGCGTTGGCTAAATGAAAACACACACTCTGCATCCTCAGGACCCCCCCTCCCCCGCACCCGCCACCCCCTCCCCCCACCATCTCCAAACAATGGATGCAAAGCAAGGAAACTTCAAATACAACTCGCTGTATGAAAAAGATATTCTGTCTCGGTAACAGAAACACAAACTCCCTTACTACCAGGTGCAATGTAAAAATACAGAACCTGAAAGAAAAAAACCCCTCCGCACATAGAAACATACATAGAAACATAGAAACATAGAAATGACGGCAGAAGAAGACCGAATGGCCCATCCAGTCTGCCCAGCAAGCTTCACACATTTTTTCTCTCATTCTTATCTGTTACTCTTAGCTCCTTGTTCTATTCCCCTTCCACCCCCACCATTAATGTAGAGAGCAGTGATGGAGCTGCATGCAAGTGAAATATCTAGCTTGATTAGTTAGGGGTAGTAGGGGCAGTAACCGCCGCGATAAGCAAGCTACACCCATGCTTATTTGTTTTACCTAGACTATGTTGTACAGCTCTTGTTGGGTTTTTTTTTTTTTTTTTTTTTTTCTTCTCCCCTGCTGTAGAAGCAGAGAGCCATGCTGGATATGCCTTGAAAGTGAAGTATCAGGCACATTTGGTTGGGGTAGTAACCGCCGTAACAAGCCAGCTACTCCTCGCTTTGTGATTGCAAATCCTTTTTTTTCTTCACCCCTGTCGTTGAAGCTATGCAGGATATGCGTGAAGCATCAGGTTTTTTTTTTTTGGTTTTTTTTTTTCCCCCTGCCCTTGAAGCAGAGAGCTATGCTGGAAATGCGTGATGTATCAGTCTTTCTCCCATGCCGATGCAGGAGAGAACCATGCTGGATATGCATGGAAAGTGAAGTATCAGGCACATTTGGTTTGGGGTAGTAACTGCCGTAACAAGCCAGCTACTCCCCGCGTTTTGAGTGCGAACCCTTTTTCTTCTCCTTTGCCGTTGTAGCAGAGAGCTCTGCTGGATGTGTGAAGTATCAGTTATTCTTCTCCCCTGTCATTGAAGCAGAGAGCTATGCTGTATATGCATTGAAAGTGAAGTATCAGGCATATTTGGTTTTGGGGTAGTAACCGCCGTAACAAGCCAGCTACTCCCCTCTTTATGAGTGCAAATCCTTTTTTCCATTACCTCTTGCTGTTGAAGCTTAGAGCGATGTAGGAGTCACAGTAAGCATGTGTATGTTTATTTAGTAAGGGTATTGTGTCAATAGCCATCATTCTGGCGAGTCACCCACTCTTCATTGGTGGCCTCTTGACTTTATGGATCCGCAGTGTTTATCCCACGCCCCTTTGAAGTCTTTCACAGTTCTGGTCTTCACCACTTCCTCCGGAAGGGCATTCCAGGCATCCACCACCCTCTCCGTGAAGAAATACTTCCTGACATTGGTTCTGAATCTTCCTCCCTGGAGCCTCAAATCGTGACCCCTGGTTCTGCTGATTATTTTCCTACGGAAGAGGTTTGTCGTTGTTTTTGGATCATTAAAACCTTTCAAGTATCTGAAAGTCTGTATCATATCACCTCTGCTCCTCCTCTCCTCCAGGGTGTACATATTTAGATTCTTCAATCTCTCCTCGTACGTCATCCTATGAAGATCCTCCACCTTCCTGGTCGCCCTTCTCTGTACCGCTTCCATCTTGTCTTTGTCTTTTTGTAGATACGGTCTCCAGAACTGAACACAGTACTCCAGGTGAGGCCTCACCAAGGACCTGTACAAGGGAATAATCACTTCCCTTTTCTTACTTGATATTCCTCTCTCTATGCAGCCCAGCATTCTTCTGGCTTTTGCTATTGCCTTGTCGCATTGTTTCGCTGTCTTCACATCATTAGACACTATCACCCCAAGGTCCCTCTCCTGCTCCGTGCTCATCAGCCTTTCCCCCCGCATCGAGTACAGTTCATTCGGATTTCCACTCCCCATGCGTAGCAAACCTTCCATCCCACTGCAACACTAATTCCTATGGAAAGGCAGCAGCGCAGCAGCAATGCATGTCCTACTGAGAGTGAGAAAACGCAGCAAAGATTGATACAAACCCCTACCTACTCGTGCAATACCTCACCCCAGTCACACACACAGAGCCCACCTTCGCCAAATGCAGAATAAAAGACCACAAATTACAAATGCGGAGACACAAACTGGAATGGAAACCTCAAAAAGCCACTCTGCATGCCTTGCAAAACCGGAGAGCTGGAAACAGGAATAAAAATCCTCCTACACCAAGCAAAGGACAAAGAGAGAAGAAATGCACATCCCCCAAACTGACACACATTATGGCTCTCGACTCCGCCACCCCCCCTCCATCATCCTTCACTTTTTTCCCCAGTTATCCCCTTTCAATCATCCGCTCACGCTCATTCCTGACCCCCACATCCTCTGCCAGCCCCACGCTCCCTCCCCCTTCCACCTCTGTCTGCGCAGCATCCCCGCCCTCCACAGGGTGCAGAGGTCAGCAGCAGAGGTCACTCCCCAGACTCAGCGGGGCGGGGGGATGCCCAGGACAGCAGGAGCTGGCAATGTCTCGCTCTGATCTGGGTGAACGAGGAGACAGCCTCCCACTGGGCCAGAAGGAAGTGAGAGGAGCCTCCCGTCAGGCCCAATGTGAGAGAAGCCATCCAGCAGCCTCCCACCCGGGCTGATGAGGAGGCAGGCATGGCGGGACCGCTGAGAACCACTGAAGTACACTATGTTTGCTTTGCCGAGAGAGCTCTAGGTGGAAATTCTCGCTGATTCCCAGCCTTTGCTGTGTCTCTTCTACAGAGACCCCGGTGATTTTTTTCCATTCCCTATTCTGGCACTAAGATAATTACAAACAACAAAAGTACAGAATGATTCCCTGAGACTCTAGCAGGCATTGCAGGTGTAGATTATGCGTTTTCCCCGTCCTCTGCTGAGCTGTAGGGCTTTTACCATGGGATGTCTGGATTGCCCTATCCATCTGTCTCTCGTAAGCAGGGCTCCTGCTATAGAGATGTATTTACAGCCCTTTGCTCTGTCCTGCTTCATGCATTTTGCCCTTTAATGACTCCCAACCAAAGGTCGACTGTGGTTATTAAAACAGCTTTTTCAATCTTGCTGGTAGGAGCTATCTGAAAGGCCTGTTTTAGCCTCGTCATACTGCAGAAGCCTTTGTCACTCTACCCTTGGTAGATGATGGATTGCTGTGGTACTTTCTTGGCTACAGCTGGGCTAGGATCTGAAAGACGGCCCCTGCTCCCCTGTTCATTGAGCCTTCCGCTTTCTCTGGCTGAAACATGGACTGAATTCTTATTTCATTTCATTACAGTCTGTGGATTCTCCGTAATGCACAAACCAAGAGCAAAGAAACATAAGGGAATTCAAATTTAATCACAGTAGGTCTGATATGAGTTTACCTTCCCCCCCTGAAAATAAAGAAAAAGGATTCAAGATTTTATTTATTTATTTATTTTTATTTTTGCTGATGGAAGCTCTTGGAAAGTGACGGTCAGTAGATAATGGAATAGCCCAGCAAGGCCGGGGACAAGCTCTGGCAGAGGTCGCAGCTCCTTTTAGCCCATTAAATGGAAAAGACAAAAGTGGGAAGGCGTTTTTGAATTTTGCTGCTATCTCAGTTTTCGCAGCTACCGACGAGAGGAACCAGTGGTGCTGCCTCATGCAATCTGTAGCCAGTTCTGTTGCTGGGGATGGCCCGATGGGACCCTGATAAGGCAACTGGGTTTGATGGCCTTCCTTGGGGTCTTCTGCTCCCTGGATCATCCAGGGCTGGAGATGCAGTGCAGGCCCTATGAATAGCTCATGCGAGAAGAGTTGGGCTGGAGAGAAGGAGTCGTAGTCATCGTGCAATGGAGACACCTAGTGGCTGGATTTAGGGTTGCAGGGGAGGAGCTCCATTGCATGGCACTAGGTGAGAACTTTTGTCGTAATGATGAGATTAAAGGAAGTCGGGAGGTGATACTAGTATGGGGGAAAAAAATCCTTGGATAGTTGTGAATGAAGGCTCCTACCCCCAGATCCCAAACCTGGTTCCCATAGAGCTAGAAGCTGAAAGCAGCAGGAGGAAACTCATGGTTTGAAGTAAAAATCAACTTTTTGTTTTGTTTTTTCAAATGATGTGGGGTTTGAGTAGAGCATCAAATTTGGTAGAAGCAGCAGTAAATATCAGTTCCTGATGAATATCCTCCATCACAAAAAATGGGGACTGTGTCTAGTTGCTTCATTTCATCTTTTTTTTCCCCCTTCATTGATTGGAGCAAATGATCTCCCACACGCGCACAAAAAAAATGTATCTTCCAGCCTTTGTGCATTGCAAGGACAGTGTTAAAACGTGTAAAACCTCTTTCCCTTTCGCTGGCGTAATTTGGCGTTAAAGAGCTGCCGTCGGAACATATAAGAGGCGACGTTGGACTTGATGTCACCTTATGAGAATGTGAACAACGGAAGAGGTTTAAGTTCTGCCCACTCTTAAATCGGAGACGTTTCAGCCTGGCCTGGTGGTCTCCTGAGACCACATTAGCTGCCCCGCATGTCAGCCGCAGTGAAGACCTGAATTATTTTTTTTTAAATGGTTTGGAGGTGATTCTTGTGGGGTTTTTTTTTCCTTTTGCAGGGTGTGAGGGGAATGGTGCTTGTCTAGAACCGCATTCGTTGATCGCATGGTATGGAGTTCTGGTAGCCGCACCGGTCATGGAGAGGGCTAGATTTGTTTGGACCCCAAGGGTGTAGATTCAAAGATGGTAATTTTTGAGCAGGAGCCCTTGAGGCCACAAAGGTCTGAAAAGACTATTCAACGGCAGGGATTAGATAGGCATTTGTCCACTTGAAACACATTTTCATTCTTTAACAATTTATCTTTTTCACAGATCATTTTCCTACTGTGGAGGAGTAGCCTAAAGGTTGGAGCAATGGGCTGCGAACCAGGAAAGCCAACCTCCATTGCCTCGAGTGCAAACTTACTGTCTGATTCACGAAGGCTTTTCTCCCTTTCTCTGTCTATGGGACAGCACCTTGATGAATCAGGCCCTTAGTTTGTGTGCCCTCTGGGGATAGGGTAATATCTACTGTACCTGGAAGTAATCTGCTTTGAAGTGCTGGAAAGCGGAAAATAAATACCGTTGTGACTTTTGCAATTTATGGTTCTGCAAATAACACATCAGGGTTTCCCATGGGCTTCTGCTCTTCCACACTAACTTTCTGATGATGGGAGGTGGGGTGTATAGGAGGCAGGATTTGGATGAAGGACTCTGAATTACCAAAATAAGCAACTTTTAGATATGAAACATCGACTTATGGCATTGGGGCACGGTTTTGAAGTCCAAGCACTTTGAGGTACTCTTCACCTTGGATGACATTTGGAGTGGGCTATGTTGAACTGTGTTTGCAAGGTTCAAATTTGTAGTCCTGTCCTAGAAGTCTTGGATACTGTTGAAAATTGTATTATAAAAATATTGTGTTCTTTGGAGTCAGGAACAAGTCAGGAACAAGCACATCTGTGCAGTTCAGCGTTACCCTAAAGTGTGAGACTGCTATCGCATGTGGTGGAGCGCTGTGGTGCTTAACGTGATTAAACAAAAGAGGAAGAGGCTGTATTCTATATAAATATGATTTTACTTGAGAAAAATGAATCACAAGATTGCACATTAAGAGGCATTTTGAATGGAAGGAATTTTATTGGTGTACCATGGGGTTGGCTAGTAGATTGCAAACCCTGTACATCACCTAGGAATTTTGATAGGCGAGATATATCTTACAAATAATTCCTAAGGAATTTAATTTTCATGATTAACAGCTAACATGAGATATGTTTGGATTGTGTGGAAACTTAATTTTGCATGGGAGATGTCATAATTTTGGTGATTTTTAGCCTTTGAACTGTTCCAAGATTGATTCCCAATGCATATAATTCAATTTTTTCATCACAGGTTTGTTGGAATGATTTTGAAAGGTCATACGAGCCAGTATTTAAGGTTGGAAATTGACCTGACATTTAGCAGAAAAATTCAGAACACACTTTTTTTTTTCTTCTGAAAATACATTGCATCCTTTAATGTTTGCCTTGTCATCATGTAAGATTTTGCTAGCAGTGATCCCAAAAAAATCCCATGTGTTAACTGAAGAAGCTATATGAACCCTTTCTAAAAGTCAGCTAGCATGTTCCTTGAAATCATTGGTCTGCCATGATAGGGCATCGAAGCAATATACTATCCTTGTGCGTTTGAAAAGGAAGCATGGTTGTAGAGGGTAGACGCGTAAAAGCAAGGAATATTTGTTGTATTTCTCATTTCTCTGGCTCTGATCGGCCAGTGAATATGATTACTTAACATCTAGCGTCTTAATGTTTCAGATTTTAATTTGCAAGGGGAAAACAGGTTGGGCCAGCTTAGCCATGAGATCTACAAGATATTTTCAGCCCTCAGTATTATGAGCCATTTTAACTGATGACCGGCCTTATTCATTCATTTAAAGATTTTTTTTTTTCCCATCAGCACAGAATAAGGCCCCAAGTCTTCATTCATTCCCTCAACAACAACAATGTGTTAGAGCCGAATTGAACTTTGTGGGTTATATCATTTTCTATTCTTCTCAGTGGCTCCTTTATAAATGAAGAGTAGAAAACAAAATCTTGGAAGTATCCCGTAGTCAAATCATAGCCCGGGAGGAAATGTTCCAGAAACCCATTCGCTGGGTCCCCACTGTCTTAAATGCACAATTTCACATCTGCTTCCTTGTATCCACATCTGTCCATGGGCCTTCTGAACGCTTTCCATCTTAACGGTTCCCAAGTTGGTTGTGAGCTCTGATTTCTCGTAGGCACTTTTTCCGTCTTCATGCTCAATCGCTCATGGTGATTTGAAAAACTGATCGCCTCCAGTGTAGTTTGCAAGCCCGAGGCAACATTGAAAAAGGAGGCACCGTAATCTGTTCTTGGGATAACTTACCATTCCTTTCCTTTGCGCCCTTAGAATGTGTGTTTTGGCATACCTTTGGTAGTTTTGTTGCCTAGTTTTGAGAACGTGACCATGAGCTAAGGGAGCGTGTCCTTTCCTACTCTTCATTGGGTGGGATTTTTCTAGAAGGTGCTGGCGCTGATGACTGCTGGGCTTCTGTGCACTTCCAGTTCATCCTCCCTACAGCTGAACTCTCTGAAGAGTCGGTGCTGTCTGAAAGCGTAGAGCTGGTCAAGTGGAGGCTGCCACTGGGAGGAAAGAATCGAGGCTACCCACCACGACGCACAAAACCACGCTTGGCGCGGTATTTATCCAGTAACGCGACGGAATAACATTTCATGGGATATTAACTGCTGGTAAAATCGCATCAAATGGCTTTTGAAAATTTGAAATACCAAATGGGAGTCTGCAGTCAGGAGTGCAAACCGTTGCTGTTAATGCAGACGCGCTTTTTGTGGCACTCCTGAGCTGGTCGTGGATGAGGTTTCCTCCCCTGATGGAAACTGAGAAGTTAATCTGGCAATACATAACACGTCTGGAAGAACCAGGAGCAGCTCGTTGCAAACAGATTAGCCTCCGGGTTCCACTGTTCATCTAACTCCAGCTTTCAGACTATTAAAATATCTGCACAGTTCAAGATGAATTCTTTAGGAGCAAATCCATGGCTTATAACATCTCTTTCTGTTCGCTTCAGTTAATTGGCATCAAGTCTTTTGAAACCTGCATTTTGAGAACTTTGTATTTTATTTATGTATAGAAATTTCTATTCTGCCCACTTACCAAGCTATTTGTTCTGGGTGGATTACAAGAAACTAAAATACAATAACAGTGCAATTAAAATAATCAGTAAAATACAATAAATCAAGCCAAACAATTTGTCATCAATAGATATAAAATAAGTGAACACAATTTTACAAAAAGGAAAATTATTGTCAATTCCTAAGACCTCTTAAAAGCCTCATTAAACAAGCGAGTCTTCAGTGCTTTTTGAAATAATTTATAATCAGAAAATAAATAAGTTCTGAAGGCAATCCGTTCCAAAGAATAGGAGCAATACAAGAAAATGCCCGACTATTAGTTATTTTCAAGCGAGTAGTTTCAGCACCTGCAGCTAACAGATTCTGACTATAAACAGGCCATTCTCAGTAGTATTTTCGGTGTACACTGTGCCATAAAAGATATCAACTTCTGGTCAATCTGTATTGTTTTATTGCATCACAATAAAAACACTATAATTTCAACAAAAAAAAAAGATAATTGGTAGAGGTGTAAAAGTGTGGGTTCAGAGCTCGGTCTGAGCACAGGGGGGTTAAGTGACTTGCTTTGGGGGTCACGTAGTGTGTGGTGATGGGAAGGGGAAGGTGAGCCGAGTCACTACAGCTGTCCAGTCACTAAGTTATACAGCTGTGGCTCCAGAAGTGGTCTGAACCATTCACAAAGGATTGTTTGTGGGCTGCCTAATCTTTTAGTGGCCTAAGACAAGAATTTTCTGACCCTGCTGTAGCAGGTGAGCTGCTTTAGTAGGGCTGATACACCTATAGACGGTTTCACCGCATGAACTATTCGCATTATGTCTGCCCGGCGTGTGGATGACTGAAAAATTAGGAGATGATATTTCCTGCTTCTTGGTGTTTCCAAAAAGGAATAAAACAATTTTTTTTTTTTTGTCATTAGTTAATTTCCTATACATCATATACAAATCCAGTATTCTCTTTTTGACTTTATCTGGTAGCCGAAGGCAGAGCTGGGTGAGTAAGAATCCAGGGGGGGCGAGGACGATGAAATGTGCTGAGTGTAGGAGATCTTGTATCGTGCTCTGCCTGGGTACGATATTGGGCTGGGGCAGACCGAGGAGCAGCGTGAGGACCTATCTTTTCACAGAGAGGGTGGCGGATGAATGCATTGCCCTCCTGGGGTGGGTGGCAGGGGGGGGGGGGGGCTAAATCAGTGATGGGCTAAGCACAGAGGATCCTACAAGTGGAGAGAGAAAAAAAAAAAGAGCACAGCCTAGTGGCACAGGTTTAAACAATCGTAGTGCCGTATTCACCCGAGAGTTTTGGGACTGCCGGAATGTACGGCAAAGCAGTTACCGCACGCCTCCACGTGGCTGGGGTCGTACGGTAGGATCACCTGGCAGGCTGCAAGTTCTGCGATGAGCAGACGCCCTAGTGACAGTGCAGGCGCTCCCATAACCAGGTCTGTCCTGGCAGGCCGCGCAGGGTGCTTAAGAGGCTGGATGTCTGGCCAGTGGCTGCGCTACTTCTGCTGGCTATTTAGAGGGCTGATGTGTAATTAGTGTTAAAACTGTGTTTTGAAATTCAGCGCACAAGGTAACTTTTTTTTTTAAGGCCCAGTGAAATAAGCAAACCATATGCAAAAGAATTGGGAGTTATAGGAAAAAATAAATTAGCGCGGACCAGAAAATATGTGCAGAGGAAAGGCTTAGCTTGCAGAAAAACATGATTTATGTGCAGTAATCATATATTTTTATGTACAGAAAACACGCTTTTTGTGCGCGAGGCATGTTTTCTAAGCATAAAATACAGGCTGCAGGTCCCAGAACTCTAGCTTCTGCCCATAGATGAACGCTGGGGCTGGAAAGTTGGTTTTTTTTTTGCCACCTGCAGAGCAGGAGAAACCTTTCCTAATGCTAGGAACGTGGTAAGCCATTTGCATGGGATTTCCCTGCCAGTACCACTCCTGCTCCCATACAAAGCCTTGTGGGAAAGGCATGAGGGAGGGTAGGACTTAGGAATACAGATAGAGGGTGAGAGGAGCCATCCTGGCTAAGGAGAACTCTTGCAGACGGTCACACTCGGGTGGCTGGCGGCTGGGATGTGTCTTAATAGCCACGCGGTCGGGGTAACTGGGCAGACTGGAGAGGGCCGGATGGCCTTTCTCTGCCGTCCTTTACCACGTTACTCTGCTCGTTGATGCATCCGGCCATGCAGAGAGCCTCACTTTGATGGCCAAACCCCAGCTCCCTGGCCGACTAGAGCTGTAAAAGAGTCGCTGCCCTCAATTCTTACTTAGTTGTTTGACTAATTTAAAACATAAATAAATAAATACATGGAATTCTGTCCATTTTTTTCAAAAAGGAATATTTGAACAACTCTCGTGGGCCTCTCACGTGGCCAAAATCAAACGTAAGGTCTGAGCTACGAGCTGCGGACCCTTCTTGGCCTGGTGCCTCCTGAGAGTGGGAATCTGTACAATAGGGGGGTGGGAGGGGCTGACGCCCCTGCCACCTGACCCCGCTGGGGTCACCGTTTCTTCAGGACCGCTTTAAATCATCTGCGTGCTGTGGATTCCCCTGGCTCCTGCACTTGCATGGTTGATGCACAGAGGGATAACCCTTTGTGAAACTGCCGTTGTGTGTGTGTGTGTGTTCCCGGCTTCCTTCCGCCCTTTGTGTCCTTCTCTCTGACTTCCAGATATCGGGGGGGGGGGGGGGGGGGAGGGCTAGATCCGCACAGCCAGCAGGTGAAGTGCTAGAACTGTGGCTGAGGCTGCGGTGTCTCGTGTGCGTGGGCGCGGAAGGGGAGATCACGAAGCGAGGGCGAGAGTGGGGGGAGCGTGCAGAAGACATCCAGCCCCGCCACTTCCTTTACAGGCTTTCGTGTTGCTGTGCGAATCCCGCAGCCAATCGGCAGCCAAGCTCCCGGCTGGTACAGCCAGCCAAAGCCCGAGCCCGGGGATGTGACGGGCATGCAAGCAGCTGAAGTGTTTATCTCCTGCTATGTGCCTTCGCTGGCTGCTGAAAAGAGAAGATTATATTCGGCGGCTTCCATCTGGGAAGCTGAAGGCCAGCTTGCAACAATGGCTGCAGATCCGCCGACCGGCCGAAAGCCAAGATTCGTTCGACCTCCCTTATCGCTGGTGCTTGCTTGTAGCTTTGTCTGATTTTTGCTGTAGTCTGAGACGGCGGTGCTGCTGCTGCTTCTGTCCTGGCTTGTGCACGTTTTGAAATGCTCTCCGTGTCCTGCATCGCTAACAGGAGCGATGCCACAGTGCGTGAACTAACCAAGACCGCTAAACCTCAATTCACTCAATCAATCAATCCATGTATTCAGTTTATGAATTGCATCAGACAGCGAATCCCAGTTCAATTTACAAAAGCACAAAGCACAAAATAAAGGCAACAACAATATACAATAGATCATAACATTCACAATTATACAGATTTAACATTACAGAACGACCTGCCACTCGCTCTTCCCATCATCCCCCTCCGTGTACTACTTTTATACAAATTTGAAAAGCACTAACACTTAAAACAAAAAACCCAAAAAGGTTTTAACTTTGTTGGTCTTTCAACATTCAGACTGCTGGGATTTTATTACAGTTTTTATTGCGTCCCGTAGGAGTACGTTTTCTGCTGCTTTATTTTACGAACGTGCCCCGAGTGTGCGCGGCTCTGCTTGCCCCCATCTCAGGAGGGGACGTTGTGGGACTGGGAAAGGAGCAGAGGAGGGTCGGGATGACACAGATGGATAAAGTGACGGAAGGGGCTGCGCAGGCGCGGGCTCCTCAGCTCAGGGACGAGGATACAAGTTTATAAAAATCACGCGTGGCGGGGTGGAGCGGGTAAATAAGGGACGGTTATTCGCCTTTTCAAATTATGATAAAATAAGGGGACATTCCATGAAAGTAACAACCAGCAGATGTGAAACGGATCGTAGAAAATACATATATATATATATATATATACGTATATATATATATATATATATATATATATATTTTATTTTCCCCCTCTGTGCACAATGAAGCTGTGGAATCTGTTGCCAGAGGGACGTGGTCAGGGTTAAAAAGAGGTCTGGAGAAGCTCCTGCAGGAAAATGTCGTAACACGCTATTTATTAGCCGGGCAGGCTAAAGAAAGCCACTGCTCTCCCCGGGAGTGAATGGCAGGAGTTGGATCCTACTCTGTGGGATCCGCCAGGTACTTGTGGCCCGGGCTGGGCTCGATGGTCCTCGGCCTGACCCAGCGTGGCATGTCTTATCTTCTTAATGTTGACCTCGTTAATGGCCTTGCTTTAAACGACATCCTCTCCATGTGGAAGGCCCTTTCCCTTGGCCCCATTAGGCATGTCGCAGGGTTTGCTCGCCTCTCGTGGTGCGCGCCCTGTGAGTAAGGCCTTGAGGAGAGGGCTGGCTCTTTTTTTTTTTTTTTATTTCGCTGTCTTGATGAGGAACTTTGTGTTTTCCTGTTTCTGTGAAACGGAGGAAGCAGTAAAAACATCCTGCACAGAAATCTGTTAAAATGTCTGTTTCTGATTGTGTTGCACGCCCGGAGTTTGCTTCCTGTCAAAGTGTCGGACCAGAGCTACATATAAAGCAGGTTTTCTTCTGCAAACATCCACCCCATAGCTAATTCTTACAGCCGTAGGAAGGCGCGCACTGTCTCAAAATAGTATTAGGTGGTAAAACGGATTCTGAGCAAGGCTAGAAATGATTCCTAGAGCCAGTGACCGTGTAGAGTTCAGTCTCCTCCTGCTTTGTGCAAAGAATTGAATTGTTTGATCTCTGCTTCCTGCCCAGCATTAAATTAAACGTTGATGTTTCTTGGACGCATCTTTCATTCTGAAAGGTCAGAGAAGCAAACCTGGCATTCCCCGTCTGGTCAGTGGAGGGGGAGAGAAAGCTGAAAGCTTTTTCCCACTGCCCCCGAACTCGGTGGGCCTTGCTCGGTTCTGCCCTCAGCTCCGTTTCTCCGTTCTGCAGCTCGGAGTGGGGGACTCTGCTGACCTGCAGTTGCATGACCCCTCCTCGCCCAGTAGTAGGAGCATAGTTTTGTCTTCCTTGGGCCTTGGTGAGCTGGAGGAGGAGGAGGAATGGGAGCGTTTAGGAGCTTAATCAGCTGTTTCGCCAGGCAGTGACTCATCTTCCGGACAATAGAAGGGAGGTAGTCCAAACCTTTTCAGACAACAGTAAAGGATCGTTTTTCACTGTTACATTAGTTATGCATCTGCCATTAATCAAGTGTTATGTTTTCTATGCAAGATTACTTACAAAAAGAAAAAAAAAAAAAGGCTGTGGTTGAAAACACATCTGTTTATACCGTTTGCCCGGCTGCTGACTTGAAAGGAGCCAGTTCATAAAAGGTAGATTTTTCAAGAGTAGCGCATCACGTCATGATTTTATCTTGGAAATGCACTAGATTTGTTCGGCAGAGGTGTTTTTGGGTCACAGAAAGCTGTGAGAATTTTGATTCTGCTGTGACAGATTTTCCTTCAGACTGTGACTCCCTTCTAGTCCTTTCCGCCTCGCTCGTTGGACCTTAACTCTTCCCTCGAGGCCCTGGGCTGAAGATTGCCTGCCCTGTGACTGCTTAAACGCTTCTTCCAAAGCTTATGTACACGGGTGACCCCTTCATGCCTGGAAGCTGAATATGGGGTTCTGGGCTTCTGTCTCTTTTTTGTCTTTCACTCTCTCTCTTGGCCCCGCTTTAGGGATAAATCCTTTTGTTTAGGAGCCCTCTCTGCTGTAGCTGTTCTTATATTTAATCCCTAAAATGTGCAGTGTGGTAACTCCCAGCAAGCACAATTGGATACTTGTGTGAAACCTGTTTTTAAATGGCCGGCGAGAGAGAATTTGCCAGTCCTGTCTAGCAGGGCCTCTGTCGGTGGGCAAGAGCTCGCCTAATCTTCCCACTTACAGGCTGTGATTGTTCCCTTATCCCAGTGTTTGCGTTGTGGATGAAACCAGTGTGCATGCCTGATTGTAGGTTTCAGTTTCCTGAAACAATACTAGAGAGAGAGAGGTGGGCAGATCCCAAAAAAATCCCATGTGTTAACTGAAGAAGCTATATGAACACTTTCTAAAAGTCAGCTAGATGTTCCTTGAAATCATTGGTCTGCCATGATAGGGCATCGAAGCAATATACTATCCTTGTGCGTTTGAAAAGGAAGCATGGTTGTAGAGGGTAGATGCGTAAAAGCAAGGAATATTTGTTGTATTTCTCATTTCTCTGGCTCTGATCGGCCAGTGAATATGATTACTTAACATCTAGCGTCTTAATGTTTCAGATTTTAATTTGCAAGGGGAAAACAAGTTGGGCCAGCTTAGCCATGAGATCTACAAGATATTTTCAGCCCTCAGTAGTATGAGCCATTTTAACTGATGACCGGCCTTATTCATTCATTTAAAGATTTTCTTTTTCCCATCAGCCGTGGTGGTAGTGACGGAGAGGCCTTGAAGCTGCATCCGATTATTTTATTATTATGGCGAGAACTACTTCCTCGAGACTCTCCTCTTCCCCTCGGCAGATTATCTCCGTTAGTCTTACGCCCTTTGGTTGCTGTTTTCAGGTTTGGTACGCGATACTCGGGCTTGTACGTACCAAGACGCTTGCTTTCGAGCCGGCGGGGCGCACGTGTAGGCACGCGCGCTGGTACGCGCCCGGAGACGCGGTTTTATAGCGTGCGCTGGCACGTGTCTGCGCGCCTAATTATAAACCTTGTCCACGCCCAGCAGCATGAGCCGGGTTTGAGCCGTGAGAGGGAATTTCGTAACGGGCGCGCATCCGCGCCATGACCCAGTTTCACCACCAGTTCGCCCAGTCTAGAGCTAGGTCCTCCAAACCTCCCCGGTTCTTTGGCCTGCACTCCCGCCGTTAGCCCCAAACACCTTAAACCCCTTGCGGACGCTCGGAAATACTTTTTATTAAGACTTACACCTCCTCCATGGCGGAAGTAGAGTTACGCAGCACGAGAGGCTGGGCGTGCGCCCGGGTGCATGGCTCACCCACCCCCCGGGCCGTATTCCGCTCCTTTTCTGCCCGATGTGAGAGATTCTCCCATCTGGACTTTGTGCGCGCATCTGGGCAGCTTTTAAAATTCACCTTAAGGGTCTGCTCGAGGTTCCTTCACCCTTTCTGCTGGTGCATGTTAAGTGGCTACCTTGTCCTCAAAAAAAGGCAAGGTCTCGTGGTATCGGTAGGGTTTATAAATAAGCACATTTAGCAGACCCTGGCTAACATTATAAATTCAATCTGGAAGAGCTGGAGATGACAAAAAATCGTGTCCTGCAGAGCTATTTAACTGCAAATCTCGCTGTCCCTGCACTCTTGACTCGCTGTGTCCCTGGAATACCTTAAATTGATTTCCTAAAGCGACCACCTCTGCAGGATTTAACCGGAGGACAGCCTTTCTCAGCTGACAGGGCCACCACGAACGGCGGCTGCTGCTTTCTATTCTGTTGCATGGAGCTCCATCCAGAAAACTTCATCAGAAACGTCTCTGGCACCTATGGTGTGTGTGGGTTTGTTTTTTTTTTTAAAGATGCTAACCAGGGTCTTGCAGGATTACAGGGAGGAAATCCGGCTGTTCTGCAAGACTGCTGTTTTGACTTATTGCCAGTTTTAGGTAAGCCCTATTTAATGAAGGGTTAGGTTGCAAGGGCCTTTCCGAGGAAACCGAATTGAGAGAGAGAGAGAGAGAGAGGCTGAAGTCTTTTTTGCTGAGTAGCAGAATGAATGATAGGTCAAAAGTACAGAGGATGAGAACATCTGGCAATCACGTTCCTAGCCACGATGGTAACGAGATCCATAAAAGATACTAAAATCTCGATGCAGGCTGTGTTTGGTCAGGGGGCAGAATTAATCTTCCCAGAACTACTATCATATGTTACATTACGCTGTTAGGATCAACACCGCAGAGTTAAATGAACCACAGAACTCTTTGGAGGAAGATGGGATTTCGGCCCTTGGCCAGTAATTGAGCTTTGGGGACTAAACTGACATGATTAAGGGTGGCTCTTTTCTTTTTATTGTTTATAACGAGCTGTGGCCAGATATTGTGAATATTAAAACTATTCCTGCTGGTAGGACCCGAGGCTCATCCATGTCTGTGGTGGCATTTGGTTTCATTCCAGGGGCCTCGTTAGCCAGCCTGTCCAGTTCGTTAGGATCTGTTAATTCACAGCTTATGCTTTGCGTACGTAAGATGCCCAGCGTTCCTAGCGCTGTGGTAGGGATTAGATTTCGTTTTTGCTGTGCTGGTTACACCGATGCGATGTGCGTTTTGCGTCTAGAGTGATCCCAGCATTGTCGAGACCCTCGATGTGAAGTCTGCCTCGTGGCTATACAGCAGGTGACCCGTGTGTGTATGTGTGAACCATCAGTGACGTTCTTTAATTTGCAACGTTAGTTGTTTTTTTTTTTTTTGTTTGTTTGTTTTAAGTTATTGCCAAATATTACTTTCATGAAAGTGAACTGAAAACTGTACAACAGCTCATGTCTCTAGCCAGAGCTGCCTTCCATGTCCTTCACTGCCTTGGGAATTAGGAGATAGGGTTGTTACCATTTTTTCTTTCATTTTGTGTGCACAATTTTATTTTATTTTTTTTTTCAGTGTATGTTAAATGAAATGTGTGTACCCAGACGCGCGCGCGAGCGAAAACCCGTTTCGTTCGTACTAAATGGGTTTTTATGTGCATGAATAAAAAAAAAAAAATGTGCTCACAAAAATGAAACGCCAGAGATACGAAACGCAATAAAAACCTTCCCAGTGGCCACAGCCCTGCTAAGAAATGGAAACCACTGCAGGGTTTGTGGCAGGTGGGCTGGGCCTGGAAATCAGTCCAGAGCGTTGGCAGGCATCGGCGAGATCTCTCTGCTTCCAATCTGCTACAGGGACCTTTGGATGCATTTCTTGGCTTCATAAAAATGGGTTTTGATGTTTTATCTTTTTTTTTTTTTAGCTCTCTAAACGTGGGCGAGGAGCTTGAATGTACGAGGAAGCAGCAGGCTTTCATTATGCCACAACCTGTCCCGGTCCACGTATGCTGCAAGGTCCTTTTTAGAAATAAGTGCGGGACGCCTAAAATGGCAGCAGCGGCCGGTCTTGCTGTGTAAAGAAAGCTCCTTCTTGATGAGTCGCTGGAAGTCTGTTTTGGTTTGGTTTTGAGGAGACTGGCAAGTCGCACGCTGACTGGTTTCAGAGCAGCTCTAAATTAATTTAGCCGGCCCCTCCGGGGGCTGCGTGCGAGGCTATCGGGAGAGCAGGTTTTTTTAACGAGCCTTTCCGTTGGATGAGGTGGTGGTTAACCGTCAAGCCGCGCGGAGACGTCTTCAAAATCGATTCCGGATGATGAAACCAGAAAACGTTTCTGCCTGTCAAACGTTGTCCCCCCTCCAGATGTGAGGAAACTTGCTTCTGATTTTCCAAAGATTTGAAGCAGACTTTGTTGTTGTTGTTGTTGTGGGGGTGCGGAGGCGATGTGTGTGGAAGGTTGGTTTAGGGGAAGGGGGCGAGGGGGAATCTGCTTGGAATTGGGTTTCTCCAGATCAACCGGGTGGGAAAACTCCAGTGGATTATTCTAGCTAAATCTGGAGGGCAAAGGAAAGTCCCAGAATTCCAGGCAAACTCGAATGAAATTTGTCTGATTTGAGTTTGGCTGCAGATTGTCCGTCCGTCCATCTCTCTCTCTCATTAAGAGATCTTTGCAGTGCGTCGTGAGCAGTCGGAATCCAGAGGGAGGAAGAGTGTGGAGAGAATCGTCTGTGCATTTCTAATGTATATGGGAAAGAGATGTTACCCGCCTGTTGGTTCTGGTGCCCTTCCTGTTCTAGGTCACTGCTGGCTGTTATCTGTTACTCGCCTTCGGGTCGATGCTAATATCGTGCGCTCAGGCTAGCGCACAGGTTAACCCGCACCTGGACGCGCGTCCGTAACCCCTGATGGAATAAGGGGATCAGCGCGTAGCTAACGGCGCTCATCACGTGGATATGCCACGTTGATGAAGCTGGTACCCCCGATGTGTAAAAAAAATAAATCGTTGTGCACCCAATGCACGTTTTTAACCCTAAAAAATTAATGCTAGCCCCGGAGCTGGTGTCTTGAGGCGCCCCAAACCTTGAACAGAAAAGCAGAAAATACTGTAGTATCGTCACTATACTAAGTAGGAGGAACCACGGAAAGCATCAACATGGGGGGGGGAGGCTTGACGGCGGTCAGGTTAGGAAAACGAGTGCTCAGATTATGAGCATCCGTTTCCCTACCCTGTGGCTGCGCTGGGGCGCGCAGATTATCCCGAGAGTATCCTTTCTAGTGTGGCGGCTGATTTACCTATTGCATTGGGCACCCGGGAGAGCTGAATGTGCGTGCAGGGATCTGTACTTGGACCGGTGCTGTTTAATGTATTTATAAATGATCTGGAAAGGAATACGACCAGTGATGTGATCAAATTTGCGGATGACACAAAATTATTCAGAGTAGTTAAATCACAAGCGGACTGTGATGAATTGCAGGAGGACCTTGCGAGACTGGAAGATTGGGCATCGAAATGGCAGATGAAATTTAATGTGGACAAGTGCAAGGTGTTGCATATAGGGAAAAATAACCCTTGCTGTAGTTACACGATGTTAGGTTCCATATTAGGAGCTACCACCCAGGAAAGAGATCGTCGGCCCAGTGTGCTGTGGCGATCAAAAAAGCAAACAATGCTAGGAATTATTAAGGGAATTACAAGTAAAACAATAGATGTCATAATGCCTCTGTATTGCTTCATGGTGAGAGACCGCACCTTGAATACTGTGTGCAGTTCTGGCCGCCGCATCTCAAAAACAGATATAGTTGCACTGGAGAAAATGCAGAGAAGGGCTGTTCGGTCTGGAGAAGAGATGACTGAGGGGGGATAAGATAGAGGTCTACAAATTCATGAAAGGACATGAACAAGTTAATGTAAATCACTTATTTACGCTCTCAGATGAGCAACAGTCCTGCCCATAGACCACATCAGAAACAAACACAATAAAACACACACAACGCAAAACGGTACATAATAAAACATAATAAAATAACTTTGCACAAAACTTTAAGTGATACAGCTATGTAAAAAACATAACTGAACATCCCATGATAAGAATGAAAATGAAACCAGAGAAGAGAAGGCTACGCGTTTGTAACAGTTAGCATGGGAGTAGCCAAGAGGTAAGAGCACTGGTGCAACCGTACAGCAGGCCCTCCTGCACTAGCAATTCCCCAGCGCACTTTCCTGGGATGGACTGAACAGAGGAAGCTAGGGGCCAAGGGCTTGATCAAAGAACTAAGTCTTCCGTGTAGTTAACACAGGGAAATATAAAAGTAACTTTGCCCTGACCATAAGGGCAATACAAGGGCTGAAAGAGAAAAAGGGGTTGAGGTGACAGTGAACCTTTGACAACTAGGGGGACCCTCCTCACTTTACACGTGACTGACTGTGTTTTGTCTAGGAGCTCCCTCGGGACCAGGTTAGGGGGGGTCACTCTGAATTTCGCCCCTGGAGGGGTTGCGAGAGAGGGGTGGAGCAGGGGCAAAATCCATGCTTGTTGCCGGGTTGCTGATAAGAATTGAGAATTCATAGGGCAGTTAGCAAATGGGAAAGAAAATAATGTTGGGTGTTCATTTTAACGTTTGAAAAAATGATTGCAATGTTGAAAAGCTGAGGCCACGCTCCTAGAGGGAGCACCTCGTACAAAAGCAAGACACGTTTCCAACTGAACTGACTTTTGCTCAGCTGGGTTGGAAAAAAAAAGCTGCTTTGAAATCTGGTAGAAATGCATAATCGATGCAAGCTTCTCAATTCCCTGCTTCCTTGTGAAGGATACTGTTCAGAGGTGCACACATTTGGTGCAAGCACACCGTAAGGCGGGCCTGGCATCCAGGAGGGTTCTTGGGCTAGCAGTCCGTATCTGCTGCTTTTTCTGCTTTGCAGAAGGACTAGAGGTCAGCAGTTGTTCATATTTGGCTTGCAACCTTGAGCGAGGAATCCAGGTTTGATTACAGAATTCTAGGCAGACTCTCTGGTTTTTTTGCTCTGTGGCCCTGGTTATAATTTTCCACCTTCGAGATGGCCCTTGGAATCATTTGGTCGGTGGATCCCTAGGTATCCAGCGGGATGATTCATGCTGAAAGTGTTTTTTGCTAAGCCCTTTGAAGCATGTGCTGGTGAGTAGGGTATAATCTACCTCTGACTCAGTGGTTGGTTGTTTTTTGTTTTTTTTTTCCAGGTTTTTCTTTCTTTCTGTGCCGCTAAATGCATAATGCACGTGGGTGTAATAGGTTACCCGCCTACAAGAGAGCCTCAGAGGTGTTATAGTATAGTGAGCTAATCAGCGCCACCTGCAGAGCTCCCAACCCACTCCTTCCATCAGCCTTCAAATGTACTTTATTTTGTATGGGCCTTCACAGATAGATCCTATCCAAACTTGGATAGGAACAAACAAACAAAAAAGTTGGCCTCTGACTCTGCATGTCCCTTGAGCAGAGTTCAGAGAATGAAGGGTTGAGCTGCTCCTATGAACACCAAGCTTTTTTTTTTTCTTCTTCTTCCCTACACCAAGAAATTGTCTGGAATTCTGAAAATTAATTTTATTTATTTTTAAGATTCTTTTTTTTTTTTTTTTATTTGCCAGTATTTTATGTCCCCGCCTTTCCAAGGGCAATCAAAAGCGGCTTACATAAATTACGCAGCAACAATATTACAATATTGACGCTTTGTCGTCTTTCACTACAACTACTTATTTTTAAAGCGCTACTAGACATATGCGGTGCTGAACAGATACCTATAAAAGACAGTCCCTGCTCCGTGGAGCTTAGTCTAGTCAGGTCAAAGGTACATAACAGACAGGAGTTTGTGGGAAGTGTATTGATTGTAGAGAAGTGGCCAGAATGTAGAAGGAGCCTCAAAAAGTTCCATATTTAGACTGAACCTGAATATGATCAGAGCCAGTTCAGGAAGTCTGTTCCATGCATATGGTGCAGTAACGTAGAAAGCGCCGTCGGGAACTGGCGGAGGCGGAGACGAGCATAGATAAGAGTGACTTGCGCAATACATGGAGTTGATAAGGAAGAGTGTAGGGTGAGAGAAGAGAAGATGCCTAATGAGGAGCTGCAGAGTGAATGCATTTGTAGAACTATAAGAGAAGCTTGAACTGTAGGTGGACGTGGACAGGGAGCAAATAGAGAGACTTGAGCAGAGGTCATAGTGACATCGAAGGAAGATTAAATCATGCAGCTGAATTTTTGTATAGATTGCAGTGGAGAAAGATGGTTCAGTGGGAGGCCCGCGAAGAGCAAGTTGCAATAGTGTAAGCAAGAGTGGATGAGCATTTGGTAGGTTGTTGAGAAAGGAAGAGGTAGATTTTAGAAATGTTACACAGTAAGAAATGACATGCTTTAGTAGTGGTTGTAGGTAGAGAAGGAAAGAGTCCTCATCAAAGATGACCCCGATGTTATGGGCCAAGAGAATTGGGATGATACACAGAGTCGGGGAAAATGGAGAGGGGCAAGAAGCTGCATCTTGGCCTAGAGAAATGGAAGGAAGATGGGGCCAGTCGCAGTGGCAAGCGAGTGATTCGAGGACATTGACACCATCTGTCGACATCAGGACAAAAGAGCAAATGGATTTTGTTGCCATCCACGGCAACTAATATTTATCTAAAGCAAGCGGGACGCAGCTTTCCAGTTGGCTGAAGACATTTCCTGGGTGTGGGTGCAAATTTTTCACAGCTACAAAATTCTGGCCTGATTCCTCAGCATCCCTTGTTATCCAGGAATGCAAAAGCCTATTGGACGATGGTTTGACAACTGCTTTGGCCACCACAGACCTGTCAGCAGCCGTCTTAGAAATCCCGATGCCAGACAGAACAGTAAAATCTCCTCCACATTTACATGGAGTATATTTACTGTTTTTTTTGTTTGTTTTTTTTCATGGGTTTTAGAAGGCTGCCGAAAGTTTCAATGTCCCCTCAGATATAAACATCCGTAGGGCAGTTCCATGCTATACCAAGGTGAATTAAGATCATGATGCAGGTTGAGTCATTCTTCACATAAACAGAAAATGTATAGCTTTGGAAGGCAGAGATGCATGGCTTTTACGATGATCTGAGGCTTTGTATGACAAACCAGACTAGAAGACGTATAACAGGATGAGAATGTGGAAATACTGGATGGAGCGCCCCCAGACTGCTGGGGCTCATTTATTCTGATGGGACTCTGTGCCTGGCAAAGATGCTGCAGAGGCCTCCCTGCTGTGAAAGCAGCTTGTGACGCTCATCCTCTGCTTCAGATAAACGTCGTAAAACCTGCTTAACCACTAGTTTCACGTGACATCAAGGCATGCATACGTTTTCTGATGCAGTTAGGAGCAATTTCACGCAATCCTAAGGGCCATTTTTCCATTAAATACGTTCTGTTCTTCTTCATAAATGATCCAAATTGCTTTACCTTGACCAAGAGAAAATGCTTTGTATAGCTTTAAAATATGCTTAAGCATTGTGTGTGGCGTGACGCGCTCTCTAGGTTGTGCAGTCGTAAATTACAGTAACGTAGTAAAAACCAGAGTGATCCATCCAGTCTGCCCAGTGCTGATTAGAGTTGTGTCCCCAGCACGTTCCTGGAAGCACCATGCAGGCCTACCACTGCTGTTCCGGTCTGAACTGCCGCTCCGTGTGGATTGTCGTTACCAACCTGTGCCTCCAGGGATCCTCTGTGTTTATCCAAACCCATATGCATGCAGTGCTCGGAGAACATGTGTGGCTATGTTTCTGACAAATATATATTAATTAGATATCCGTGTACATGAAGGCAATTTTCAAACTATTTACACTGGGACAAAGTCTGTGTGTACTTTTTTTTTACCCATTTTCAAAGCATAAATGTGTGCATTGAAACTTCCTGCAGGTGCTTGACGTTTGCACCCACTCCATTCCATTTTATTAATGGAAAATGGCCCGCCTAGCGTAGAAAATGCGAGCTGTGCAGATAATGTTTTTTCCCCCTGGAAAGGCTTCCTCTCTGCACAGTTTGGAGACTGGTCCATGCTGCTTCTCACACAGAGAGTGGGAAATCTTCAGGCAGCGCTAGACACCCAAAATCGCCTTCTCTACATGACAGTGGCCCTGATTTTTCTGGGAAAAAGGTTTACAAAATCCCGTCAACCGTATTTTTAAAGTTTTGTGAGTCAAGTTCCCATCCAAGGGTGCGAAACCTTTTAGAAAACTTAGGCATAGACCAAAATCTTCAGGAACCAGGAGAAAAATAATTGTATAGGGGTTTGGTTTTTTTTTTTTTTTTAACTTTTCTGGGTTTTTCCTCCCAAAATGTTTTGCTGCTTTCTTTTGACGTGATTGGCTCTCTCCTCCTCCTCCTCTTCCTCCTTCTCCCATTTCCATTCCATCCTACACATTTCCCTCTGTGGGCCCAGTGGCAACAGCTCTACCCGGCCCGGACGGACTGATCCCCCTTCCACCTGGGCCCAACTCCAGCAGCAGGAAACACCCTCTGCCTTGGGCCGGCTGGGAATGGAGATTCTGCAGGAAAACCATAGCTTACGGTCCCGGGTTTCTTTCGTTCGAGTCCGCTGGTACAGGATCCAGACGCGCTGCGTTAATCGGTCTCTCTCTTCCAGAGGGTTTCGTACAGGCATGTTTTTCTGCATTATAATACAGGTCTCCCTAATGTGACTGCTTTCGTGGTCTCTCTCTCTCTCCAGGCTCTGCTGCTTATGGGCGGAATTGCGCTGTCCTGCCTCGCTATTGACCTTGTGTTCCTCCTCATCTACTCCTTCTGGCTATGTTGCCGCCGTCGGAAAAGCGAAGAGCACCCAGATGCGGACTGCTGCTGTACTGCTTGGTGCGTCATCATTGCCACCCTTGTCTGCAGGTGAGTTTGCAGCTTGGAGACGACGTTCTGAATAAACCTTTGTTTAGCAAGTTGGTGCTTGAGTATGTCCTAGATACAGCGGGACTATTATTTTCCTTTTTGCTCTTTTTTTTAAATTTATCTAGTCAGCTTTTTATATCTTTCTCTTGGCTCCATCTAGCTGTGTGCACTGAGCTGAAAGGATATCCAAAGTGACAGATTCTGTGGTCTCATGTTGCATCCCATGCATTTGGCCTGTGTGAAGTGGTGTCCGTCGCCATGGAAGGCAGAGCATAAGTTAGAAATTAATTTGAAACTTAGATTTTTATAGGACAGTTTCTCTTTTGGATTTGAGGTAAGAGAGGGTTAAATTGGTTTGGTGGAGGAAATTCTGTCTGGAAGAGAAATCTAGGTTTTACCAAAAGGCGAAATCTGTCAGGCCAGAGCAGCAAAGCAGGGCCATCTCCTGGCTTGGCGTTGTGACTTGTCACGTGTGCATGGTTGCTATGTAAACATCAAGCAAAAACTTGGGCACTATCATAGATGCTAGATTGTCTATGACAAACAACATGTCAACTGTTGTAAAAAAAAAAAATCATTTTTTAAGCTTCATATATTAAGAAAATTTAAAACCACTTTTACCACCTTCTGATTTTTGTTCAGTGACACTATCTCCCATTTTAACAAGTCTGGACTACTGCAGCGCTCTGTATCTTGGCCTGCCAAAATCTATTACATACCCATTGCAATTAGTCCAAAATGCTCCTGCCCGTTTACTGTATAACATACCACTCAGAGAACATATCACCCCGGTTCTACAACATCTACCGTATTACATACAAAATTCTTAACACTATACACAATCTTTTATACAATACAAATTCAATATGGCTCTGCTCGCTTCTTAGAATTTACAAACCACAAGACAACTAAGATCAATGGATAAATGCATGCTGGAAGTACCATCAGTAAAACTTGCCCATCTAGAATTTACAAGGAAACGCGCTTTTTCTGTCGTCGGACCAATCCTCTGGAATACCATCCCAGAAGAAATTCGTTTAGTGGCAAATGCAAAAGAATTAAAAAAGGCTCTAAAAACATATGTTTGCCGCTGCATACAACATTACCTAACAACACTTTCAGTTCTATTGAACACATTGTCATCAACACAGCAAATTTGTTTTTTTGATTTTGTTAATTTTTTTAAGAAGTAGTTTTTTTTAGTGTAAATGTTTTTGAATGTATTGTTTTATTTGATATATTATGCCTGTTTTAATTTTGTGTTTTATTGTGTATGTTTATTTTTGTAAACCGCTTAGCCAGACAGATCCTGTTTAATTTGCGGTATATAAATTCTTTTAAATAAATAAATAAAAATTGTCAGCTACCTGTGTTCACAGAAGGACAGCAGATACACACATACATACTGCTAATGTCACCTGGCAGCTCTCTGCCCTACATATCCTGAAGTTAGAGATGGGTGGGGTGGGGGGTAGGCAGTTTGAGATCAGAATGCATTGAATCTATTCTTTGGGATCCTACCGGGGACCTGGATTGGCCACTGTTGGAGACGGGATGCTGGCCTGGATGGCATTTCACGTCTTGGTACCGGTCCTATGCTCTCCCCATTGCGGCAAAACTTGATTTGCATTTGGCCATGTGGTATTCCATGCTTAAGTGCCCCAGGACCTGCCAGACGCCCCTATATGTAGCCTATTAGTCTAATAATTTACTGTCTTAAAGCGTTTTGTTCTCTGATGATGATGATGCAGGTTTTATTTTCGTTTCCTTGCTTTCAACCTGGCGATTTTTATAAATTATTCATGTAACTAATTCCAATGTAAACTTTTTCTGTACTTTTAGTTAGGATTAAATATTTATTTAATCTGCCTTAACCTCCTAGCTTATCTTTATAAGTTCTTCTATATATCCCGGGAGTTACATTTTGATTGCCACGCATACCAAAAGTTTAATAATTTAGTGAAACCTAAAGTGCACCGAAATGAGCCTCTCCTGGAAGAGCGTGCAAAAGAATGAGCCTGGGGGCCCGAGGCTTCAGCCGGCGAATATTCCTCAGAGGGAGGTCACGCCCTTAACGCCCTCTCAATCGAGCTGCTTCCCGGGGATTTTAGGAGTTCTCATGAACGCGAAAGCATTTAAAATCAAGAAGATCGAGCACTTTGAAACAAACCCAGAGGGACCTTTCTCATCTGCTCTCAGACGTGGGTCCTTTGAAGTGTGAAGTTTTTTTTTACTGTCCATTACCTCTTGTCACTCCTTCCCACCTCTTTCCCCTTGACTGGGCTGGAATAGCATATGCAGGCCACTTCATGCCTAGCTGACTCTGCTATTTAAAACCGGCACAACCGCACTTGCTTCTTCACGGACCCGATGAAGGGCGCGCAGCTCTCCAGAGCTGGTCACAAATCTATGTATTTCTTTATTTAAAATGTACTTTTTATCTCGCACCCTCCCAGGTTCGGAGCAGGTGACATACGTACATACGCATTGAAAGTATAAGAGGTCATTCCATATCAAGCGGACCAGGGGGGTCCACGCTCAAATGGAACCAGATTTTGCATGCGTGTTCTCTCGGGTCTCAAACAAAACCGTCCCATGGATCTCCATTGGTTGGAGAGCTAGAGGCAGTTGAACGAATACCATGCTCCGCGCAACCTAAAATGGCCATTTTGTTCAGGTGCTGCAGCCCGACAACACTTCTCAGGGGCCTGAAATTTTGTGGATTAGTACCAACCCTTGGTGGTAAGTCCCAGTGCAAAGTTTGGAACATATCGTGAGCCTGCCTCCCTTTTATGGGCCAACAATGTGAAAAATGTTACAAAAGAAATATAAGGCCTACTTTGACTCTTCATTACTCCCAATCTATACTTTGATTCAGGCCCTGACTGGACCAGTAGTCGTGGCCCATGGCCTATACGTAGAAGATTTGCACTAAGAGGCTTTGCACCAACAGCAAAGATATAATTTACATAAATACACAATGTGACTTTTTAATGCAAATTTTTGCCCGTTGTCTGGTACGGTTATCTCTACTGTGTAGTGTTTAATTCTTTTCTTTTTTATGTCATTTGAAAGAGTATTTTTTTTTTTTCTACAAAAGTTGCCCCGTTTCATTTTGGACCCAAACTTGCTTTGGTCAGAATTAAGGCCTCCAAGGATATGCATCATTTGCATGCGTGGGTGCGTTGTGTTAAAAAGAGGCATCTTTAGCGCCCTGCTGTGTAACACGCAAATTCTACAGTGCGGCGAAGCTTGTTGTGCTTACCGTGCCTGTAACGTATGACACATCTTGCTTCGACATACTTTTTATAAATGACCCCTCAAAATGGACATTTACTGCATACAAGCCTGAACATGCAAAAGTATCACCTTCACAAGGAGCTACGGTAATGTCTCTCACCTCACCTTTTAACCATTCCGGTAGTTTAGCCTTCCTTCCACCTTTTCTTAATGCGTGGAATACATCTTTTCTGGGCTTCCAAGATGGTATTTTTAAACAACCTCCATGCCTGAGCTAAACTCTTAACCTTTGCAGTTGCTCCTTTGGTTTTTTCCTAACCATTTTCCTCATTTTATCATGGTCACCTTTTTGAAAGTTAAATGCAGTCACAGTAGATTTCTTGTTGCGCTCCCTCCAGTTATTAAGTCATATTTGATAATGCTGTGATCACAAGAGGCTCCAACACTGTTACCTCTCACAGCAGGTCCTGTGTTCCACTAAGGACTGGGTCTAAAATAGTTTCGTCTTTTGTTGGTTCTTGTACCAGCTGCTCCAGGAAACAGTCATTTATTTCATCATAGAAATTTTGACAGTTGTGTAACCTGGTTGAGGGGATGGAAATGTACACGTGTAAATCCCATATAATGTCTTAATATCAGTAAAATCATTTTGAAAGAGAGTTTTATACCGGTGCTTTGCATAGCGCTCTGCCCATCTCTCTCTCTCTCTCTCCATAAGGTATGCCGCCTTATTATATGTAGCATTTAATAAAATACTTTTTTTTCTGCAGCTGTTGGACTCTAAGCGTCTAATCATTGATCCACAATACCACTGTGGCACTCTGACCGAATAACCCCTGCTTTACAGTCTCCGGTGGTGAAATTCCCCCTGTCCAAGCTCCTAGCGGAAACTCTGACCTTGTACTTTAGTTCTGCCTGTGGGCACCAAAATCTTAAATCTGGCCCTGCCGATCGGACAGAGAGTGTGAGGGTGCCCGAGTCTCTCAACCATAAATCTGTCCTGGATTGGGTCATCATCGCAGTCTGAAAGTTGGCTTTGTGGCCTGCGTGGAATTAGTAGGTGATCTCAGTCTAGTTCCCACTCTATGAGTGTCCACTTTTTCTGTTTGACTTGCTCCCTTTTTTTTTTTTTTACTTCCAGATTAATCTGAACCAGGGCAGGGAGCCACCATTCACAACTATTTTATGCACCTCCTCCCGGGCTCAATCCTTGCAGCGAGAGTCCTCTGCCAAGTGCCAGCGTGACTCCTTGAGCCTTAGATCCAGCCACTAGGAGTGGCCATTGCAGAACAGCTAGGACTCCCCTGCCCTCCCCACACCCCCACATCCAGTGGCTGAGAAACCTGCCTCTGCAGCGTCGCCAAGCCGGGGAATTGAACCCGGGATTGTCTGCACGGCAGCACGCAGTACTGGGACTGCTGCAGGCAAACCCATTTCCATAGTGCGTGTGCAATAAATCACATTTTTTTATGGGGGGGGGGGGGGAGAGGTGATACTCTGGGTCTTATCCCCTTTGAAGATCTCTGGCCTGGGGTGATTTTGTAGCCATGGAGTTTACAGGTGCACCAACAGCTACAAATAAATACCCTGGGAAGGGAGGAAGGGAGAGAAAAGCGCGCTGTGGAAAGCTTACGTATTTTCCCTCGCGCTGTAGGGGGTGGGAGCGGGATGGCTTGTTTCCACAGGTAAACATCTCTTTACTAAAATTGGCCCCATAAAAGTAATAGGCAAAATTTTAAAAACGTTTGTCTTGTACCGCTATCCCAGCATTTGAATCTCAGCTGGTATCGCACAAGCAGGAGGAGCTGGCCTGCCCTCTGTGCTTTCCTCCGCTCCTTCCAGAGTTGAGCAGGGAGGGACCTGGAGCAGCGCTGGGGGCAGGGGGATGGCGACCCCCATCTAGGATTTTCCCTTTGGTTGTTACTGCAGTACAGTAATCTCTCTCTCGCTGTTTTCGGCTCGCTGCTGACCCCTGTGCCCGTCTGCATCCTAATAACGGTTTGTTTTCTCCTGTTTTGATTTTTATTCCACTTTGCAGCACTTGAAAGTGGGTTAACAACATTCAGGCCCTGTGGCTCCTCGCCATGGGCTGCCAGAGCGAGGAGAAAAGTCCTCATAAACCCAGTTCTTTCTTCAGCCCCTTGACTCGTTTATGATCTCTCTCTGGTATTATCTTATGAATGGTTTGTTCTAAGTCAGTGTCTCCCAGCCTTTTCGAGCGCCGGGCACGCACCTACATTAACAAAAATATTGCGTGGAACGCCGAGCTCCACGGAGCAGGCAGTGCGGGCATAGAAAGAGGCTCATACGACCAAAAGAAGTGCTAGGTAAGCACCGGAGGCACCACCAACATCTCTTCCAGTTTTTAAAACAATACGCATGAACTCGTCAAGATGCGCCAACTCCTGCAGAAGTCGGCACAATGTAAGCACTCGGCTCAGTTGGTTACCTTAGCTGTCGCACGTGGCTGCCGGAGCTGCTTCCCTGCCTCTGCTGCTCACAGCACTCGGTGAGTCAAATCCAGCGCCCGGTGCCCTGTCTCGCTCAGCCTGGGGGGAAAACGAGGAGATGCTACGCGCACCATGCCTGCCGCACAAAGCGGGCTGCAACTATCCATGCCCCGCGTGCCCGCTCGTTGATTGCTGCACTCTTGGGGTTCGAGCTGCATAATTACACATCTTCTCAGAAAGGGAGACCCTGAAAGTTGAAAAGCCGCTGCTCGTGTCTCTTGCTTTTGCTGCAAGGCACTGAGAGCGGAGCCCAGGTGCTGGCCTGGATCCGAGCCTCGGGCAGCCGTGACCTTTCTGGTGGCGCAGCCTGATCGGATCTGAAGGCTGTGGCAACGCGGCTTGGGAAACGCCGCTTTAACTTACCCAGAATCTCAGAGCGAGTAATAAAAAACATAATAATTTTACATGAAATGTAAGCGTTGTGTTTCTGGTAATTTATAAAACACTAGCAAGATTACCTTTTCTGGACCCAGGGGGTGGGATGTGTGTGTGTAAGGGGAATCTCTATAGGGTTCAGGAGGGAGTTTGTGGCTAACTGTACAGTTGGCAGTAATGCCAGAATCAACGGTCAAAATATCATCATCGTTTATTTCTATCACGCTTTTCCAGCTGAGGAGTTCAAAGCATCTCACAGGAAATTTGGGCTCTGTGGTTCTTTCTGCAGTGATCTCTAGTCTGGTCCTGGAGCCGTTAGCGCAAGGTGGCAGAATACACACACACACTCTCTCACACACACTCTCACACACTCACACACTCTCACTCTCACACACACACACTCTCACTCTCACACACACACACTCTCACACACACTCTCTCACACACGCACACACTTTGTAGGAGATCGCGTAGGTAAAGTCGACTTAACCTGTTTTGTTTTGTTTTTAATGCTCTTTTCCCCACAGTGCTGGCATCGCCGTTGGTTTCTATGGGAATGGGGAGACCAGTGATGGCATCCACCGGCTGACGTACTCGCTGCGACATGCCGACCGCACGGTGGCAGGAATCCAAAACCGGGTGAGAAGGGGGCTTAAGCTTTCCTAAACCCCTGGGGCTCTGTCTGTGCCGAATGCAAGTTTCTGTGTCGTGGGCTGCTCATTCCATTCATTAATATCTAATTGGGCCAGAGAGAGAATTAAGCATCCCTCCCACCAGTATGTAAAATTCCGAAGAA
Organism: Rhinatrema bivittatum; assembly: GCF_901001135.1. Lineage (NCBI taxonomy): Eukaryota > Metazoa > Chordata > Amphibia > Gymnophiona > Rhinatrematidae > Rhinatrema > Rhinatrema bivittatum. The sequence continues at coordinate 11,018,258 of NC_042628.1, forward strand.
GAAAGAGACTTCAGTAGATAATTTAAGGATAAGCAGTGATAAGTAGGGACGTGCAGGGAAAAAAAATGTGTTTTCGGTTTGTTTTGGGGAGTTTTTTATTCTACAATGCCATCACATTGTGATGGATTTCTGATACCTCTGCATATAAAAAATAATAAACTATAAACATCAAAGTGGAGTCGTTGCTGCGGTGAATGCGCCGGTTAATTAACTCCGGCGCAACCCCAGCGGATGGCGTCAGTTGAAGAAGAAGAATACATCACTGGAGCGCTTTTGCGACCCGGACCTGACCAGGCACCAGAACCCAGTCTGCAGGCCGAGGCCCCAGTGTTGGGCCTAGGTACAGGCCAAGCTGTCGGGACCCAGCTTCCGGCCAGGCTGCGGTGTAAGGCCAAGGTCCAGGCCGAGGCCTCTAGTGTCAGGACCGGGCTGCAGTGTTGGGCCCTGCCTGTGGCCTAGGCTGAGGCATCAGGACCCGGTCCTGGTGTCAGGACACAGGTTCCAGGCCAGGGTCCGGGTTGAGGCCCAGATGTCGGGACCCGGCCTGGCTGCTGACGAATCAGGTTAAGTGATTGTTCGGGGCAAGGTGGGGGCTTGACTCTCAGGTCTCGGCCGAATGCAAACAAATAAGATTTGTTTCATTTTATGGGGTGGGGGGGGGCGGGCGCTACATTTGTTTTGGGGCCCCCTGAATGAAATGAACTGCCCTTATTTGTCGCATTTTGAGCATTTGTTTAAACAAAGCGCCTTTTATCCATTGAAGGCGAGGGCGCGCGGAGCTGAAAGTGCAGTCTGCGGGCGTTAACTTTCCTCCTGGACCCGCGGCGTGCGGCCACGCGTGCGCACTCAGCCCCATTGAGGGCGGGCCGACGTCGCGCCAGGGAAAGCCGTCTATCCACGCAAATCGCTTTGGGGAGGGAAAAAGATTGCCCCCGCTGTAAGACCGTTTTCAAGCGTAGCCTGCAGGTCAGCCCCGTTGGCTTCGCCCTTTAAAAAAATAAATAAATAAATAAAAACCGCTCCCTTGCCTAAAGCAGCCCCGGCGGTTTTTGCGGGTGGAAACTTTCCGCCGGGAAGAGCAGGCGCAGGGGAGTTAAAACTGAACTCCCGGTGCTGGCCTTGCGGGACGGCCCCTTTTCTCCGTGAGCTGTTGGGAGCAGGTCGGTGCTTTCCTCCGCGGGGGAGGGGGAGGGGTCGGTTGTTAATGGCGAACGCCGGCTTTCCTTCTGTGTCGGGTGCTAGAAACCTGTTTTATCTAATTTTGGTAACTGTCAGAGTGAATGCCTCACTCTTGCTACAAAATGAAAGAAAATTCCCAGAAGACGTGGGATGATGCTATTCAGGCCTTTTTTTTTTTTTTTTTTGTGTAATTAAGTGAGATGTTTAATCCTGCTGCTCTGGCAATGATGGTTACATCATCTTTTTCCCCACTGGGGGTGGGTGGCACGGTGTAACCCCCCCTCAGTCGGAGAGAGGCCGAGATCGCTCCACAAAGCGTTTCCATGCAATGCAAGGTGCGGCCTCTCCGGGATCGCGCTCCGGTCAGGCCCGGATTTAGACACAGGCAGCTGCCTCTCCCCTGTCAAATTTTAGGTGAGTAGCGCTGTCCCGATCCCGCAGCAGCGGCAACTTTAAAAAAAAAATTTTTTTTTAAATATTCAGCACCGGTCCTGCCCATGCACAGGTTTCCATAGAAACAGGAAGCCCGTGTGGGAGGAAGGGGGCGGGGCTTCCACTGGCCGGCAGCTGCAGGCTCGGGGCTGAATATATTTTATTTTTTTTTAAGTTGTTCCTATTGCGGGATCAGGACACTGCTGCTTTAGGTGAGCAGCTGGGAGTGGACCCCCCTCCCCTCCACAAACACACACACAGATCTCGGGGGGGGGGGGGGGGGGAGGGGTCCCCCCTCCCCCCCCCCCTCCCCCCCCCCTCCCCCCTCCCCCCTCCCCCCTCCCCTGGCAGTGCGTGTGAATGAGAGGTAAGGAGCAATGGTGGCTGTCCCGGGCAGTGAGGGCTGATGCTCGCAGGAGTTTTTCACACCTTGACCTTTGGGGGTGACCGGTTCTGAAGCGTAGACTGCAGTAGCCGGATAAGGCAGGCTGTGCTTGCATCTGGAGGTGAAGGTGCATTTTTTATTATGGAGAAATTAAACCACGACACTAAGGTTTGTGGAACTTGCATCATGGCTGCTCAAACGTAACCATGTAGTGCTTGGGTTAAAAACTTTGGGAGTCTACCTGTGGCTTCTTCGTGTATTTACTTTATTTTAAAGATTTTAAGTGCACGCCTTGGGTTAAGACAGTAAAACAGTTTGTCACACAATACAGAATGAACAGCAGAACGTCGGATATAAAACAGATTTGTGGCAATAAATTGTCCGTTGTTGTTGTTTTAAACAAAGGATTTGCAGTGATGCCCAACCCTCCCTCACGAAACTAACCACCTTTCTCATGCACTCGTCTTCTGCCCGCAGGTGCTGGATATCTCGGCCGCTCTGAACCAGACGGTGGAGCCGAACTCGCTCGTCCTGGAAGAGATGTTCATGAAACAGACGGACTACCTTCACCTCGTCCAAAAACTGCAGAGGCTCTTGGGTGATCTGCTTCGGCAGGCCACGGGGATCCCCTTCTGGAAGCACGAGGAGCTCTCGTTGGAAGTCGTGGCAGCCCGGGTCGATCTGTACGACTGGTACAGGTGTGCAGACGGATCTGTATAGGAGAGCTCTGACTGAGGGGGCGGGGGGTACAGTTTGGGTTAGGTGGGTCTTGTGTAATTATATCCTTACAATTTCTCTCTCTCATTCCCTCTCTCATATACATGCCAATGCTGTCACACACAATTCCTCTCTCTCTCCTGCCTGTAAGAGCACACCAAGTCCTAGAAGACTAACACACCACCTATTGGGCAAACAGAGCAAGCCAGACTGCTACAAATCCCTACCAAGAAACTAAATGCTAGTCAGAATACTGCACCTCTGTCCCACACGCACATCACAGACAGACCCAGCATAAGAGATTACGATTCTGCTTCTGAAAGCTTCGTCGGCCGACAACCACTTATAACAAGAGCGATTGCCCTGGGAAAGTGTGAGCGGGCTTCCCAGCAGGTGCCCTGCAGATTCTGACCAGGGGATGTATCTGCTTTTTTTAGCATCCGATGTCGAGGAGACTGAATTCTCGTAAATGCTGCTGCCAGCTTTGTTGCTGGCCCTCTGTGCTTCAAAAATGATTTTAATCCTCTGTGTTTTACTTTCTTCCCTGGATCTGCAGGGCAAAAATAATTGCTTGAACTTGAGTACCTGCTGCAAAGTGTTCCTTCGAGCAGATTGCACTGGGAGGGGGGCAGTTTTGAATGGCCCACGTTAGGTGCACTTCTAGCTTGTGCACGTTCAGACGGTTTACCAAAGGAAATAATGTGGCATTTACCCTTTCAAAGGTAGCAATAAAAGCGACTGCAGCCATCCAAAAGCCCTCCCTTCCCCCGCCTGATTTGATTTTCAGGTCTGGTCTGGTCTTCTTCCTTGGGTCGGCTGGGCCTGGGAATGCTGTGGAGATGGCCGGTGGGGCACAAGAGAGCTGCGGTTATCGTTTTTAAGGATGTGATTGCAGGGTTCCCAGCCCCGGGGCCACTGCTGCTGGTGGGATGAATAGCACAGGAGGAAAAAAAAAATCCCCGGGTAGCTTTGCATGAACGTCCACGGTGGCAGAATCCCAGCCCTGGTTCCGACTGAGCTGTAGGCCCCGAGGAGCAGGGAGGAAGCTACCAGATCAAAGGGGGAAAAAAAAAACCCCTCCAAGTAACTGTATGCTCTGCACCTGTAATGTGGAGGCAGCCGAGCGGGAGCAAAATAGTGGGCGTGCAATGCTGACTTTCTCCTCCAGTCTCCACATGCCCACAGGAGGATCTTTTTTAAACCTGGCTAAAAGTACACGCTGTATAGAAGCTGGTGCAAACTTATCTGGGCTCAGCCAAGCTCTTGTTACACAGATAAAACAGTTTTTTTTAAAAACTTTCTCAAAACGCTCCATCTGCTTCAAGTAACTGCTCACTGTTCGCTGTAACCTGGACCTCTTCTGATCATGCACTTTAATTCGGGTTTCATAAGAACATAAGATCAAGGGTCCATCAAGCCCAGCATCCTGTTTCCAACAGTGGCCAATCCAAGTCACAAGTACCTGGCAATTACCCAAACATTAAATAGATCCCAAGCTACTAATGCCAGCAACAAGCAGTTGTTATTCCTTATTGATTAATAGCAGTTTATGGATTTCTCCAGGAACTTATCCAAACCTTTTTTTAAACCCAACTATACCAACTGCCTTAACTACATCCTCTGGCAATGAATTTCACAGCTTAATTGTACTTTGAGTGGAAAAACATTTTTCTCCAATTTGTTTTAAATGTGCTACTTGCTAACTTCATGGAGTGCCCTCTGGTCCTTCTGTTATCTGAAAGAGCAAATAACCTATTCACATTTACTCATTCAAGTCCTTTCATGATTTTGTAGATTTGCAGGTTGCATCTGATTTTGCTTTTGCAAAGTTTATTTATAGCAGTGGTAGATGATTTTTTCTCTTTGGGCTTGCGCTACAGTTCAGAGAAGTGTGTCATCTTTGGGTGTGTGACTGCTTCTCTTTGTGGTTGGCCTGCAGGTGGCTGGGGTATCTGGGCCTGCTCCTGTTCCACGTCCTGATCTGTTTGCTGGCGCTCTTTGGTCTTATCCGGAACTCGAAGGCGATTCTTGTGGGGTAAGTATGACGGCAGGAGCGCTGATGAGTATCTCGCTCTGTTCTTCCAGTACCATTCAGAGTTCACAGAGCACTTGTCCTGCCAGTTGCTTTTTGTAAGTACTAGCAAAAAGTTCCTTTTGTTGCTCCGGACAAGCCTGTGTGTGTGCGTGTGTATGTTTGTACGTGCACGTAAGGGAGCCCGTGCTCACTTGTGTGTCTGTACATGCACTAGCACAAGCTTGTTCAAGCTTGCATGCACGCTAGTGCAAGCTTGTGTAAACTTGTTTGTGCACCTATGTGAGAATGCCTATGCCTGCCTGTCCCTGTGTGTGGAAATGTGAGAAGTGAGGCTTCGCAGACAGAGCATATTAAACATTACATAAACATAGAAACATTGGCCAATTACCAGGCATTGTGAAGGGTTGTCTGGTCAGTGACAACCTGTGTGTATATATGTGTGTTTGGGGGAACCCATGTGTGTGTTTGTGACGCTGCTTCACAGACAGAGCACATTGTCTCTGCATGTTGCTCTCTTCAGTGATCTGGGCACCACCTGGTGGCCACAGATACAACAAAGTGACACTCGCGACCGACCGACACAAGTCTTTTTTTTATATGTATATAGATATTGCTGACTGAGCACTTAAGTTCATGAAGGCTTTCTTTAGCGTTAATTTTTTCAAAGGTTTCATTTGTAAAATCAATATTTCCTTTGCTTTCTGCTACACTGGTCCAGAACAATCGGGCATTAGTCCGTCATCCAGTTGATGGAGGCAGAGGACGTTTGTTTTTAATTCTGCAGCATCACTGCTGCATGAACACAAGTTGCTATTTTGTGGGCCATACATTATCAGACTCATCCGGATTGAAGATCTGGGTTAATGGTGAGGTTGGGGGTGGGGGGAGCAGCGTGAACTGGCGGAGGTCTCATCAGACCGGTGAATGCAAATATGTGCACAGGTAAATATTTTCAGAAGGGGAGTACCTGCATTTGTTTGTAAAATATACGCGCGTGATTTTATAGAATGGCTGCATTACAAACATACGCCTGCGCTTTTGTGGCAGAAAGACCGGCAGACCCTGTACTAAACTGAATGGGACTTTTTTTTTTTTTTGGAGTGGTGGGGGGGGGTCGAGAAGGGGGTTCCTCCTCCTTGTGTGTATATTTTACTTACACAGAAAGCCTAACGAATAATTTCCTTAATATTGGAAGCAGTAGGCAGCTCCTCACAGGGCTGGCTTCCCAATTGAAAAAGAGAAAGTCAAGACTCTTTTTTTTTTTTTTTTTCCATTTGGGCCATTTATAGGCAGACGGGAACAAAACCCTCCCAAAATAGCTGCATTGTTGGCTCTGTGTCCGCCAGATAGGGTGAAATCGAGGTCCGGGTGACGGTTGTGGATGTGATTGTGCGGCTGAAGGCGGGGGCGGGGGTGTGCGTACGATGGAGCGCTGAGGAGACAGAAATGGTGGCCCTGGCTCTGAAGGAACGAGTGGCGGAGTGGGGAAGCGCCAGGCCCGCCGTTTCCTTTTCTTCCATCTCCGTAATAACGCCGCTGCTGCTGCTGTCCCCCCACGCTGGTCGGCTGAACGTGGAGCGTTGCTTCCCCCCTGTCGGTGTCTGACTGAGCCTCTCTTTCCGCTTCGCTCCGCAGGGTTTGCTTACTGGGGGTGCTGGCCCTCATCGTCAGCTGGGCGTCCCTGGGACTGGAGCTGGCCGTTGCCGTGGTAAGTGGTTCTACCTTCGCCGAGACCCGCCAACCCTCCTCCCGGCCAGGCTGCGTCGTCGGCGTTTCGTGTCGTTTCAAACGTCCCGTTACTCAAAACAAAAACAAAAAAAAGGGAAAACCGCCCCACCCCCAAGCTGCAGAAAAGATTTTTAATCGTTGATGTTTCTTTCTGATCATAAACCAAGGCACGGTGGGGGGGGGGTAGAAACCACACGCTTGCCGTCTCGGTTGCCAGCACCGGTGGTAAACCCGCCGGGCCCTGCTTCGAGTTCCAGGGAGAGCAGTTTTCAAAATCGCGTGCGCGCGGAGTCCTCTGGCGTTTTTACCCCCGGGCTTTGCGCCGGTTTTTAAAGGGAAGGTGCGAGCATGTTTTTCATTTTTGAAAATTTGCCCGGGGAGGGAAAAAGGGAGTTGCCCGCGGACATTTGCAGCTGCTTTTTCCTGCCCAAACCTCACAGCGTCGTCCTGAAAATTCAGAGTCCAGGAGCGGCGTTGTCCAACCCCCCATGAACGCCTTCGAACGGTTTTACCCGCATTCAATCTGGGCGACTTTCAAAGAGACCATTTCCGTAGGGGAAAATACGGTTTTACGGCTCTGAAAATTGCCCTCTCTTTTTGTGTTCTGTGGCTTCAAACACTTTTTTGAAAATTAGGACCTGAATTTTCTTGTGCGCTGTGTGGCACGTTCTCGGGAGTCCGTGCTGACTGAGTCTGAAATAAAAGTTACTTAAAAGGGGGGCCAGTTGCGTTCCGCAAGCATTTCCTGCGCGCGTGGGTCCTTGACCGGGGACGAGCAGCGCTGCTGGAGCCTCCCGAATTTTTGTTTTTTTTTTTAATCTGAGACTTTCTTCTACTCCTGCAGGGCTCCAGTGATTTCTGTGTGAATCCTGACACCTTCGTCATCAGAGTGGTGGAGGACCATGGTCTGCTGGCTTCAGGTTGGGACTGGATTTTTTTTTTTTATCTGTTCTGTAATCGAGATGTTTCTTCTTGATTTCTCCATTATTTTTTTTTCTAATAAATGAGATCATTGTTATTTGTGGGCAAACTTTTGTGTCTTATCTTCAGGTCAGTTGTGAAGAACGGACCATAACCATGAAAAGCTGTCCACAAATATCCAATAATAAACATAATTGGCGACCTTTATTTCTTTTATATCTAAGTGGGCTAGCAGGACAACAGCGTTAATTAAAAAAAAAAAAAGAAGAATTGAATCAGATTTGCTGCATCCTCGCTATAGCATTGTGAAAGGGTTTCATTGTTTTGCAGTGGAGGCGCGAGATGCCTCACTGGAGACCCCCTTTGATAGCGTTTGGCACTTTTAATGGGGGTAACATTCAGTGCATTTATTGGGAGCTGGTCGTGTTCCCTTTGTGCTTTTAAGAGGGAGGGTTGTTGGGAAGCTAAGGTACAAGTCGCCTTACGTGAGGGGCTGCCTCTTGATTAAAGGGAGATCTGAGCAGACCCTCGTTATCCCAGCCCGGGCCTGTCTTTTGGGCTAAGATGTTATCAGCCAGCCGAGGGTAGGCAGCACTACCTCCTTACTGTTCGGCGCCGTGGCCGCAAGTGCATTTCACGATATCCGTGGGGGGGGGGGGAACGGTGAAAGTCGAACATTCTGCGCTGTTCACGTCTTTGAGTTGCTAGTGGTGAGCAGCCGCCGGAGGGGGAAACTCCTGCAGTCAAAACCCAAAGGCCGTCCCTCACGTTGGGCCTTGGTGCAGGGGTAGAGAGGGGTAAACTGCACCTTTTGAGGAGCGTTGCAGCTTCTGCCGAGCTGAGGACATCCAGAGTCCTAGATGAGAAGCCATCTTGGAGGGGACCGAGAGAGAGAACAGCCGGTGCAAGCGGTCCCAGAGCAAGCTAGTGACTTATAAATTCCCCCGTCGGCCCGTGAGCCTGCATGCAAACCCAGTGAAGGATGTGTACAGAATCCATGTCGCTGACAGCCGAACCCTGATGCTCTGCTCTCTTCATTCTCGCATCCCCCTAACCCTAAAGGCTCTGATCCATCCCCTTCCGTAGAAGCTTTGCATTTGTGCGCCACCTTACAGATGCCCTGATTTTTAAATATGGAGGTGGTGAGACGGCTTCCTTCATGATGATAACAAGTCTATGACGCCGCCCGGTCGCGTGTGGCTTTCGGGGGTGCAGCGATTTTAAAACGATGCCCGTGTACTCTTGGTGAAAGGCGGTTGAGATCGGTGCATGCTGTTGAGCTATATGCAAATTCCATATGCTAAAAGGAGCAAAAAAAAATGAACCCGGCAGTTACATAGCGAGGTTTCAAAATGTGAATTTGGCTCTGAATTAAACAAAGCCATAGAGGATCAGTGGGGCGTTTTTTTCATTTGTGAAAGTCAGATGTAAGGATCCAGCAGCCCAGGCTGTTACCTAATGGGCCAGCTGCTTAGGCCGAAAGAAGACCAGAGGGCCCATTGTGTCTCACCTTCTTCTGATCGACCTTCAGCTCTCTCTGGGGGGGTCGTTCAGAGGGAGATTAAAATAAACACTGTGCATCCCTAGACAATTGTACAGCACAGGGTGAAAACAAAGAACGCAGACAAAAAACCAAAACTCGTCCGGTTTTCCCTCTGGCTGTTCAGTGCCGTCGTCATGAACGTCTCCGTTTAGCAAAATATTTCACCGAGCTTTAACTGGAGACCACCAGGGAGATCCCTGGGGAAGTCCGCTGCTATAATTCAGTCCCCACGGCTGGAGAGAAGATTGTTCAGACGGTCGTTCAGCATGCCTAAGCTTCCCCTGACCCTGTTTTTATTATCTTATTGGCCTTCCCCCCCCCCCCCCCCCCCCCTCCAAGATTGCTCTTGCTATTTTGGGAAAAGCAGTGGCCTAGTGATTAGAGCAGTGGAGTAAGAACCAAGCAAATCAGGATTCGTATCCCACGTCCGTCCCTCAGCGACGCCCCTGGGACCCTTGGGCAAGTCCATTCTATGTCCCGTTGCCTCCGGCCCCCATATAAATTGTAGGCCGTTTGAGGCGGGGGGTACCTGAATGCAGATAATGCTGGAAGCCACCTTGAGCATCACTTGGAAAAGGCGGGCTGAAAGGATCCAAAACGAATAATTTTACAGAAGTGAATTGGGGACGTTTTTAGTCCGCAGAGGCAGTAAAGGGACAGGTTTAAGGGTTAGCTCGCCCCCCCCCTAAAATGGCATAATACTTGCCAGGCGGTTTCTTTGCAGAGTTTTGAAACGGCACATCTTTTGCCCAAGGATTTAATTTCTTGAAACTTTGACGGGGAAGCAAAATCCAGCAAACGAAAATGAGCAAAAAAGCTCAGTGGGACTTTTATTGCCCAATAGTTCTGAATGGAAGAATTGGGTAAAAATTGTACGGGGCTTTTTTGTACAAAGTTATCTTTATTCACTGGTATGAGATTTTTTTTTTTTGTCTTTTTCCCCTTTCCTGAAATTACAGGCAGTAAAAGTCCTTGGCAAAGGATTGCCCTGTGCATTTTTTTTTTGCCTGAAACTTAAATCTGGGCCTTAGGTGTTAGCCGTCAGCCTGAAGTGTTCACGGATGGGGCAAATTTAGCAGAAACACGACTTGATTGTAATGTGCTGTGATATAATGGAAACTGGGGTGAGACAAGGTAAGAGAACTGATGCACAGTTGTCCCCTGCCATCCTCGCCCTCTGCCAGCTTCGATAGGATCTCATCCACTTAACTGCTGCAGTACCTAGCTTCGCCAGTAGGAGGGGGTTATGCGTCGTCATGGGACTTGGATCATTTTTCTGAAATGATTCCATTTGAGGAAAACTAAAATGTTAGCTATATGTAAAAGTGGCTTTCCCTGCTGCTTCTTGGGGGGCTGTGGGATTGCCACGGAGACCGTGTTTGCAGTCCCCTGGGCGGGAGTCCCAGCCTTCGCTTACCTAGCAAGATGCACAGACCGTGCGGGTCTGTGCATCTTCTGCTGGGGTCCGAAGGGTACCCGCGGGCCGTGACTCTCAGCCAGGCAACTGTCATTGCAATGGCTGGGCTAGTTGAGAAGAGGGGGAAGAGAGCTTAAAAATGGGGGAGGGGGTCCCCTGGGCAGCCATGAATGAAGATGCATGGTGCCGTCACCTTAGTTTGAGCAGGCTTTGATTTGGACTGAAATCACAAAAAAATCAGGGAGAGGCAGCTGGGAAAATTGTTTTGCTTAATTAATATCCACTGGGACTTGTTAAAAATGGCAGACTGGCTCAGAAAGTCCCTCCTCCTTTTTCCTGCCCTGGCTGCTGTGCCTCTCGCCACCACTGAGTGGTTTGAACTGGTCCCTATCAGGTGATGACTGGACAAGCACAGGGGCAATGGATGCCTGGCAAATATTTTCTCAGCTCTCGGGTGGTACACCTTCAACAGTTCCCCTCTCCTCCCCCAGTGGCTTCCTTGTTGGAAAACAATAGTCCAGGGGTTGTGCATTTTTTTTACCACCGTAAGAGTATTAGTTCTGCATCTCCTGGCATAGGTTTAATTTTGCTAAAGCGAGAGCCTGTGCTGCTGTAATCGAGACCGTGTCATAAACGGGCAGGTACGCCTTTTAAAACAGAGACTTTATCAGTAATGTGTGGTGTGAGTTAGGAGGGAATGGCCTGATCCATTCCAAGCAGGCTCAGCCTTGGTGGTGGTTTTGATGTTGGCTGAGCTCTGGTCTCTTCAGGCGCAGGGTTTTATTTGTGCAGAGGGCGACTTCCCTGAGCAAATTGGCCTGTGCAAAATTTCTGCCTCAGAGGGGGAACTGAATGGCTGTGTTTTGCTCATGGGAGAAAAACGGGGCGTGCACTTGGTATTTTCAAAAGTAACACGTGCTCTATGCTTCAACGGCAAGAGGAAATGTAGGGAAAAAAGATCTGCATTCACAAATACGTGTGGGAGTAGCTTGCTTGTTTCGGCGGTTACTACTCCAAACCAAATTAGCCTGATGCTTCGCTTTCATTGCATATCCAAGCAGCTCTCTGCTTCAATGGCAGGGGGGAATGAAGAAAAGAGAATATATATTCAAACAACCAATAAGGACTAAATCGCACAGGCTGGAAAAACAAATAGGCGTGGGAGTAACTTGCTTATTGCGGCGGTTACTACCCCTAACCATTTAGGCTTGATACTTCACTTTGATGCAGCTCCAGCACTGCTCTCTACATCAGTTGGCGGGGGTGGAAGGAAATTAGAACCAAAAAGTTACCAATAAGGGCCCTGACCTCAGCGGTCATAGTAAGAGATAAGTATGAGAAAAATAAGTACAAAAGCTTGCTGGGCAGACTGGATGGGCCATTTGGTCGTCTTCTGCCATCATTTCTATGTTTCTATGTGCTGTTTTACACACACACACACATACATACACACACCTTCCCCCCTCCTCTCTTTACCACCTGCGTGAGCAGCGGGTACACAGCGATTTTTGTGTGCACGCTTTCCGCTGGGTAGTCTTTTTTTTTTTTTTTTTTCCCCAATGGGACCAGTCTTCCCTTGGGTTGGTATTGGGCCTATTGCCTTTCCCTTTTAACAAATTTGGAGGGGGGCTCTCAAGAAGCTGGGTTTATCGGTAGTAACTTGGTGTTTTTCACTGACAGGGTTTTCCTGTGGGTAAGCCTACAGCGGTCTAACTGTGAGCTGTCTGAGGACAGATGCAGAAGGACGAAAGAAACGAGTCTCATTAAAATTCAGAGACGAAGCGGTGCTTTAATTAGAAGAGAGCAAGTGCTGGCAAGGGAGAGAAAAGGCTTTTTTTGGCTCTTGACTCATCTGTAGGTTGCAGGAGAGAGCATGAAAGCCGTTCCAGTCAGCAGCAGCGCTGTCATCCCTGGCTTCTCATGTCTTGTGGCTCCCATTGACTCTCTCTGCTCTCTCAGTGCATTGCCTTCTGCCCCGGTCTCGGCTTTGAACAGATTGGCTGCTAAAAGTGTTCGACATATATTCCCCTATGTTCTTTGTTTCGTGCTCTAACTCTGCACCTCCGTGGCTTACAGACAAGATGCTGCAGTTTTATATCCCCTCCCAGGTCACAAGAGAGCACCGGGGACGAGGAAGCCTCCGTTTTTCTAACTACAGCACCCTGGGTCCTTTTCGTCCACTTAGGTGCCTGTTTGTTGAGCTGCCTCCCTGCCAGATGTGCAGGGATAATCCTGGTTTCTGTGCCTTTTGGTCTCGTTCTTGCTTCTCTTCCCCTCCTTCCTTCAGCACGGTCTTCAATTCACCTATCAGTTATTGGCTTATCGCCGGGGTTAAGAGGTCATGGCCTTGTGTGTGTGTGTGTATAGAGCTCTAGGACTGAATTGTTTGTAGGTTTCCAATTTGATCATTCTTGCAACAGGAGAAAGTAGAAACCTAGGCAAGGTTGGTCCTTGTAGATTAGAAGCAAGAAAGCTTTTTATATTATGTAGTTAAAGAAAAAAAAAAAAAGAAATCAAATGAAATCTAAATTACCCTTTAGCACAGGGCTTCCCCAGAGCTGTCTGGGGGAATCCTCACAGCCGGTCGGGTTTTCAGGATATCTGCAATGCATATGCAAGATATTTATTTATTTAAAATCTTTTTTATACCATGACAACGGTTTACAGGAAGGCACGTAAATTAAGGTTGCTTAATGTAAATGGAACATACATTCTACATAGCTGCCATAAAGATTCGGTAACATAATTTTGTGATCAATATTATTTGGTGAAAGTGATAAATCGTGTCCCTTTGTACATACAGGTTTCATTCTAGATTACAAGTTTAGTTTATAAATTGAATATTTCTTCTACGTTCACAGTGTGATAAAATTAATAAAAGCGCACATATCGCGTTAAGTGTTGTGCGCGGATGTTCTACCGCCTGCTCCCTTCTATTCTCCATTCTCCATTCTTCTCTTTGGAGATCAATACCACAGACAGGTTTTGGAAGCCCTGCTCCGGCACTCGGAGCTATTGATTCTCTAGAGCTCTGGCTGGCCTTCCCATCTGCCCAGGGGCGGATTGGCCTATCGGAGGCTCGGGCATCCCCCGGGTGGGCCGATCGCTCCGGTCACGTGGTCTGCGGCGAATACCCGGGCCGGTCCGACATCGTGAATCCGCCGCTGCGTCTGCCACGGTTACACGGTTACCCTCGTTCAGTTGTACGTGATTTTTAACTTGTCAGGCCGTCCATATTTCAGAGAGGAGTTGCTGTACTGGCCGGCCAAGATGTTAAGTGCTGTTTGTTTAATTTTAATCATAAAATGAAATGTTATTTTTGGTGGGCTGACGCAGCAAGCTCCCATCTGCTTTCCGCAACGTGGGAAGAAGGCAGAGATTACCACACACGACGGAAACGAATCCCATCGTGCGACGGGCTGAGCGGCCACTTCCTTTCTACTCTCTGAAATATCGCCCGATGGATACGGACTCGGGCCACGGAAGTTGTTGGTCTCGTTCCGGGTCTTCCCCTTTCGTTGGTTTCCTTAAAAGCCCCGATTGAGTGGGGACCTCAGCTTGCACTGCACTTACCTCCCACGCGTTTCCTGTCTCTCTTCTCTGTGGCAGATGGCTCTGCTCACTTCCCTGCTCAGTTGCGTGGTGTGTGGCAACTTTTTTATAAATTGAATTTTTTTATTTTTTTTTTGGTTACTGCGGGATGCTGGAAACCATGCGGTCCAGTTTAGTGGTCACTGTACGGAGCTAGCAGTCGGGAGGGCACGGAGCGCCGTCTTCGTGCCCTTCGTGCCGTCCAGGAGCCAGAAATAAACATTGCAGGTGTTGACCGCACGTGTCTTCCTGAAGTATCAAGCGAGGGCTTCCGAGTGACCGGTTTTCGTCTTCCCAGGTCAGCTGCTGGCACAGGTGCTGTAATTGGGCTGGCTTTGAGCTGCTGGCCGGCTGTGTTAAACACGTAGCTGGCCGGCTGCAGGGCCGCAGTGACCCAGGTCAGGAGCACGGCCCTTCCCCTGTCACACAAGCTACCTGTCGCCTCGGGGGACGGGGAGGGGAGGGGTTGCAGCTGCACGGCAGCAGCTCTTTGTGGTCCCAGGAGGAGGAGCGAGTTGGCCACCCCTCACCTTCTCTGGCAGGCAAGCTGAGAGGGAGTTTTTTGTGGGGAGGGGAGAGGAGCTGAATACTGAAAAGCGGGTGAGGCGAGGGGGGTAACTGCTGGGCAGGTGATGAAGAGGTGTCATGGAGGAGGTTAATGCTGGGCGAGTTTGCTGATGAGGAGGGGGTGATGACAAAGAAAGGGTGACAAGTCAAGATGAGAAGATGAAAACTGGGGGTGGAGGGGAGTGCATACTGAGGGGGAGATGAATGCTGGAGACCAGGGAGGTGAGGGCCAAGGTAAGAAGGGTAGGAATAGTAGATCCATGTGTATGTGGTGATGGGAGGGGGGGATTTCCCCTTAGACTTACCAACCATATATTAAACTGGGAAAACCCGTTGGGCTCCTGCTTCAATGAAAATTAGATTTTTCTTTAAGAGAAAATTTGGGCAAACAGCTGTCTGGGACGGTTTAATTACAGTGAGTCCTGCTTGGCAGCAGAGGGACCTGCTGAGGTCCCGTCTATAATTCCGCGAAATACAACGAACTATAAAAATGTGAATTCTGAGACTTGACCGCCACCTAACATGAAAGGCTGGAAAAGTGCTAGCAAGGAGGCAAAGCCATAGCCAATCCAAAGTCTCTTCAGTTTTGATTGACGTCTCTGCCTGCCAATAGAGAGAAGAGGAGGGGATGCAGATGGCATGCTGGGAAATACAGGAGATTCTTCGCTAATTATGACTCTTAATCATCTTACGTAAAATTGCCCATGTGGGTCAAGTGCGGGTGCTGTGCACCTTCAGATCCTTTGTCGGTATCTTGGATGCCTGTGAAGCAGAATGGGAAGTCTGACAAAGCAAAGCTGAGCTGTGCGATGTCCCAGTAAATTGTTTTATTAGTTGAGGATTAAGTTTAAATTGTTTTATTAGTTTCCAAGCTTTTATATTACAATGTCTCTCCCTGGGCACACGAGATTTAAAAATCTTCTGTTCCTCCACGTACCCTGCTCTCGGCTAATCGCTGTTTGCTAGAGGTGCCAGCTTTCAGAACAGTTCGCCTATGTGAAGCGGGTGAAAGTGCCTTTTCCAATATTTGGCCTCCAGTCGTGGAATGAGCTTCCTGATTATATTAGACAATTACTGCTGCCTTAAATGTGGACACGCAGGTTAAAGACTTTTTTTTTTTTTTTTTATATATATATCTTGAAAAGGCTTTCAGTAACTTGCAGTGAACTCCTTAATTAGGATGAACCTGTTTGTTAGGTTTGCAGCCAGCAGCGTGCAGTTGTACAACTTAATTTATCTGTTGGTCTCCGATTGCAATTTAATCTTATTTAGTTTGTTCTAATTGTTTTTATTGTATTATGTTTTAGTCCATGTTTAATGAATTTTGTTATGCATCTTGAACACACCAGATATGTGCAGAATACAAGTTTTAAAATAAAAATAAACAAACGTCCTGAGCTCTTTTAGCCGGCGGTGAATTTGAGTGCCCCTGCACGATGACTATTCCCAGATCAACAAACGCGATAACCTGACCTGTCTTTTTTTTTTTTCCTCCCGTTCTCCTTCTTCACGTGATAGATATTCTGCGCTATTACGTTGCCTGTAACACTGGATACTCCAACCCTTTCCAGCAGGTGAGTGTGGGAAAAGCACGGCAGATCAGCAATTGAAAATGCAGGGGACGACCTTCCAACGTGCCGGCATGGTTGCAGAGCCCACGGGTCCAGGGACCTGTGCTTGCTATATTTTTTTTTTCCTGCACATAGGAAAACCCACCCTACACACGTTCCTGGGCCCTGCCGGCTTTTGAAAAGTACGGGAAGCTTTGATCCCCCTGTATCTTATTTTTTTTTTTTTAGCTTGGGGGGGTAAGGGTTGGACGGTTTTCCCGGATAAATCCTGCAGAAATCTTGCCCTCCCTGTTTGTTTGTTTGTTTTTTATTTGCTTATTCTCAGTATGGATAAGAGGTTTAAATGTCTGGCGAGCTTTCTCCTGCTAGAAAGTCATTCACGGCCCAGTGTGGTGCTGATTCTGTTCTGCCTTTCTGTCAAGGTCTTGGGTCTCCTGTTTTGTGTAAAGCAGATTTGATTATATTTGCCGAGCCCTGGGCTAAAATGTTTGCCATCATACTAAAAACACTTGTAAAACATTTGAAGCATTTTCCCCCCTAATCAACCATTTTAAAAAAGTATTTGAAACAGAATCACTAAGGGTCCTTGTCCACTAAAGGTTTTCTTCAGTTTGGTGTCTATATGAGAAGAATGTTTATTAAATAAGACCCTAAATTAGCTAAGTCATGTTGCGATGTGAACTCTGACCTCCTGGATACCATGGTCTAGAGGTCACATGAATTCTTCAGGGCCGGTCCTGTGACTTGGCTTGCAGTTGGCCGGGGATGCTGCAGAGTGCGTTTCGCCCGTCAGCGACGCCTGCTAGCCAGAGTCGGGGGGGGTCCCGGGAGGATCTGCAGTTCGAGACCTCCGGCGGAGGAGACAGTCACTGTAACGATTGCGCTTAGTTTGGGGAGTGGGGGGGAACTTGGGTGGTCGCAGATGACGTTCTGTGGCCCAACAGAGGGGGCTGCTCCCCACTGCTAAACTTTCCGTGTCCCTTTTTCACGTCGATCAGAAATTATCGTGGAGCCACAAAGCCCTCGTGGAAATGCAGGACGACGTGGCGGAACTCATGAGGTCGGCGGTGCGAGAGTATCCCAACTCCAAGGTGAGCTTGTTTGCGCTTCTCTGGGTTTCCTTCGCACCCCATCCTGCTCTAAGGGGGAGCGTTTTTTTTTTTTTTAAGTCTTGGGGTGAGGGGGTGGTGGTGGGAGGCTCCTTGCGTCTGAATATCCGCAGTTACATGGGTTCTCCTTTCTCAGGACTACCTGATCCGGATCCAGGGGGCGTTGAATTCCACCGAGGTGAACCTGCAGCACCTGACCGCCCTCGTGGACTGCCGCAGTTTGCATCTGGTGAGTGTTGGGCGGTGCAAAGCCTGCAGGGGTGCGTGCGTGAGGATGGGCGCGCTGCTCGGTCTGAGCTTGCGGACCTGCTCGACTCCTGGCTTTCCCTTCTGTCTTTGCAGGATTACGTCCAGGCTCTCACCGGCTTCTGTTACGACGGCGTGGAGGGGCTTGTCTACCTTGTCCTTTTCTCCTTCGTCACGGCGCTCATGTTCAGTTCCATCGTGTGCAGCATCCCCCATACCTGGCAGCAGAGGAGGTAAGTGGGAAAGCAATGTGCTTGGCCTCCGAGACGCCGCGGGAGCGCTGAGCTTTGCTGGGACTTTGAGGCAGGCGTCCTGGCGCCATCGTGCGGTCTTCCTGCTCCTCAGTGGAGCTTTCCTGTGGCTTTAAACTGACCCATGGCGCCCTCTGGCGGTTTCTGATATGTAAAGATGCTTTTCTGTGGTCAGGGCCCGACTTTCAAAGGCATCTGTGCAGGTAAAAGGCAGCCTTAATGCACGTAAATGGGAAAATCGCGCTTAAATACACGCGGAAGTGATCTCACGCGTAGTCGTACGCCTGCTTGAAAGAATTGGTGCAGGAAAACAATGTATTTGTTTGATCTATATTCCGCTTTTCGGACTTTTCCGTGCATAAACGCACGGGTGCTTGTTTCACGTCTGCCCCGGAGCAGAAAATTTGGGCTGAGGTCTGCGTGAGCTGTTATGTAAAATTGCCCTCATTTAAAAAAAAAAAAAAAAAAAAGAGGGGTAGGGCTGGTCACATGGCTCCCCTGACTGGGCTTCCTGACCCGATGTCATCGAGCCTCATCTAAATATATAGAAACATAGAAATAACGGCAGAAAAAGACCAAATGGGCCATACAGAGTGCGCAGAAAGCTTATGGTAGCTTCTGCCGCACTGTACAGATCTCCCCCATATCAGTTTCTCAGACTGTCAAAGTCAGGGCCCTTGCTGGTTACTGTTTGAGTTCAATTCCCCGTTACCTCTTGCCGTTGAAGCAGAGAGCAATGTTGGAGTTGCATCAACAGCATTAAGGATTATTGATTAAGGGTAGTAACTGCCGTATCAGCAAGTTATTCCCATTCTGCCTTGTTTGCCCAGACCGTCAAAGTCATGGCCCTTGCTGGTTGCTGTCAAAATCCAATTCCCCCTTTCCTCTTTTCCCCTTGCTGTTGAGACAGAGAGCAATGTTGTAGTTACATCAAAAGTATTGAGGCTTATTGGTTAAGGGTAGTAATCCCAAGCCTTCTGTTAAGGGTAGTAGTTGTTGCTCCAGGCAAGATACCCCATGCTTATCCATTCCCCACCCTGTAAATGTCAGCGCCCTTATTGGTGGTTGTCTGAATCCAGCTCCCCCTTTTCCCCCTGCCATTGAAGAGCAATGATGCAGTTGCATCAAAAGTATCAAGGCCTATTGGTTAAGGGTAGCAACCGCCGCACCAGCAAGTTAACCCCGTGCACTTTTTTCTTCATTCCCACCCTCTAGTCTTTAGGGAACCCATAGTGTTTATCCTATGCCCCTTTGAATTCTTTCACCTTTTTTTTTTGTCTTCACCACTTCCTCGGGCGGTGAAGACATTCAGTTTTTAAACTGGTTGCCCAGCAACCGAGCAACCACACTGCAAGCCTGCAGATCAGAGCCCCAGTTAGCGTCTCTCTTCGAGTCGCTGAAAGGAGCTCCACTTGTCCACTCCGGTTATTTGAGGGGAAAAAAAAAAGTTAGAAGGAGTTGTAGACTTTATGGGTTTTCTTAGGATTACAGGGGTATTTAAAAGAATAAATCAAAGTAAATTCGGACATCATTCATTTAAACTGGAATTACTGTTAGATTTTAGACGCGCTACAGTTGGCATGGTTTGTTTCTCACATTGGGGGCGCAAGCTTCACAGCCGCTTGCGCACGTGAATCGGCTGCCTGAACGTGGCCCTCCCGCAACATGGCAGCTAAAACGGCGCACGGTGCATGTTCATTTAGCTACGTTTTAAAGGAAGCTTTCCAGGCCACACGTGTAAGTCAGGGGAGGACATGTACGTGCATAGATAGCGTTCTGTTATACATGCATGCCACTTTCCGTGACAAAAAAACTCAGGTCCAAGAGTACCCACGGCAAGGTTCAAAGCCAAAAAAGTATGTGTGAACTTAAAACCAGGGCAAACTCCACGAGTGAAAAGCGCCTGTGGACAGCCTCGAAACTGCCCAACACAGGGAAGTTGCGATCCCGTTGTTCCAGCTTACCTCATCGGGACGCCGAGTCTCCTATGGGACTGCTGTAGTCGGTAGTTGTGGGTTGGAAACGACCCTTTCCTGTGCTTAGCTTGGCATACGAGGAGTGAGTTTTCCGGGGCCTTTGGGTCAGGCCTCATCCTGTTGTTGCCCGGGGATATAAAGTGGAAGTTGAGTTTGAGGTGGAGAGTGTGAGAGTTTCTGATTTTTTTTTCCATCCTGCTAGAGCCCCTTGACCTGCAGCGTATTCCAGAAATGGACCTCTTTGCTTGAGCTGAGACCATGGGCAAGAATTTTGGTTGTGGTGGTGCTCCGGCTCACCTTTTGAGCTGATGTTCTGAAGTTTGTTCTGGCCTTCGCCTTGTGGACGGTGCCCGATCTGTCGTCCGTTGATTCTGGAATTGCGCCAGGGCTGCTTATTGTATTGAAGTTTGCCATCGCACATCCCAGCATCAGACTAGCACCTAAATAATTGGATGCAGGAAGTGCCGCACGCCTCTCCTCCCCTACAATGCAACACAGTCTCGAAATTTTGGTTCAGGGAATTGGGTGGGGAGAGGAACATCTGTGAACTAATAGAGGCATCTCTGTGCTTCTGCTCCAGCCAGTTTTAGCAAATGGTTCTCTGCATTTCATTTTTCTGCTTGGCCCTGGCTGATCCACAAGAGAGAGTTAATTTCGGCGTAGAAACCTGCCAGCGGATGTCTCTCCGACATCCTAGCACGCAAAGTCCCCTGGAGCTTAAAATAATGCATTTTGAAGTCAGCAGTTCTTGGGCAGTAAGAGCTGGGATGGCGAGGCATTTCTGAGTGAGTGAGTGAGGATAATGTGAAGCTGCTATACCGTGTCAACATGCGCGCTCGCAGACGTGTCAGTTTTTGCTGCCCGGCGCGGCTTTTAGTTGCTGCTTCTCACAAGCACCGTGGGAAAGAGACTCCTGGTGGGAGGCTGCTGCGTCTTATTAACGAGGACCAGATGGGTTTTGTTGGCGGCCTGAGTCATGAGGGTTCTGTAATGTTTGGAAGGGAGCGTGCTCCACACCCGTGACTTTGAGCAGCAGCAAAAAAAAAGTATCCTGGAGACTACAGGCAGTGCTGGAACTTGTACGGGGATTGATAAGTGAGAATGCTGTGAGGATCCATTGCTCTGCACTGGCTGATGGTGCCCTTTTGTAGTTGGCGAGCAGCCATAACAGAATTTCTTCCCTCTGCAGGAGCTCGGATGAGGATGGGGAGGAGGAATCCACTGCTCAGGTGAATAGGCAGACCCATGATAACCTGTACAGGGTGCACATGCCCAGCCTGTATAGCTGTGGGAGCAGCTATGGCAGTGAGACCAGCATCCCAGCAGCAGCGCACACAGTCAGCAATGCGCCCGTCACGGAGTACATGTGAGTAACCCTTACTACCTCTTAGAGTGCAGTCTCTGACGGAGGTTTGGGCTGCTGGTGCCCAGTAGCATATCGAGAAGACCGCCGCTTGTAATGGGCATGCAGAAACGTAGGACACGACTGTAGATAAAGATCACATGGCCCATCCATAGCTGAGACACCATCGGTTAATTGACAAGGGGGAGAACAGCTTGGCTTGGCTGCTTCAGATAAGATGTGGCTGTATGCACAGTAGCTTGACAGGAAATCCAGTCCTTCATCAGCCACCTGGATCACTTGCCTGCTTCTTATGCAAGTCCATGGGACCTGATCATGCTGTGTGTGCAATAAAAAGGTGAAGCCCGGAGCACACCAAAATCGGGGAGACGCACACGGGCTCGCCGCTGCGTGCACAAATGAAAAGTTCCGAAAATTAGGGTGGGCCATGGGCGGGGCGGTGCAGGGACGTTCCTGAATTTTAACTTGCAGTTAGCATGTAAATACGCGCTCTGGATGACGTGTAAGGCAGATCAGCAGGGTTTTAAAGGTTGGACCTAATGGGAAAAGGGCGGGGGGCTATTAAACTAGGGGGGGGTTGGAATTCCTTACCTGGGCAAACTGGGAATGAACTAGGAAAACTGGTAATGGTATCGGCACACATGTCTTTTAAAATCCCCCCCACTTACGTGGTAGAAGCAAGATTTGTGTGCATAGGCATGCGTCCACTTAAAATTGCACACGTGCGTACGGTCAGGTTATTTTATAATGTGTGTGTGTTTTAAAATGGCTGCGTCCCTGGACGCAGGCTGACAAATACACATGTGCGCTTACGTGCCGGTTTAAAAATGACCATCATATTGTATGTGGCCTTTCCTGAGTGTGTATAGCGTACACAGGAGAGCATAAAGCTATATGCACACACAGTGAGTGTCTGGACCAGTTTATGAGCAGACATGGAGCCAGTGGTACATTGTGCATTTTTGGGTTATTATCTGACTGTGTATCCAGGAAATAATGCAGTATGTACAATGACCAGAGATGTGGTGTTTTTTTTTTTTCCATTCCAGGAGTCAGAATGCGAACTTTCAGAATCCTAGGTGTGAAAACACCCCTCTGATTGGTCGGGAGTCTCCACCTCCTTCAGTAAGTTCAGTTTTGAACATTTTACCTCCGAATTAAATTTTGAAAAAGGAGAGAAATAAAAAAATATCCACATCTGTCTAATTTGCCACTTAACCTGGAAGTGCAGCACACGTGAATGTGCATGTCTGTGGAAAAAGTACACATCCAGTGTGGTTCTCGGTTGAGAAGCAAGGCCTAATTAGCCATGACGCATGGTGACCTCATCAGAAGGCACCGAATAAATCCTTCTATTCCAGCTCATAGAGCTTTTGCTCTACTGAGCATGTGCAGGAGTTCCCATGCACTCACTGATTTGTGAGCTCTTCACTTCATTGCAGAACCTCTCCGGAGAGTTGCCTGCCTAGCTAAAACTAAGCTTTGCAATCAGCTGAGGGGCTCATGAGGCAGCGTGTGCATGAGAGTTCCTGCACATGCTCAGTAGAGAAAAGGCTCTGTGGGCTAGGAGAGAAGGGTCTATTCGGCGCCGTCAGATGATGGCATCCACATGTCATGACTAGTTCAGCCTGCTGTTATCTATGGAGAACTTTTGTTTGTTTTTTTTTACACTCTCCCTTTAACACGCTGCACTGACCTGCTCATGCTAACAGAATTCCAAAAATACGTTTCCGTGTCTGCCTTTCACAGAAACAGGCTCCTCCTTCCAGCACTTCAGCCAAAGCAACATGTGCCACTCAGCTGTTTAGTTACAGTCCTAGAAGCTGGGTTAGAGGAAGAAGAGTGTACAGTCGGAGAATATTAGAGGCTGCGTGAGTGCAGAGGTCTTCAGGGGAGGGTTGGGGAACTCAGAGGCAACAGATTGGATGGGGAGTTTGGGGAGGTGCGGATTGGAGCATGGAATACCCCAGCACCAGAATGAGGGACGGACAGACACACAGGGATATGTATGGAGAAGGACCTGAGAGAGGCACACAGGACAGAGTGGAAAGCTTGGACTGTTGAAGAAGGGAATGCGTATTAGTGAATGGACATTGATCAAACTGACAGTCATCTTGAGTAAAGGATAAAAAGGCTCAGCTCCCTTACCAGTTAATTTCAGAGCATTTCTAAAGCTCCTTAAAAAGCCGTTTGAATACCGTGTATTATGTGTAAACATAATAAAGCAATGAATTTGTAGCTATTAGGTAAGCTTCGCATCATTGATGATAAGAAAATAATTTTCTTACATTTGTACCAATGCGCAGGGGATTTGGCCAAGGTAGATGGTACTGTTGTGTCCATGTTTAGTGGTAGTAAGTAACGAGTTCCTTCTCAACACAGAGCCTTCCCAGGCTTCTAAGCACTGTCCTTCCCCCCTCCTCCTCACCCACTTTCTGTTTTCTGTCTCAGGAGTCAGATTTTTCCTCAGGTTCTTAATCCGAGGCCTTGCCACGTTCTGCTGTCGCAGTTGACCACTCCTGTTCTTTCTGGCTGGCAGCCAGTTTGCAGCCAAATGGTTGCTCGTAGGCCACTGTAATTACTCTGTCCTGAATCACTAGGTTGCCTCCAGCGCTGTTGCAGAATTGCAGGAGGCCCCTGTGGCATTGCAGGCCACACTATAGTGCCACGAGGGAATAACTCGTGGGCTTTCATGTCTTCAAGACTAACCCCCACCCCTGCCACAGTCCCCTCCATTGGCAGCAGAGGGCGGGAAAAATCCCCTTAATGCGGGCTTACAGTAGCCAGTAGATGCCATCACTTGTTGATACTCGTGCTTCACCGTCGTGGGAGTGGGCAGCAATGTTCCCCGGCTGGCTTGGAGAGCAAGAGCTGAGTCTTACTTAACTGAGCCTTGATGGCCTCACCTCACCTGTGTTTCCACAGGATCAAACCTCACCCGTTTTTTTCTTGCCTTATGGCTTTTGCCCAACGTGGCTTGGACACGAACATGACATGAATTTTTGCTGCGCTGACCATTCAACAGGTATTTGATCATTTTTGAATCGGCAGCACAGTAAAAAAAAAAACAGCTGGGAAGAAACACAAGGAAACCGTTGGGGGTGAGATGCTGCTATGTAAACCAAGGGTGGCCATCGAAGGTCACACACCAGTCTGGTTTTTAGGAAAAAGCCTAATGAATATGCATGAAAGAGATCTGCATACAACTGAGGCAGCATGCACGCAAATCTCTGGCATGCATATTTATTAGGGAGATCCTGAAAAGCCCGGAGTTGCCGCATCCCTCCTGTAAACTGTATAAAGGGAAATCCTTATCCAGCTAGAGGATCCTGGGGAAGCTTTCGGGATGGGCACAACCATTTAAAAGCTCCGAGCTGAGTAGCAAGTGAAGAAAACGCCTCCTTTTATTATGTAGAGAGACAGAGGCCCCTGTGGGACCGAGGAAAGATCACATGAATGTCCCTTGATATATACAGCGAGGCTGGTCACCTGCTTGTTCTTTTAATATAATGTTATGCACATGCTGACCAGGGCTTTATCTTGTCTGCATGGAGTCGGGGCAAGGTGTACCGCTCCTCTTCAGCTATACTTTAGAAGACCCGTGATGGAGAAATTTAAACTCGCACGGTATTCAGACAGTAGTTCTGGTCTACATTCAGCTGAGGTCAGGGGGGGCGAGCCCGTGCATGGGGAGGACCACTGTCTGTGCATCATGCTATCGCCTAAATACTGTGGCAAGAAATTTCAAAAGCCATCTCCTCCCATCCCAGGTCGTTTGTCCTTTTTTTTTTCTTTTCCCTCAGTCATGCCTTTCCCCATCTCTTCCGGTTCCTGCCCAAGGACAGGCTCTCACTCACTGGCACACGGATGTGCTTTCACCAGTGTGTGTGTGTGTGTCACTTGCTTTCACTGTGTGTGTTTTTATTTTTTTCATGCACGTTGAGGCTCCACTTCTCTTTTTCTCTCTCTCCTGCATCATCGCAGCTGTATTTGGCTGCCTTGGACAGTAGCAGCCATACAAGCTGGCACTTTAAGCCCTTGGACAATGCAAGGACGTTCTGGTAGCAGCGCCCGCTAATGGAACAGGTACTGAAACAAGGTCCTCTCCTCCTCCTCCTCCCTGCACAACCCCCCCCCCCCCCCCTCCCCACCCCTCCATCCCTGCACTGTTTTCCCCCAGGCCAATGCCTTATTTCTCACATTAACCCCTCCCTTCCCACTGAGGCTGGAAAGAAATCGGACCGCCCTACCCTGCTGAACACTGTGAACATCGCTTGTGACACAGGAAGGGGGTTAGTCTGCCTGACGAAGGCTGTTCTTAAAGGGACAGTGCTTATCCTGCTTTGTACATCATCCTTAGCGCTAGAGCACGAGCTTTACGGCCATCCCGCCAGCAGAGATGCGCAGAATATGAAGGATAAAAAAAAAAACCCAATTCAGGTTTAGGAATCTCACCACAGTTCCTGTTTTGTAGTGTGCACTTGGATGGAAAAGTGGAAGGGTTTTCAAGATGGTTCCAGTCAACGAAAGACTGAGATATTCCCCGAACCTAACACCTTCCCTCCCCTCCTCACCCCGGCCACATCTGATCTTCAGGGAAGTGCGGCGTGGTGCACATCTTGGGATCAGCATGGGAGGGAAATCACTGAATGATTTCCCTCCCATGCTGATCCTGGCCAGCCAGCACTAGATAAAGACCTACGTTTTACATTCAGTGAAAGCCGGCTCATCTTTACGGGAGGAGGATTAGCGTTCCAGTACTGGAAGTGAAAGGGAAGAGAAGCGTGTTCCTGGAGGTTTTCCTCTCCGTGGAGGGCAGCGAGCGTGACAAGTCTGCTGGAGGTGGCCTTAGGCGATTGGTTCCAGCCTGAGGAGCAGAGAAATCCATTCTGAAACGAAGGCTGACGTGTTGTCCTCTGTCCGAGCAAGTTTGGTATCTCTGGGCATCTGGTACTAATAATCATGTTCTGTGCCATCTATTCATACGCTGGCATGTGTTAAATGCCAAAAGAATCCTGGCGGTGGGCATTCGTAAAATCTTTACAGAAATGCGCTGCCTGGCTGAGCCACCTGCAGCTTATTGCCTAGTCAAGGAGGTTAATCAAGTGAAACCAGGTATCCCAAGCTTAAAAAAGGATCCAGGGGCGATCCGGGTAACTATAGACCAGTGAGCCTGACTTCAGTGCCAGGAAAAATAGTGGAAAGTGTTCTAAACATCAAAATCGTAGAGCATATAGAAAGACATGATTTAATGGAACACAGTCAACATGGATTTACCCAAGGGAGGTCTTGCCTAACAAACCTGCTTCATTTTTTTGAAGTTGTTAATAAACATGTGGATAAAGGTGAACCGGTAGATGTAGTGTATTTGGATTTTCAGAAGGCATTTGACAAAGTCCCTCATGAGAGGCTTCTACGAAAACTAAAAAGTCATGGGATAGGAGGTGATGTCCTTTCGTGGATTGCAAACTGGCTAAAAGACAGGAAACAGAAAGTAGGATTAAATGGTCAATTTTCTCAGTGGAAAAGGGTAAACAGTGGAGTGCCTCAGGGATCTGTACTTGGACCGGTGCTTTTCAATATATTTATAAATGATCTGGAAAGGAATCTGACGGGTGAGGTTATCAAATTTGCGGATGATACAAAATTATTCAGAGTAGTTTAATCACAAGCAGACTGTGATACATTACAGGAGGACCTTGCAAGACTGGAAGATTGGGCATCCAAATGGCAGATGAAATTTAATGTGGACAAGTGCAAGGTGTTGCATATAGGGAAAAATAACCCTTGCTGTCGTTACACGATGTTAGGTTCCATATTTGGAGCTACCACCCAGGAAAAAGATCTAGGCATCATAGAGGATAATACTTTAAAATTGTCTGCTCAGTGTGCTGCAGCAGTCAAAAAAGCAAACAATGTTAGGAATTATTAGGAAGGGAATGTTAATAAAATGGGAAATGTAATAATGCCTCTATATCGCTCCATGGTGAGACCACACCTTGAATATTGTGTACAATTCTGGTCGCTGCATCTCAAAAAAGATATAGTTGCGATGGAGAAGGTACAGAGAAGGGCAACCAAAATGATAAAGGGGATGAAACAGCTCCCCTATGAGGAAAGGCTGAAGAGGTTAGGGCTGTTCAGCTTGGAGAAGAGACGGCTGAGGGAGGATATGATAGAGGTCTTTAAGATCATGAGAGGTCTTGAACGAGTAGATGTGAATCAGTTATTTACACTTTCGAATAATAGAAGGACTAGGGGGCATTCCATGAAGTTAGCAAGTAGCACATTTAAGACTAATCTGAGAAAATTATTTTTCACTTAACGCACAATAAAGCTCTGGAATTTGTTGCCGGAGGATGTGGTTAGTGTAGTTAGTGTAGCTGGGTTCAAAAAAGGTTTGGATAAGTTCTTGGAGGAGAAGTCCATTAACGGCTATTAATCAAGTTTACTTAGGGAATAGCCACTGCTATTAATTGCATCAGTAGCATGGGTTCTTCTTAGTGTTTGGGTAATTGCCAGGTTCTTATGGCCTGGATTGGCCACTGTTGGAAACAGGATGCTGGGCTTGATGGACCCTTGGTCTGACCCAGCATGGCAATTTCTTATGTTCTTAAGCCAGCAAACAGGTAACACCGGAGTAGAGCCTTTATGCAGCACGATAGAAGAGGTTTTTTTTTTTTTATGGGTTAATCTCATCCCATCCTGCAGCGTTACCAAACTCGGCAACATTTCCTTGCAGAGCTGGTAATTTCTAGTCCTTGCCTGGGGTCGCTCCAGTTTCGCAGTGACGGGTTCAAAAGTGGCCCCTAATAGATCTTGGCATTGGTGACTTATGAAGAGGCAAATAATGAGCCTAGAAGAGCTAATCCTTTTCTGGTGCAGCCCAGCCGAATAACAGTTTGTACAGACCTCGGTTCCTGACTTCTGACACAATCCGTTGGAATCTCCTGGTTTGTCAGCTGTTGACTACGCTCCGTTGCACAGCTTAAGATAGGGGCTGCATGGTGCAATCTGTTTTCATTTCCCAAAGACAAAACTGAAGGCAATTATTCTTTCCAACACATGCAGGCTACTAGCTATGCAGAAACAGAAATGGTTACAGTATTCAGAACCGCAGCTCTTGACAGTCAAGTTGGTTACTGCTGCTCTGCAGTCTGCACGGAGATTCATAGATTTAAGCTGTGCCCCCCTTCCCCCATCACGTCTCCCGTGTACCTTCACTTACTGGAGCTGTCCATGCATTCACCACCTTCCAGCCTTTCCTCTGGAAACTGTTCACTGTCATCACCTCATCTGATTGTGCTCTTGCCATATCTTGCTGCTACTTTGTTCTGCTTTTGGGGTTGCTTAAGCATCGGGGAAGCTTGCTGGAACCCAGGGCCATCCAGCTCCGTGCATGAAATGAAGTATCCGCTTGCTTGTTGCATGGGGACTAGCATGCTTTGCGAAACAGCTGCAGCTCTCTGTTGTCTTTTTGAAAGTTGCCTGCAAGAGACTTCCTCAAAGTCCAGCCTTTGGGCATAAGCCTCTGGTGCTGCTCGTGTCTCAACTTCCTTCCCTCCTACAGGTGTTTTGTGTTGACCTCCATCTTAAAAAAAAAAAAATAGCTCTTGACTGGATTTCCTGCCATTTCTCCTCTCACTTTTCCTGTAGGTCTGAAGTCTGTAATTTTTTTTGGTTTTCCTTTGGTAACGTTTGGATATTGAAGCCAAGTTTAAAAAAAAAAAAAAAAAGCAGCACGTTGAACATTTAAAAAAAAAAAAAAAAGTGACATTTTATAGCTCTGAGTAGATCCTTGTTTTATGGAAGGTTTGGGGGGATGCAGGAACTTCATCCTCCTTCCTTCCTCATCCATTACCAGGAAGGAGCAGCTGCGATGTTACTAGGATCGCAGCAGTCAAGTATCCGTGCCGTGGTCGTTCCAGCGCTGGTTTTTAGAAGGGCTGCTTTCCCTGTCAGTACTGTGAGGAGCCTTTCCACCCAGAAATGCCCTATAACCGGCTGTACAAGTAATTTCCTCAATTCTAAATGTTTGTCTGTGTGGTTTTCACAAAGCTCCAAATGTTAGATTTGAAAGGCTTTCCCTATGAATATTCACTGTCGTTCTCCATCTGTTTCTCTGCTCCTTTCCCTGTAGAGAAAACTTGATAAGTCTCAAGAAGAATTATACAACAGTGAGTTTTCCTTCCAACTGGCAAGTTAGATAATCACACTAAACCAAGAAATGTTTAAAAGTAAAACTCTTCCTGAATTATTAAAATGAATCAGAAACCCCAATAAGACTTATTTTTATATCTGGAAAGGGGTCAGATGGAATCATTCTTACAGATAAGTCATTGAGCTATATGTCCTAGTGACTTTTTCCCTAGCGTATAGCCAGATGGACTCGGGACCCATGGGTTTATGCTCCCCTGCCAGCAGATGGCGACGGAGTCAGGTTTCAAAGCTGCCGTCACCCTACATACACTCTTGCAGTGACCTCAGCCCTTCAGTATCTCTCCGTCTCCTAGCAGATGTGGATTGTGTCTCCTGTCGGGAACACAGCAGCCTTTGTGTCCTTCTGCTGGTGCAAGCCTGCACTTTTGCCCTGACGACAAGAGCTGATCGCGAATATCCTCGGTGCCGAGGGACCAGTTTGCAGCTGAGCTTGTAATATGTTGGTTTAGATCTTTGTGTGTGTTAATGAATAATGTATCCAGTGTGTTTTAATTGCTGTGCTGATGTATCACTTTTTCAGTATGGATAGTCTGAAATTCCCCTGTATTTTACCGAATCACCTGTAGGGCTTCCCAGTACCTTTTTTAAAAGAGCCTTGAAAATAAGGCAGTGCAAGTTTCCCTCCGCCTTCCTCACGCCCGTCGCCCCGGACTGTGAAACCGACGTGACTCTAGGGCGCGGGATTAGAAAGTGAATCCCAGACTCCAGGACTGCGAAGGTATCTGCCGCCTCCTTCCCCGACTCGTACGAAGTTCACATCCAACCTCCTTATTGGTACAGTCAGTTTCCACCAGTCCCAGCACCGGAGCGCCTGCTTCTCCCTTTTTATTTTTTTTATTATAACCGCCACATGCTTGCACCTACAGCTGTTTCATTATGAAGTGGAGATCATGAAAAACTTCTAATTTTGGTCAATATTCTTTCAGGTTTGCTTTTCAGCTGTTTGTTTTTACTGTTGTTTTTTTTTTGGGGGGGGAGGGGTTGGGGGTTTGGATTTTTTGTCTTGAACCCTAAAAGACCAATCCTTCCCTTAAGTCCTAACTGACACCAGCAAAAAAACGGCCCCGCTCCCTTTGTTGCCCGTGCCTCTGCTCCGTTCTTGACGCACACGTTACACGCACACGTTACACGCACCAGAAATCATGTGGTCTTCACGGCAGAACTGTTTGGACGGTTGAAATCGCCGCACCCTTCTGCAAAGCGAGCTGCTTCGAAAGTTGCAGTAACTTTTCTTTCTCGCCTTAGCATGAGAGAGAGAGAGAGAGCGGAGGTCATCGACTCCCCCCTTTTTAATCACGGGCCAGCCACGACGCTCCGTATCTTTGAATGACTGCCAGGCCTCCTGACTCTTTTGATTTTTTTTTTTCATTTGTCCTTTTGTCTTCCTGCAGTACACCTCCAGCATGAGAGCTAAATACCTCGCCACCAACCGACCCGACGCCGGCAACGTGCACTAAACAAAATGGCATGCCGGTGACCCAACCAAGAAAAGACTGTGCCAATCTGCTGAAACCCTGCGCTGTCGTGTTTTGACCAAGCCTGGCTTTGTGTTCCTGATTCCGCTCTCTTCCCGCACCTTTGCACGCCAGGACGCAGAGTGACCGGCAAGCAGGAATCCTTGTTGGCAAAGGGGAGAAGGGAGCCTGTGACAGGTCATCTGATGAAATTGGGCTGATCAAAGTGGCATCTCCTGCAATTTTTTTTTTCCCCTGTCTACAAGTGAAATGGTAAATTATTTGCAGTGTGTTGTAGAGTTTTTTGGTTTGTTTTTTTAATTTTTGTGTGCCTGTAGTCCCCATTTCCCCCCTCCCCCGGCAGATGGGTCGGAGACGTCGTGGCGATACCCTAGCCCAGATCTGGTTTTGCTTTCTGCATATTCTTTCAGCTGCTTCAGTTGTTTGGCAGGACGCATGAACTGTACGGTGAAGCACCAGTACTTGAAGTAAAGCTGCCGTTTTTTGCTCATGCAGCTGGAGCGCGCTGGAGCGCAGACCCTCTTCCCTGCTCCCCACGTCTCCAGGAGCCTCCCTGCTGCCGTTCCTGGACGGGAGAACTTTTGACGTGGATGCGGGTTCAGAGAACCGCCATAGACTCTACTGACTTAAGGGATGCATGCAAGAGCATCGTCAATGCAAGTCGAGATACGAAAAGTCTTGAGGGAGATTCGGCAGAGTGGGAAGGGAATTGGCTAAATTCAATCCATGGTTGAAATGCATTGCTGCAAGGGAAATTTTGTGTGTGGGGGGGGAGAAAGACAGTAGAAACATTGTACCAATTTTGGCTGGAAAATAAGGGGACAGTTGGCAAATTCTGTGCTTGACTTAACAATCTTTATGTTGACGCAGCAGTTTCCGCTTATGCATCATTTGGACCTGGCCTTTTCTGGAACTGATAGCTTGAGCTTTCTTTATGAACTCGTAGCACGGCCGTGGCAGCTGCCGTCTGTGGCAAAGGCCACAGGCCTGAGCTCCCTCTGGCCCCAGGCCTGCTCAGTGGGTGCCGCTGTTGGGTCATGGCTGGGATTGCTTCTCCTGGGGGCCGTGAGCCTCCCCCCCCCCCGTCCCAGCCCTGGCCTGTGCGAAAAGCAAAGGCTCGAGAATCCGATCCCGGCTCTCGTGGAGCAGCTTGCAGCATTGTCACAAGCCGTTGGACTGGCCCCTGGTTTAATAGTCCTTTTACCGTTCTAAATTTACTTATTTTACTCCCAGTCCCCCGCAGATTAAGCCATTGTGCATCTCCTTCCCACTGACCCAGCTTTATTGGGGAAGACCAACGTTTAATAAAAGGGATTCTGTCTGCTACTACAGCAGAGAGCATGGGACAGAAACCAGCTTGGTTGCTGCCAAATTCCTTCTGTCTGATGTTCATTTTTGCTCGGAGTCAGTTTTGCGGGGGTACAGAAGAATCTGGGGTCTTGGCTTTCACATTGAGCGATCTTGGCCTGGGCAATGTGCGTATCCTGACAGGGTCAGGCCCGGGTAAAAGTGATCATTCACTTCCGTTTCCAAGCTTGGTGGACTTTCCTCTTGCCACTGGTGTTCCTTATGTCTCGTTTTATTTTTAATTAAAAACATAATAGGTCATAAAATAAAAGAATCTCTCCAATTTAAAACAGAAGCCCTAGCTTAAAACCATTTGTAGATTATTCAGCTGGCAGTTAAAATGTACAAATATTGGTAAGGTGCCTGTTTCTCATTCGGACTTTTATTTATTTCAAGTGTTTGAAAGTTCCTGTTATTTAGTGCACGTCCGTTTTGCAACGAGTCTTCTTTCGAAGCACAACTTGCTGCAGAAGAACCGTGCACTTGAGGGAGAGGATTTTTTTTTTTTTTTTTTTACTTTAAAAGCAAACGGATGCGGCCACAATAAAATGTGCGCGCACAAAAGCGAAAAAAATTGCAAGACCTGGAATACGGTAGAACAGACCATGCCAAAGGGGGAAGCCAAGACAGTGGCCGGCTGATGAGGTTTCCAGTCCGTACCGCTGCTGTTAATGCAAGCCCGTCGTGGGTTCTGACGGGGGGGGGGGGGGGGCCATGACCCCTCATCTAATTCTTGTGGGACCTCACGCCCCAGGCTCCGAGCGCTGAACGTGGGCGTAGAGGCCCGGGTCACGTGGCTGCAAGCTGTGGAGATTTGCCCAAAAGCCCCCAGGCTTCAATGGGAGGTGGTTCTTCTTAGCACTGTGTACGCTTCACGGTGCTGTGCAAAAGGTTAACTACTGCCACCCTGGTGACCCTCATGCCAGCCTCCTTATTAAACCCCTGGCCTGATTGGTGATTCAGGGTAGGTTGTAGGTGGCACCATCTTTGGGTACCGGCCAGATCACTTATAACTAGCGCTGGGCACATTGACCCAACCTTTTTCAGAGCCAGCTGCAGCCCACCAAGGGGGGGGGTGTCTACGTGTGCCAGTAAAAATCATTAGGGAGGTCTCCCCATTTTGCCGGGTCAGAACGCTCGCGAGACGTTAGGCTGATGCCACAGTTGAGGAGGAGTCCTGTAGCCTGGTCTCTTTCCGGCTTAGACGTTTGGGTTGGCGGTAAAGGCTCCCAGCAGGGAAGGCTTTATCTGGTAGAATTCGCCTGAGCTCGCCAGTGACGCTCTCTCTCTCTCACTTTTGTCACCACCTCCCTGCAACATTTTGCATGTTCCGGGTCTGATTAATGGGGGGGGGCGCTGTAACATTTTGCCTCCCAGAATCCGAGTCTTCCTCTGCCCCACTGAAATGCCCCCTTCCATTTCCTAACCACTGAAGTCCAGTGGCCGGGTCCTTGAACTTCTCTGTCCACGTTCTGGACGAAGGGGGGGCTGGGAGTCCTGCCCCCACCGGTCAGCTGGTGGGCGTGAGAAGAGGGCGCGTGTCACGCCAGTTTTCCTGGGAAAGCTTATATTTCTGTCGTCTCTCGGAGAAAAAAAAACCGAAAAACCATGCACACGCCGTATTTTAGAGCGACTTTGATGGCTCTGAATCCTAGGTCAAGAGTGTCCCATTCCCGTGCTCCGTGTTTTAGCATTTCAGGAGCCCATTAGTGCTGGCGAGCTCCACGTCCAGTCGGCCTGCATTCTCCTGCCATTCGTTTATTTAGATTTTGGTTCGCTCGCTGCAAGTGGCGGGGGCATTTTGAAGGTACCCGCGGGAGCGTGCGCGTCGATTTTTTTTTTTCCTCCCCCCAAAGGCAGCAGGGGTTTCAGGCCCCCGCGTGCGTTTGCGGGCGCTAAGTGCGCAGGGTGAAGAACGCACGGGGGATCTGAGATGCCCGCGCACAATTCTCCCGGCCCACCCTAACTCTGCTCCCAAAGCTGCCACTTTTCCCCACATGCGGCGCGGAGGGGACAAGTTTTAAAGGTTTTTTTAAAATATGGGTAAACTATTAACCTAGGGAAACGCCATCGAAGGTCGCTGCTAGAAAGACTGGGGGTTATGGTAGCAAGAAGCATTGGTGTTCTTATCGGGGGGGGTTAATATGAACTGCCCGGGGTTACTGTAGGCACTTGAGTAATACAAGTTTGGCAAAACCAATGTTTTGGCAAAGTTTCAGCAAAAATGGCTTTGCCAGGATTTTTCTCTAAAAAAAAAAAATCAGCAACCGCCAAAATGCTCAGCGGCCGGACGAGCACCTGGTGTCAGCCGAAACGAGTAATTTATTCATCACCGCTGCGTCTGCATTACTGTCCCATGCTCCAGAAAAGGGTCCAGAATAAAGTCTTGTCTGGTATTCCTGCTTGCATTAAAGTCCGGGGCATTGCATCTCCTATAGGAGTAGGAAGATCAAGAGCATTTCTGGCAAAAGCTGCTTACAAATTTAATGCATGTTTTTTTTTTTCCCCTCCGAACGGTGCATTGAGTTTTGCCACTGGTTGCTTGGAGCGGGACGGCATAGAATGGGTGGTGGTGCCTCTGCTGCTGACGGCGTGACCAAAGCTACACTTTAATCTTCTTCCTTTGCTTTTCATCTGCCCCCAGAGTTTTAGATCTGAAGTTCTCCTCGCCCCCCCCAGAATGTGCTCTAGTTCCTTGTTAAAGAGAAAAGGTTTTAAGCTACAGTCTATAGCAGAGAATACTGTCCTATTTTAATTAACATGTGTGCTTTGTGTTTTTTTTTTTTTAAAGAAATGTTTTCTGTATTCAAACCTATTTAAATGTCTTTGCTGTATGAGCCTTTATACCCCTTGATTTGAGTCCCTCCCATCGGAATTTAGTTTGAGGGATGCTCCTTGTGTTTAGCAAACATGTGCTGTCTAAAGCCATTCCATTGGTCAGCAACTATCAGGGGTATGCACAGTAAATGTATGTATTAATTTTTAAAAACGAGTGAAAGAAAAAAAAAATCATGAACGTCAGAAAACGTTGCCTGCTGGTCTCAGCACTTGCTTATACCTCTGGCCAAGCTGGACCCTGCCGAGTCACTTGAAACCGAATTGCATCAGGAGTGATCAGGCACTTCTCTGCACAGGATGCAGGAATCTGTGGCGCTACTTTTAAATTATTTATTGTACATTTTTTTTTTACGGTCCTGACAAGACAATTGTATATTCTTCGATGCGCGATCCGCTGTGAAACCAGTGATGTGTGTGTGGAGTGCTAATGGGCTGATTTATCTGATTACTGTAACTGTCAGTCGTCCTGCAGCGTCCAGGTGAAAGGACTCTGCTGAACTGCACTGTGCACACTTGTCTTGCTGAAAAACCCATAAGGCTTCACGAGGACTAAAGAGATCCTCACATCAGTGCTGGACACAACTCCAAACCAGAGAGGCAGAAACTCGCCCGACTTTTTTTCTAACTGCATCGGTTTTTAAACGGCCAAGAGCAGCACCTGGCGTTGCGTTGCCTGTTGCCCCAGACCTTGCAGACAGGAGTTCCGTCTCGGAAGAAGAGGATCAGAAAAACATAATTCTTTTGGGGTTGTTTTAAGTCGCCCGTTAGCCACGTAAAATAACCATATGAGACATCAACCCGATGCCATCTCACTGGAAAGCGAACCGTCTTCTCTGTTGACTTGCAAAAGAAAAGGCGTAAGCGAGCCAACCGTAGACGCGGCGGGAAGAAAGCGGCGTGAGGGCCACTGCAGTAAATCTGCCCCTCGCGTCGTTTTGAGGAGCACAAACCTAGGTGTTGGCTTGCTGGGTTTGTTCTGGTTTTTTTTTTTTTTTGGTCCTGTTGCGGAATTCTTTTTGTTCGTTGTGGGCCTTAACGAGAGCCGTTCAAGAGCTTAACCTCTCCACAATGTGAAATGTACATAGCATGTTGTCCTCAAGGCTGCTTTGCAATTACAGAAGGAAAAATCTGCCCGAGATGTGGCGACTCGGGAATAGATAACTGCAGTATTTGTGATCCTGTTTGTACTATTAGTCATCGAGTCAGAAGGGCTTAAATAGACGACTCTGCATTTCGAGCGGGATATTTCCACGGTGTCCGTCGGGAGATAAAGCCTGAAAGCGTCGGGGGCCACCTGCCGCGGGTCTTTAACGATAGAACCGGCTCTTGGTTTCCAGACAGCCCGCACCAGACGGAGGTGGTGTTCAGTGAACTGCCCCGACTCTCACTTTTCGGGACAGAAGAATCTGAAGTAACTCCTGAGCAAGGCCTGCGCTCATCCGTCCCATAAAGCAGCATGCGACCGATCTTCAGGGGCAGTGCCGTTGCATGACACGCCTGCTGACTAAGTGACAATTTGAAATCCACCTCTTTTTTTAATGGGGGTTATGTTTTGTTACTTTATTTTTCTCCACCGCAGATTACACGGCGCAGCTCCGTTAGCACTCTAACCCCCCTTGCCAGCACCTCCAGGGCGTCGTTGTGTTTTGTGCCGTCACGCGTGCAGGCGGCGGTGGCTGCAGCTCCGTGCTTGGCATCTGTCACAAAGTCTGACGGTATAAGAGCACGTCTGTAATTTTTACCCCCTGCAGTCTCTTCAGCTCCCCAGATCCTGTGTGATGGGCTGAAGGCTCGATGAACGAGGATTTGACCCCTGAATCTAAAACGGAAGACAGCTCTTGGTACCAGGGGCAGTGAGTGGCATTGGAAATGCCTGAATGCTGAGCAGTGCTCTTATCGCTTGACTAAACAGTCTGGCATTTCCAGCATGTAGCACACCCCCCCCCCCCCCCCCCCCCAAATCCCATCCTGGAGCAGGTGTAAGCGTGCAGGGAGCCCTGTATTGTCGTCATATGTGGGGAAGGGGAGACGGCAAATCTGTCTTGGCATTTCTAAGTGCTGCACCGTGATGGCCATTGTTTGCCGATGAAGATCGCGTGGCCCATCCAGTCTGCTCAGCTCCCCCCCCCCCCCCCCCCCCCCCCCGGTACTATTCTATGGTTTCTGGGTGCCCTTTGCCCTGAATACCCGCTGTACCTGTCAATACACCCGCTGTACCTGTCAATACACCCGCTGTACCTGTCAAGACACCCGCCACAGGTTTGTCTGCTACCACCCCTGCTGATGAAGTATTGACGCTATCGCCTCTCAATAAAAACGAATATTTTTTTTTCTGAGCCCTCCGCCCTTCCAACTCTGGATCTGTGCTTCAGCTGCTTTTTTTGTTTTTGTTTAAAATGCTGACCTCTTGTACTTTTATTGCTAGCTTGGTTTGTCAGTCTGTCATCTCTCCACGGAGGCCTTGTGTCACCGACCCTGCACCGTTTCAGTAGCCGCCTTCTTGAACGGCTTCCGTCCTCTCAATGTCCCGACTTAAGTGTGTGGCCTGCAGAACTGGACACAGGAACTCGAGGTGCTATGTTCCCCTCCCCCGTGCCACATGGACCCCACTATGCAATTCCAGACTCCTCGGCTCTGGTTCTGAAGCGGAGGACCAGCCCTGCTCAGTTGCCAGTTGGTCCATCGGACTTCTGGTTTTCCCTGTGAGCAGGTGGGGGTCGGAGCTTTTGCACATGGGCGTAAGAGTAATCCTTGTTCTTAGGGGAATCCTTCTGTCCACCTCGTTTGCACGGAAATTGACTGGTAAAAAAAAAACATGCCATTACCCTTTTTGTAATTAATTGTTTTTATGCTTGACTTTGTTTTTAACCATAATGGTTGTATACCATACCACTTTCTATACATATATAAGATATATATAAATATCTAATTTTTTTTTTTTTTTA
Organism: Rhinatrema bivittatum; assembly: GCF_901001135.1. Taxonomy (NCBI): domain Eukaryota; kingdom Metazoa; phylum Chordata; class Amphibia; order Gymnophiona; family Rhinatrematidae; genus Rhinatrema; species Rhinatrema bivittatum. Next base: position 11,056,114 of record NC_042628.1, read on the forward strand.
AAGGTTGGACCAGTTATAGTAGTAAATGTTTTTAAATTGTAAGGGTTAAGCTGAGGTATGAGCCCATATTTTTATTTGTTTATTTTAATTGTTTTACTGACTTATTTTTTACTGTAATTCATTTTCCAAAATGAGAAAAAAAAAAAATTCGTACATGTAATTTTTGTGGTTTCTATTCCGCTTGGGTTAAATGTTTTAAAATAAACAAAAGAAAAAAGGCAAAGCTGATGTGGTTTATTTAAGTAAATGCGGATTTCCCCCCCCCCGCATTGCGAGCAGTCTGTGACTCAGTTAAACGCAGACGCGTAGGAAGGGAGTGAGACGGAGCGGATGTGATCCACGTCGAGCTGCTGAAGATAACAGGGACGTGAGCCCCTTCCGCCTTCCCTCTAAAGCCTCCTTTTGTCCCTCATCCTGCCGCAGGCACTGATCAAACTCCGCACGTGCTCTCCCTTGCACCTTCGTTCGGCGGCTGCGGCGAATACTGCGCTCTGAGTAGGTACTGAAGCCCTCACCCCAAAAGAAGTCTGCGGGCCAGTTTGCAGAATTTTTCAAGAGCTTGGCTTTGACCAAGGGTCGGCTTGCCTGCCACTTCTGGCATTCATTAGTTGTTTAAATGTTTAGTATATATATTTTGATGCTAGCCACTTCCAACATGGGATAGCGCAGCCTACAACTATTTTAATAAATATTATGCAAACAAAATCTTGTGAAAAAAGGAACATTGTGGGATGTTTGCCCAGTTTCTTAAACCTAGCCCATTAGGGATAAAACTCCATGGTACTGTCATGCAGGTGCGGGCCTGGGCGAGGGGGACATCCTGTCGGGAGTAGTGCAGGACCGCAGGGCTGGGCGTGTGGTGGTCGTCTGCCTAGCCGGCCCACTCCCCTGCAGTTTGAGCCTTGGGGTTCTGGTAGGGCTTGGCTCTGACGGCTGAACATCGTGGTTGGGCAGGCACCGGCCGGAATTGGATGCCAGGGTAGGACAGGCTGGGTTGAACTGGATACTGCACAGGGCCAAGGATGAGGACGGGACGAGGGAGACACTAAGGACAGACCCCAGGTAAGAAGCTGAGGATTGGATCCTGAAGCAGGGATTGAGGGCCAGATACACACAGCTGCTGGGGCGGGATACAAACATAGACTGGGCACGAAGAGGGCTGGACTGGGGACAAGGCCTGGAAGATTTAACAAGGAGTAAACTGGGCAGGGCGGAAGGGGGGAACCAAACGAGCAGCACAGGACAAGACAGAACAAAGAACTCTGAAGGCCACAAGTAATGAGGCCCCGAGCCAGGTCTGAGGTGGCGCAATGAAGAGGCACCAAGGCTTTTGAGCAAGCTGTATTAAACAGGGTTGGGGCTTGGGTGTAGTGTGACCAGCGAAGAAGGTACTTTGGCCAGGCTGTAGATGAGGCTCGCCAAGGACCCTAGTGCAGGGAAGACTGCGCAGCAGGCTGCACCTTGGCATGGAGAGACTATAAACAGGCGCTTTCTGCAAAAGATGCGACTTGCCTGATGTGTTCTCCCCCTTGAAATTGCAGGGAATTAAATCCCAGGGCAGAGAGGACGCTCTCTTCCAAAATTGTGCAGTGCGACTTACGAGGCAGGTGATGGCATATAAAGAGCAACCCACTCAGCCTGCCTGATTCCCATTTATCCTGGCCCAGCTTAATCCCCTGCACGGTATCACTTTTGTTGTCGGTCTGTCTTTTCTTTGGTTCTCTACCATTCTGGGTGGATGAGCATAAAAAACTTCCCACACTTAAACCTACACCCAGGTGCCCTCAATCCTCCATCAATAAAATGTTTATCCATCATCTCAAGCCCGTTCTTGACCACAGTCTTCTCTACCAGCTCTAAGGATGCTTAAATCCTGTGCTGGTAGATTATTCCAGCCATCTACCATCCCCTGCATGGTGGTCAAGCCCGTTCTTGACCACCGTCTTCTCTATCAGCTCTAAGGATGCTTAAATCCTGTGCTGGTAGATTATTCCAGCCATCTACTATCCTCTCAATAAGGAAGCATTTTTGTCCACAGTCCCTTGCCTGTCTCTATCTATCTCTATACCATGAAGCATTGGCCTTGCATTTTGTTGTCCATGGAAAATTGCCTTTTCCTGTACTTTACTGAAGACTGCTCTAGGCATTAGGAAGGTTTCTATCCTAATCCCCTTTACCTTGTTTTTCCTCCTTTGATACATTTTGAGTCCCTTAAGCCTCTCGCGGTAGGGCTGGTATAGTAGGCCCTGTAACACCTCTCTAAAGTGCCTATTCTTTGTTTAAAACCATTTCCCCTGGACACCCTTACCGAAGGTGCAGTCCTGCTTTTCTGTGCACCCTCTGACTTAATATCATGGTGATATTAAGTTGGAGTTCCCGAAAGTTACCAAAAGTAAAAAAATAAAATAAAATTTTGAAGTCGGCCTGCGCCTTGTGGGTCGAAAACTGAACGTTCAATTTTGCCGGCGTCCGGTTTCCGAATCCGTGACTGAGAACCGATGTCGGCAAAATTGAGTGTTGGCTGACAAACCCGCTGACAGCCGCCGCTCCAGTCCAAAAGGAGGCGCTAGTGTCCCTAGCGCCTCCTTTTGCCTGTTTTTACCGCCGGGCCTAATTTGCATAGTGAATCGCGTGCACAGGAGAGGGGCCTGTGCGCGCACCGGGAGAGCGGGTGTTTGCCCGCTCTCCCGTGGATTTTACTGTATCGGCCCAAATATGAGTGGGAAATAAATGACAAAAGGGGAGAGGCTGGTTTGAGGAAACTGCTAAAATCTGATGGAGCAGTTACAATCGGTTCTCTGGCCTGATCCCTGCATATAAAATCTTCTTGCAGGAGGCAGCCGGAGCTGTGCTGAGTGCAGAGCCTGGAAATCTGACGGCATTGCAGTCCCTGCCAGGATCCCAGGAAATGTAAAGGAGGAAGCTGTGGTGAGAATTCCTTACCCAAAGCAGAGAGAGAGAGGGGTTAACACTGGGCTATGAAGCTTTTCCACCATTGTCAGGAACTGGATCCAAAGCTAAGGACCGGCGCAGTATTCCGAGCAAATACAGAAAAAGTGGGTCAGAGGGAAAAGGGAATTTTATGGACAAAAAAAGTATGGAAAGAGCCAGGGCAACACCTCAGTATCTGATTTTAGCTGGAGTTCAGTTTTCACTAAGGCGCCTGATGGATGGGAGAAAACGTCTACAAAGTTTATGGATGACAATGGGGCTGAAGGGAGTTGGGTGTTCTTGGTTTTTTTTAAATTTATTTTGTCAAGGCAGCGGCCTCGGTTGAAGAAGAACTGACTGGACCTGGGAAGAGTCGGGTGGGCCCCTCGCATCTCGGCCACCAGATGTGAGAGAGAGAAAAACCTGCAAGACGCTTAAAGGGAAAAAAAAAAAGCATTTCTGGCCGGAAAACACAGTAACGTTTACGCGCTTACAAGCGCAATTTTAAGGCAACTGCGTGCTAGCGTGGAAAATATTCCTCTTGAAATCTTTGGGTATTGTTTCGTACTAAAGTAGAGAGAAGATTGTGAAATCAAATTCCACACCAAACTCCTTGCTTGGGGCTGTGGGGAAAGGTGGAAATAATACTTTATCTGATGGTGCAGGTTGCTATTCTGGTCGTTCCGGCACCTGTGGGGGGAAAGAGAGAGCTGTGCAGGGGTTGGAGAGAAATGTTAGAGAAGGCTTCCTTGCCTGAATTTGAAGTGACAAATCGTCGGGCGACCGGCAGGTTTCCACCAGTACCCAAGCCAGTTCAGGTGCACAGAATAACTTTCAAGCGCTGCTCTTTGGCAGCCTGGTGGCAGGGTCACATCAGCTGGCAACTTTCAGGGTATGCTCACTGCTAGTGCCAGCCCCTTCTGTTTAACGGTTGCCAGGTCTCGTCCCGAATGCTGGCTTTCACCCTCCCCTTGCATTGCTCCGCACCCTTCATCGTTCATCCAGTTTATTCAGCTCCCCTTTGATTTTTTTTCTTCCCCAGCTGGTTTCTCTGCCCTTTTATGGATTTTTTTGCGACATCTGCAGACAACTATATTGTGTCCCCCCTCAGTCACTTTGCAGTGTTGTTTGTAAAAATATCGAAAAGAATTTGTCCAAGCACCAAACTGGGGCGTTGCAAGGCATGGGCCCATGCCCCGATTTTATTTAACAGTGCCACAAATTCTACCGTCCTCAGTTAAAATATTTTACATTTTCATTGTTTCTTAGTTTAAAAAAAAATTCATCCAGACCTAATGGAGCCTACTTTCTGTGATGCGTGTGCATCCATGGTCCACGCATAATCATGGATCTTAAATTAAAAAAAACAAAAATAAACCCCTACCCAGGTCAGAATTCACATGTCCCAAAACTTTAGAGTGGAAAGTAGTAGGAAAAAAAAAAAAAGACAATTTGCTGATGGTTCCACTAGGTGGCAGCATTAGACTGAATTCAGGCCACAGACTTGTCGGAGGGAAGAAGCTGATTTTTTGGTTTGTTTCAGAATTTTTAATTTTTGCACGCTCATTATATCACATCTGGACTTTCAGACAGCATTTGACAAAGTACCTCACGCGAGACTCTTGAGGAAATTAAAAAGTCATGGGATTGGAGGCGGTGTTCTATTGTGGCTTGAGAACTGGTTAAAAGATAGAAAACAAGAGAGTAGGGCTAGATTTTCTCATTGGAGAAAGGTGACTAACAGAATGCCCCAGGGATCGGTGCTGGGACTGTTGCTGTTTAACATATTTCTACATGAGCTATAAAGGGGAATAACGAGTGAGATGGTCAGATTTGCTGCTGATACAAAATTATTCAAAGTTGTTACGCAAAAGGATTGTGAGAGATTGCAAAATGATTTTGCAAGACTGGGAGACTGGGCCTCCAAATGGCAGATGATATTTAGTGTAAACAATTGCAAAGTGATGAACATAGGGAATTTATAGCTACAACATGCAAGGTTCCACATTAGGAGTCACCACTCAGGAAAAGGATCGAGGTGTCATTATTGAAATTACATTGAAATCTGCTTCAGTGTGCAGCAGCAGCCAAGAAAGCAAATAGAATGCTGGGGATTATTAGGAAAGGAATGGAGAATAAAACGGAGAATATCACAATGCCTCTGTATCGCTCCATGGTGTGACCTCATCTTGAGTATTGTGTGCAGTTCTGTTCGCCGCATCTCAAAAAAAGATATAGCAGAATTAGAAAAGGTACAGAGAAGGGAGACCAAAATGATAAAGGGGATGGAACAATTCACTTATGAAGAAAGGCTAAAGAGGTTAGGACTCTTCAGCCTGGGGAAGAGATGGCTGAGGGGGGGGGGATATGATAGAGGTCTATAAAATAATGAGTGGAGTGGAAGTTACTTGGTGATACATTTAAGACAAATAGGAGAAAATACTTTTTACCCACTGCATAATTAAACAGTGGAATTTGTTCCCAGAGGATGTGGTAAAGGCTGTTAGTGTAGCTGGGTTTAAAAAAAGATTTGGACAAGTTCCTGGAAGAAAAGACCATAACCCATTATTATTATTATTTCGGGATCCTGCCAGGTACCTGTAATCTGGATTGGCCACTGTTGGAAACAGGATGCTGGACCCGATTGAACTTTTGGTCTGACACAGTATGGCAAAGCTTGCGTTCTTATCCCGTTTGGAGCTTCCCTAAAACAACAGCATTGCTTCCAAGGCACTCCAAGCTACTTTTATTCAGGAAAATTCTCACCCATGCAATGGGAGTCTGGCAAATTTTCTTTGTTCTTTCATTGGTTGGCAGATCTCTCCCTCTTTTCCTCCCTCCACTAATTAAATCCAGAAGGGCCCCTGGTAAATATCTGCAGGATGTCGAGCAGCATTATTGGAAGAGAGAGAGAGAGGAGGACGGCATGCGGAGGTTCAAGATCAATGAATATGCATTGTGGGTATATTCATGCAGGGCAGAAGAGACATCAAATAATAATGATGTGAGCCCAGAACCAGGCACGTTTGCATGATTTAGCCAAACAAAGTGCCATGTGGCTGGCAGGTGAGGGCCGGAGTTTGTCTGCCCTCTGGCTTCTGCTTTGCAGACTTCCTGAGACGCAGCACTAGCAGGACAACTGCAGAACCTTCGGCCCGTGCCGGAGTTCATTCGGCTTCCTCCTCCTGCTCCTGTGCTGAGTGATCCTCAATTTCTTGCGCATCTGTAGGCCGAGGCCCGTGTGACCCCCCCCACACAGCTGTGCTTGTGAGTCCAGCTGAGGTCTTTCGCATGGGCTTGCAAGCTTCACCAGGCCCGTGCCTTGAAAGGACTCGACTTTTTGTTTTCCCATCCCTCCCAGAAAATGGAGGTGCACTCTGCGCACATCAGCATGTGAAAGCTCATCAGAAGGGGATGTGGATAAGCGAGAACTTAAATGTGTGTGTTGAGTAAGTTTTCTTTTATTTTTCCTTCTCTGATATTTTTCAGCCCGTTTTTGAAAGTTTTGGCGACTGGAAACGTCATCATCCCACAGTACCTTAAGTACTGCATGAAGATGAGATACCAGGGCTGGAGAAGCAGCGGGGAAAATTGCTTTGAGAGGCTTTTGAATGCTCTCTCTTTACTCTGTGACCTCCATGACCTCCGGTTTCTCTTTAGCCGGAACAAATCTGAATAAATCGGCGTCGTTGCTGATGGGCCTCTCCTTGGCTGGGATCCAAGTGCAGGCTTTGAGCCATTGGGCCGAGAACCTGTACAATAGGAGGGATCGGGTGAAGAGGCCGGGGTTGTTTAATGCTCTGCCACCCATTAGGGATACATTGATTTAACGACCCTCGCCAAAGCAGGAGCATTCAAATTTGCTGCTTAAAAACGAAAAAGGTGAAGGCTGGTGGTACCTCGTGGAGCACGCGCTGGCGTAGGGGGTAGTGAGACTGAAAGCTTTTTTTTTTTTTTTTGAACAGGCGAAGGTGCATGCAGCTAGAGATGGGAAGTGGCAGAAGTCGGAACTTCCTGATTTGATTAAAATGTAAGCGAGGCAGCGCTCGAATAAACAAACAAACAAACAAAAAGCGGCTATAAAATCACAAACCGTATCACGCAAACCGAAGGCACCGGCAAGCAAGGCCATTACTAATCTAGCCCTGGTTTTAAACAAAGCCAGCGCTCCAACGTAAAGGGAAATTTAGACCGCCGCTGCCGATGTGACTCCTCCTGGGGGGTCTGCACCGGCTGTGCTCTCCGAAACCCTCAGCAACGCGTCTCTGACCCCCCCAGGCTGCGGTCGAAACGTTGACTGCTTACACCTCCTCATGTCAGGGCTGTCCTTAGGGGAGTGGTGAACGGGGGGGGGGGGGGTCGACCGTCCTGGGCCCCGCGCTGCTGTACCACGATAAGACGTATCCCCCAACCCTCTAAATTCAGTGTTCTAATGCCCCCGCGTAAGGTCAGCCCTGCCTCCCGTGGATCTAATCCCCTTAGGATGGGCCTGTTCCTCCTGCGTGCGTGTGTGTGTGTGTGTGTGTGTGTGTGTGTATATGTGTGTGTGTGTGTGTATATCTGTGTGTGTTTGTGTGTTACCACCACTGCCCTTCGCATCCAAAGGGCCGGGCGAGGCTGTGCAAGAGACGGTAATGGGAAACCTTTTTTTTTTTTTTAAGTATATTCTCTGTTTATTTTAATTCAGTATAGAGCCAGAAAAGTCTGATTCTTTTCTCTCTTGTTCTGTTTAGTGCGGGTTTTTTGTTTTTTTTCTTCCTTCAGGAAACCTAGTATTGCAGATAAAACGAGCAGCCCGTAAATCTGTTCGCTGGCTGTAAGACAGTGGGAAGACGCGCAGCTGTAACCCAGTGATTCACTGGAAAGCGGGGCTTTTTTTTTTTTTTTTCATTTTTCCAATATTTATTTAACTGAAAGAGTTTACACAGCTTGCTTGTAGCAAATTACGGCCACCGCGCCTCCCAGCTTCATCTCTGAACTTGCCAAAGTCTTCTCTCCTCCCCTTCACCCTCCACAGCCGGGGACGCACCGCACAAGAATCCCATTTATTGACTTGTCGACGTTTACTCTCCAGCGGTTTCGCGCCCACGAAATGAGGCCTTGGAACTACGAAACGGATCCCGACCTGTTTGGGGATAATATCTTTGCCCGGCGATAACCCCCACCCCCCCGCCGTGAAGGGCGCGCGTTGTGACGTGACGGATTTAGAAAGCCGGCGTCACGGTGCGGCTGCAGCCGGAAAGGGCCCGACTTCACCAGTTTTCTGTGGGTGAAATTGCTTTCCTAAATGCAGCGGGAACCTCTGCCCTCCTGACTCGGTGCTATCCCGTCAAGGGATTGGGACATTTGGTGCGGTCATGTTCATAAAACATGGGCACTTTGCGTGACCGCTCTTACTACTGTAAGTGGCTTGGTGGATGAGCGGATCCCCACAGCAGTGTGAACTGCTCAGTTGCCTGTGGCCGCTCCAGCCCAATCAGAAAGCTTCATGTTTGTTCCCAAGCTTACTTTTCCCGCGGCGTTTAATGATCAGCAAACGCGTTTCTTGGGAGAAATGCACATTCTGACGTGTTTTTGTTGCTTGAGCCACCGGCGTGACACGTGCCATGCTTTGGGGGGGATCATTAAATGTCCTTTGCCAGGCCTGGATAACTGTGTTTCATGGGGGTCTTAGATGGACTTAACGGCCGCTGGTGCCCGGTCCTTTGCCAGCAGCTGTTGTGAGCCGTGTCCTTCTGCTGCAGCCGCGTTGTGTACACCCTGCCACCCCGGACACCATTCTCCTGCCAGCACTGAGCCGAGATAATGCTTTTGGCCAGAGATGCTTTCTCTGAGGATCAATCAAGTGCTTGGGATGGCCTGGGTTACCGCTTCTCTTTGTTTGAGTCCATGTGTAAATATTGTTACCTGGCTTACTGCCTTATTGGGGGACTGGAGCCCAGGCATGGCAGACACACAGCGACCTTTCACAAAGCCATACATTTTAGTCTGGCTTTTCCTAGACAGGGCACTCAGGAAATGCACCTGCATTACTTGTTTGCTCACCAGAATAAACTGCAGCTATCCATCATGTTGGAGTAAAATGAGACATAGCCCATAATTCTGCTTGCTTTCGTTCCATAAAATATTTGCATGGCTAGTAAAGCCTCCGTAGGTGCATTCCTACTGAAAACGTGCTTTCTTGTAAAAGGAGCAAGAGTTGGTGAATTGTCTGCTTGGCCTTGCCACTTCAATGCCACTGAACATTTCTCAGCCGTGTGGCCACACCTTCTGCCTCCCGGGAGGAGCCTGGACTGTGCTCCCCTCTTCTTTTTGGGAAGGTACCCAATGGAGTCAGTGCAGGCACTTTGCCTCCCATAGGGATGTCTCCAGCTTCTGAGGAGCAGAACGTGGCGGCCTGACTCTCCCCCTCTACTATCCTCTTCCCCTTTCCCTCCACCTGCCCGACACAAATTTGTCTTCTGTGCAGACAATCCCAGCAACGCTGTCTGGTGTGGATTCCTCCTCTCTGCCAGCTAAGCTGTTGGCACCTGGAGCCCAGCCTGAATAGCTCTATAAGCTCACGGTATATCTGGAAAGGTAAATATTTGAACAGCCTGTTAGCACTGTTTGGCTCCTTGGTGATGCCGGTGACCAAAAGATTGTGGCAGTAGAGAATCTGAGAACAAGGGATGGGGGGTGTCACATATATTCCTCAAAAAATCGGTGCAATGAGCTTGCACAATTTTTTAAAAACAAGGTATCCTCCATCACAGCACAATTCTCTTGCAACAGCTTCAAAATCTGTCTCCCCTCTATAAACTCACCAATCTCCCTCTCCACCTTTGATTCCTCTTCCTCCCTGGAAGTTGAGAACATCCTAAAAAAAATGAAACCCTCTTCACATCCCTCTGAAACTATTCCTTCTAAACTCTTACTATCTATACCCAAAGTGATCGCCAAACCTTTATCGAACATTCTTAACTGTTCCTTAGAGCATGGCACAGTCCCTAATTTTCTCAAGCAAGCAGTAGTGAAACCGCTACTCAAAAAACCCAATCTTGACCCTGCCACCCTATCTAATTACAGACCTGTCTCCAATCTACCCCTCCTAGCTAAAGTCCTGGAAAAACTAGTTAATTCACGCCTATCTGATCACCTAGAACAGAACAATATTCTCCCATCCACCCAACACGGTTTCAGGAAGCATTTAAGTACTGAAACCCTACTGCTCTCCCTACATGATACCCTCATCAGAGGAATCGACTCAGGATCCTCCTACCTGATTGCAATGCTTGACATTTCTGCCGCATTTGATACAGTCAATCACGATGTCCTCCTCAATATCTTGAAGAGTATCGGGGTTACTGGCAATGCCCTCTCCTGGATTCAATCGTACCTCCAAAATCGCTTCTTTACTGTTTTAGTGGACAACAATGAATCTGACCCTATCAGTCTCCCTCAAGGTGTGCCCCAAGGATCCTCTCTCTCTTCTACCCTCTTTAATATATACATGCTTCCCCTTACCACGCTCCTCACTAACCTTCACATCAAGCATTTCATATATGCTGACGATGTGCAACTCATTTTCCCATTCTCTGACTCTCTACAAACTGCGCTACAGAACTGGGAATCCTGTCTCTCCTCTATCAACCAACTCCTCAATGACATGCAGCTAGCTCTAAATCCCAACAAAACTGAACTTTTAATCATATCTAACAGGCATCCGCTCCCAGACATTCCTTTTGCATACTCATCGACCACTTTCCCCCCGCACACTCGCAACCTAGGTGTCCTTATTGACAATCATCTCACCTTTAAACCATTCATTAAATCCATCCTAAAGGAATGCTACTTTAAGCTCCAAACAATAAAAAAACTCAGACCCCTGCTTCATTTCTCCGACTTCCGCACTGTTCTCCAGTCTATCATTTTGTCTAAAATAGACTATTGTAACGCTCTCTTCCTCGGCATCCCTGCAATACATACCAAGCCTTTACAACTTTTGCAAAACGCCGCCGCTAGGATTCTATCAAACACAAGAAAAAGAGACCATATTACCCCCACACTCATAGAACTACATTGGCTCCCAATAAATTCACGAATTCTTTATAAAGCACTATCCATCATTCATAAAAGTCTGGTAAACTCCAACTTCAACTGGATCAACCCCCCCCTCCTCCCCCGCACCTCCAATAGACCCACCCGCACAGCCCTTCAAGGGACCCTTCGTGCCCAACCCATTAAAACCTTCAAACTCTCCTCTACTATTAGCAGAGCTTTCTCCCTCGCCAGCCCCACCTTATGGAACTCCCTACCCCATGATATACGCCTAGAGACACATACACCCAAATTCAAAAAAAAACTGAAAACCTGGCTTTTCCAGCAAGCCTACTCCATATCCCCCCCCACCACTTAGAATTTCCCCTCTAGAGAATTCCTCTATAATATTCTTCGAGCTATGACCATGAATGCTTTCGATTTAAGACTAAGAATTTGCCTGCTGTTTTTTTATTTTGAACTCTCCTATCTGTGTATATAGTTTTTTACTCATATTGAGTTATATTTATATCTAGTTTTCACCCCCCTGTTTAATGTACTCTATTGGTTATATGTAAGGGCCCCGCCCAAAAGTTAATCCTGTTCCGCTGTTATATGTAAGGGCTCTGCCCAAATGTTTTTGTTTTTTGTAAACCGATGCGATGTGTCAACGGATGTCGGTATAAAAGAGACCTTAAATAAATAAATATAAATAAATAAATATTAATCAGTAAAACTCCATTTTTCCCCCTCCGGTTGCTGGAGTTAACGTCTTGATTGCAGTGATATTCCTCGCTATTCCTTCAGCACACAGCAATGTTTTACTGGGTCAGTGTCCTAGCAACTGTTGCATTTCCCCAGGGTAGATTTTACACCAGTTTCTGTTGTAACTTATAAGTTTACTGGCTACACAAGTTAACCTAAGGTCAATGTGCATGGAAAGAGTCCAATAAACTACTTGATGCAATCGCCTCCCAGTGCCCCCTCTGGTCCTGGAGTGCCACACCCGGGTCTGCTTCTCAGGTCATGCACGATGAATATGTACTGTATGAGCTCTATTTGCATACATTTGCATACCAGAATTGCCAGCGCCTACTCCTGCTCGTTAGTCTAAAGAGACAGAGCCCTCTTGGGTTTAAAGAAGGGGATGCGGATCACTTTAGCATTCAGCAAATAGCTTCATTGCGCTGGGACAGAAATTTTGGGGAATGCCCATTTTCTAATTAGCATTATGGGTGGGGGGGTTCGGACAAGCTCTCTCTCTTCCTTTTAGATTACGCACAGAGCTCAAGCTTTCTGCCAGCTCTGGACCTTGGGGGTGACGTAACAGGGCAAGGGTGAGAGAGGGTTGATGTGCCCCATAAGCTGTCAGCCCCTTTCACTTCTTCCCTCAGACACCCTCCCCCCCGCTTCTCTTCTTTCCTTCAAGCGGAAAGAAGTTCTTAATAGTGCTCAAACTCCTCGGGTTTGTTAATGGAGATTTCAGGTTAAAAAATGTCTTTAAGCTGTACAAGTGTTTTGTTAAAAAAAAAAAAAAAAAAAAGCCTATTTTTAGATTTCTTGGGTGGGTTGCACATTATGACCGGAAACCAGTGTAAAACTGCTAAAGCTGCCTCAGATCTGTACATTCCTATGCTCTTGGTAAAGTTCCTACTTCAATAAAGAAACAATTTCAGTTCCTCTTATGTAGGGAGATGACTAAGCTATGCCTGGTCAATGTAATGACAATTCTCCTGACTCGCACATAACATTGCCTACAGGGTGAACCACAGAAAAGCAAGTAAAATATTTCCTGACATTTATATTTATTAATTCATAGCATCAGGAATATTCAACCCCCCCCCCCTCAAAAAAAAATTAAATTACCAAAAAATCCACAAAAAACAAAAGAAAAACCCAAACTGTAAAAAAAAACAAAAAAAAAACGGTCTGCTGCAGCCCTGGCCATGCCCACCAGCTTTCCACAAGTGACACTGGAGCCCAGATTTGCCTTGGTGGCACTCCCCAGGTTCCACATCCTGCGTCCTACAGTCCTTGTAAAATTAGATTTTACATAAGAAGAGAAGGAACAACATAAATGTGATTAATATTAATGTGCAGATATGTGTGTGTGCTTGTATATATGGGTTTGCATATGTATGGGTATGAACCGCCATAACATTAACCATCTTTTATTTATATATATATATATATGTGTGTGTGTGTGTATATGTGTATGTGTGTGTATATGTGTATGTGTATGTATATGTATATGTATTTGTATGTATGTATATATATATGTATATGTGTATGTGTATGTATATGTGTATATATATGTATGTGTATGTATATGTATGTGTATGTATATGTATATATATGTATATGTACATATGTATATGTATATATGTATATGTATGTGTATGTATATATATGTATATGTACATATGTATATGTATATATATGTGTGTATATATGTATGTGTATATATATATGTATGTGTATATATATATGTATGTATATGTGTATATATATATGTATGTATATATATGTATGTATATGTGTGTGTGTATATATATGTATATATATGTATATATATATATATATATATATGTAGAGCCTTTCCTGTCTCCTAGACTATATACTACTAAGACATTATCCAATCAGCTGTGCTTCAATAAATAGCAGAATGT